>NC_141689.1:995737864-996264605 GCF_964263255.1 Lissotriton vulgaris
AGAGAGAGTCTAAACTTATCATAGACTTCCAATCGAAACATCCAGGAGGTCTCAATCAGGATGAGGAATTGGCAATACACCTCAGAGACAACTAATTTTTAAAATGTCTGTTACATCCTTAGTCTTCTTATCTGTCTTTGCATTTATCCCATAGGGTAGGATATTGATGTGTGTTTAGTACTTCGATTTTCTTTCTCCTGAAATGATGTGCACCAATCAGTTGTTCATGTGTTTTAATGGTTTTTAATTGGTTAATAATTCGGATCTCTATTTCTTACAGGAGAGGGGAAAAGGGGCCCAGTCACTTTACCCACTTTTCACCCGCAACCCATTATCTTCTCATCATGTCACCTATGAACACGTCTGCACTGATAAGCACGGGCCACAAAGTTTCCATCAATAGACACTGCGACGTTAGATCATTCGCACCATAGTCCACAGTTAAGTATGAGTGTGGATAATGTTCATTTAGTGTACTTTCACTCACTTGAGCAATAATGCCTTTCCCATCATGAGCCCGATGCAAAAGGACCGCACCAGCACCCGAGAATGGTAGAATTGCCTTTGTGTATTTCACATGGTAACTGTTTTACCGTTCGGAACGCTGCATGCTCTTTACTCTGATGGCAGATCGACACTGGACATATTTTTTGATTATCACTGAGATGGTAGACCTGTTTTCGAATCACTGTCCCGCCTGTATGTATATATCTGGGAGTCTGCACCAGCATATATATTTTCTGAGATGACCCTCTATATTACGGACTAACGTCACAATGCTGACATTATCACAATGTATTTTACGTGATAACTTGCTCATGTCCCACTTTCTTCATTTTACGGACTAACGTTACAATGCGGACATTTTTATAATGTATTTTACGTGATGACCATGCTTATGTTCCACTTTCTCCGCTATCCGACCACAGGATCAGTTTGAGCGAAGGGCTCCATGTAGGGAATGCACATATTCTTATGCATCATTCAAGTGCAATTAAATCTAATTTTGAGACAACTGCACAATACATTATATGCTCCTATGTTTTTGACTGAGTACAAACACAGACATTTAATGTGTTAATGTATAACAATGTTATAAACTATTTTATAGGGTAGCTTGTATATAGAACAGTACACTCCATGATGGCGGGTGCGTTTTTTTGACAATGAGTTACATATAGCAGTCCTTTGTTTATGTCTAACTTTGTTAACCTGTAACTTTATTAGTTTCGTGTGCACTGCACTTCAGTAACGTGAACAAGGCTTGCTACAAGCCGAAACATGTTGTTTCTGAATAAACACACTTGAAATAGATGCAAGCTGACGGTCCTGTCTTCACTGAGAGCACATGGATTGATAATCCGCTTTTGTAATTTGGATATATATATGTATATATATATTCACTGAAAAAAACATAGGTTTCACACCAGTTATAGTTAGCTGGAAATTTTACTGAGATAAAACCATTGAAATTCTGACGTTATAGTTAGTTGGACTCACTATAACTTGCGCGCCTGCAATGCACTGCTGATGACGTCACATATTACATCACTCATGACATGGTCAGTGACTTCCCTCAAAAAAAGTAAGAAAAATTCCCAAAAACAATAAAAAAATATAAAACAACAAAAAGAATAAAAAACCAGTTCTTTTTAGAACTACTTCCAATTTATAAAAAAAATGCTACATTTTTAAAAAAATCTGTCATTCTTTTTTCCGCATGGTACGCTCCCCGGTACGCTCCACGGTGCGCGTACCGGGCGCTCCCCCCGCGCAAATCGAAAAAAAAAAATGTTGTTCGATCCTACCGAGACACAAGATGGCGGCCACTCCGACCGCCAGTAGGTAATATATATATATATATATATATATATATATATATATATATATATATATATATATATATATATATATATATATATATATATATATATATATATATATATATATATATATATATATATATATATATATATATATGTATATATATATATATATATATATATATATATTACCTACTGGCGATAGCCAGTAGGTATATATAGTTAGGACCTAGTTACCATAGGAAATGCTGAACATTCTATTGGGAATAACTTTGGCGCCGATTGAGGGATCTGCCTGTAATTTTCCTTAATTTGGCCTCGCTGCGCTCCGCTCCTTTCTTGAAAGTTTCGGGGGGATTCGTCAAGCGGGGGCCGAGAAAAAAGGGCGGTCCCAAAAAGTGTTTTCGCCATGTTAATTTCCATAGGGGCATTCTGACAAGGCTACAGCTCGAACGGCTGAACGGAATTACACCAGATTTGGCAAAATGGTAGGGACTGGTATGGAGCAGTGCCTTTTGTATGTTTGGTGCAAATCCCTGCAGTAGTTTATGAGAAAATTGAATGTGAAATCGAGTCCAATGCAATTTTCCATAGGACCTTTAGACACAGCTACAGCCCAAACGGCTGAATGGAATTACTGCAAACTTGGCAAAATGGTAGAGCCTGGTATGCAGAAGTGCCTTTTGTATATTTGGTGAAAATCCCTTCAGTAATTGTCGAGAAAATCGACTTTTTTCAAATTATATATCTATAGGCCGGACACAGTGCGCGCCTGTGCGCGCACCGTCCTTGCACTGTCCTTGCACGTGCACGGACCTTAGCGTGCGCGAGCTGCATGCTGATTGGCTGCCAATGTCTGTGAACACTCCAAAACAGAAATTGTTGGCAGCCATCTTGTGCCTGGGTAGACTGAGGCACAGGAAAGCAGAAAAACAAACGTGTAGAAGTCTTCAACATCGTCAAAGAGCTTTCCAACCCCAGCGCAGGAAACAACGACATCACCCCATCGCAAGACCTCTGCAACTCCCTGGCTTCATACTTCCACAACAAGATCGCGGACATACACAACAGCTTCAACAACCAACCAACGCACACCATGACCGAACAACCACCCCCCACCACCACCCTCCGCGCCTGGACCCCGATCAGCACCGAAGACACCATCCGCACGATGAACTCCATCCACTCCGGATCACCGACCGACCCCTGCCCTCACCACGTCTTCAACAAAGCCGACGCTGTCATCGCACCCCACCTGCGAGACATCATCAACACATCCCTCGACACCACCATCTTCCCCGAGAGCTGGAAACACGCCGAACTCAGCGCCCTACTCAAGAAACCAACAGCGGACCCCACCGACCTCAAGAATTACCGCCCCATCTCGCTCCTCCCGTTTCCAGCCAAAGTCATCGAGAAGACCGTCAACAAGCAGATGGCCGCTTTCCTCGAGACGAACGGATCCCTCGACCCCTCACAGTCCGGCTTCCGAGCCAACCACAGCACCGAGACCGCCCTCATCGCCGCCACCGACGACATCCGAGCCCTGATGGACAATGGAGAAACAGCGGCCCTCATCCTCCTAGACCTCTCTGCGGCATTCGACACGGTCTGCCACCGCACCCTAGTACGGCGCCTCAGCAACGTCGGAATCCAGGACAAGGCGCTGGAGTGGATCACCTCCTTCCTCGACGGGAGAACACAGAGAGTCCGCCTACCACCGTACAAGTCAGAGGCCACCGAAGTCATCTGCGGCGTCCCCCAAGGATCATCTCTGAGCCCCACCCTCTTCAACGTCTACATGAGCCCCCTCGCGGCCATCGTACGCAAACACAACCTCAGCATAATCTCCTACGCCGACGACACCCAGCTGATCCTCTCCCTGACCAACGACCCCGCCGCCGCCAGAGCCAACCTGCACGAAGGGATGAAAGAGGTAGCCGAGTGGATGACGACCAGCCGCCTGAAACTGAACTCGGACAAGACGGAGGTCCTCATCCTGGGCTCCTCTCCCTCCGCCTGGGACGACTCCTGGTGGCCTCCCGCCCTGGGCACCGCACCCAAACCGACAGACCATGCACGCAACCTGGGCTTCATCCTGGACTCCTCCCTCTCCATGACCAGGCAAGTCAACAACGTCTCCTCGGCATGCTTCAACATCCTACGCATGCTACGGAAGATCTTCTGGTGGATCCCCACCGAGACCAGGAAGACCGTCACCCAGGCCCTCGTCACCAGCCGACTGGACTACGGCAACGCCCTCTACGCCGGGACCACCGCCAAGCTCCAGAAGAGACTCCAGCGGATCCAGAACGCCTCAGCCAGACTCATCCTCGACATCCCACGAACCAGCCACATCTCCGGACATCTGCGAGACCTTCACTGGCTCCCCGTCAACAAAAGAATCACCTTCCGCCTCCTCACCCACGCACACAATGCCCTACACGACCAAGGCCCGAGCTACCTCAACAGCCGAGTCAACTTCTACGCTCCCAAACGCCACCTCCGATCAGCCAACCACGCCCTCGCCGCCGTCCCCCGCATCCGAAGAGCGACTACAGGAGGAAGGTCCTTCTCCCACCTGGCCGCCAAGACCTGGAACTCCCTCCCGACCGACCTGCGCCTGACCCAAGACCACCTCTCCTTCAGGAAGAAGCTGAAGACCTGGCTGTTCGAGCAGTAGCGGCTCCCCCCCCCCCCCCAGCGCCTTGAGACCCCACGGGTATGTAGCGCGCTTTATAAGTGTCACTGATTGATTGATTGATTGAAGTCAAAAAGGGGGCAGGGTAGAAGTACCCTGACCCCCTAGGTCTGCTCAGGGGGTCCCACAAGGACCCCCCAGGCCCAAAATGTTTTTTGGTTTTTTTTTAAAAATCGCGGGGTCCGCGCACGATGCGCGCACCCCGCGATTGTTTTCAAAAAAATGTTTTGGGGGGGGCCTGGGGGGTCCTTGTGGGACCCCCTGAGCAAGCCTAGGGGGTCAGGGTGCTTCTACCCTGCCCCCTTTGCGTGTTTTGCACCTTTGTTTCACTGCTTTCTTGTGCCTTGGTTCTACCGAGTCACAAGATGGCTGCCAACACTTCCTGGTTTGGAGTGTTGACAGACAGTGGCAGCCAATCAGCATACCTTTCACAGGAAAGCAGCATGCTCATTGGCTGTCAACACTTCTAACCAGGAAGTGTTGGCATTCATCTTGTGCTAGGTAGACCGAGGCACAAAATAAGCAGAAAAACAAACGTGTAGAGCGCAAAAAGGGGGCAGGGTAGAAACACCCTGTCCCCCTAGGGCTGCTCATGTGGTCCCAGAAGGATATTTACATATTTAAACGTTATCCGCTAATAGAATTAGCATTTAGAAAACCTTTGAAATTTATTGAAAAAACTACAGGTTTCACGTCTGACATAGTTAGGAATTAGCATTTAAAAAGTGGTCCCAGAAGGATATTAACATATTTAAACGTTATCCGCTAATAGAATTAGCTTTTAAAAAACCTTGCAAATTCACTTAAAAAAACATAGGTTTCAGGTCATATATAGTTAGGAATTAGCATTTAAAAAACCTTGCAAATTCACTTAAAAACCATAAGTTTCAGGTCATATATAGTTAGGAGTTAGCATTTTAAAAAACCTTTGAAATTCGCTGAAAAAACCATAGGTTTCAGGCCTTATATAGTTAGGAATTAGCATTTAAAAAACCATTGAAATTGCTCCTATATAGTTAGTTGTACTAACTATATTTCGCACACCCGCAATCCACTGCTGATGATGTCACATATTACATCATTCATGACATGGTCAGTGACATCACTGATGACATCTCAATTGACATCAATGATGACATCACTGATGACATCATCCACGTGACAATCACATACACCTTTTCATACACTAGTAAAATCTTTCACCACTCTTTGTAAAATACAGAGTATCATATTTGAATCCATTGACACAGCAATACAAGTATCTAAAAACCCACTCATTCATTCCTAGATGTATACACACATCTAATCACTTACCTGTAGATTCACTCATACATGCTGTCAATGATCAATCGAACACTATCAAAAATACTTATACACCTATATCGACATTACACACCAAAACACAACCTATTCACATATGAAGTTATCCTACTCACTTATGTAAACAATGGATCATACTTACATACTTACTTAGCTACACACTTATACAAACACCACTTCATCTATTCATTTAGATAGTAAGTCAAATTTAGTGTAGAATAAAATCATTATTACAAGTATACAGTTATCCATACAGTCACACACACAATCATTGAGTCTTATGTATACTTATTTATATACAACAATTGACACGGGGGCGCTAGGTGGCGCTGCACCAAGATGGCGTTCAAAGGAAAATTTGCCAGCAAGGGATTTGTTTGGTGCTCCGAGTTTCACAGTATCATGAAATCTATATGACTTAAATCAATGAGCTGAATAAAGCAGCAACTGTGCAATGTTTTGTAAATGTTTGAGAGAGATCAATAGAAACTACCACACTAGCTCTATGATCTGTGTAAGGACTTAAACTAATTGGTGATCACTTTTGTAATTATGCACAACACAAGGTGTGTTAAATGAAAGAACAAAAGTAAAGCAACACGGAAAGGTTTGTTCTTGAAAAAGGTTTGAGTTTATATTTGTATAGAAATGAATTATCAACAAATGAAGGGTACACAATTAGTAGCGATTGCATATATATCTTAAGTAAATGGAACTGAAAAAACAATCCATTAATACAAAAGAAGACAATCCAGTCTAAACCAACATAGATAAAAATGACTTCTTTTAAAAGATCATAAATAGAAAGTCAACAACAAACAGAAGACTTGGATTGATGTGTCGACGTTTCGGTCTCAGTGGTGTAATCCAGAGACCATCATCAGGACAAGAAGATAAGGCAATGAAGATGACCCTTATAATGTATTGTATTAAAGACCCAACTATTAATGAACTCAGGCGAAAAATCAAGGTTCAAAACCTTAAGGGAATTGTGATTTAAACCCCTTGGTTGTATCCATAAATCCAGGTTGGGCCAAAATAGAATCTTTAGTGGTAAGGTGAAACCGTGACATCAATGTCAGGAACCACGAAATTTCACCAAAGGTAGCAAACGTCTCCTCTGTTGTAAGTCAAGGGTGAACCAAGATGGCTGCGCGCTACAGAGGCTCTCGCTCACCCGAGCTTAATCAGGATCCTGCATATATCCTGAGTGCACGAAAACGTGCACAGACAACACCGTTGGATCCGTGACCATCAGAGGATTCCTCCGACACCAAGAACGCCTCTCCACCCGGACCGCACACAGAGTTACGGCTGTCGGCGCTGCCCCGGGTTCCTGCTGGAGCCTGAGTGGAGGTGAGGATGGCTGCCACTTGCAGTTCAGACCGCGGCTTTGGGGACATCCTGGACTTGCCTGCTGCCCCCCCCCGTGCGGCCCCCGCAGCTGCCCAGCTCCATGCCCACGGCCCCCGGCGCACCCGCTGACACTTCTGTAGTAGTGCAATCTGCGCTCGACTACCCGACCTGAGGGCCGGCCGCGGCGAGAATACACCGCCTTTATGGCTCTCCTCACCCTGTCTTCACCAGACGCTGTGGCCGCCGCTGGACGGGGTGGACTCCGGGACTCCTGTCTCTCGCTCGGACAGTGGCGAGCTGTGCTCCGGGCCCCCACGGCATTCGGAGCTTGGGCCTGACTCCACCATTGAGGACCTGGACAGGGGCTCGGTCCATCTGGTTGCGGAAGGCCATCCCCATGTGGTGGGCCGCGAGACCTGCGGCTGGATCAACCGGACCATCATGATACTCGGTCCCCCCCCCCCTCTGGTGGACACTTCACGGAGCGGGCTCTGCCTTGCCCGGCTCCGTGCTAACGACAACTCCAGGTACGATTGCCTGGCGGCGGGTTTTGGCTCGGGCCTGTTCCTTCTCCTGAGCCTGTGCCCAGCTGTGCCTCTGGGGGGCGGGGCAGCGAGCCGGAGCCTTCTTCACAAGGCCCGCTACCGCTCATCCACCCAAACCGACTTGTTCTCCTGGCCCTCCACAACTGCTGACCTACGGGAGGGGCCCCGGTCTGCCACACTCTGGTCCCTCTCCTCACACGCTCACCGGCCTGGCTTGCCACCAAGTGGATATCCGCACCAACCAAAGGCGCCCCTCGGATCTTTGGGCAATACCCCGACCTGTTACCGCACGCTGCTCATCGCAATACTTGCGCTGGCCCCAGACGCTGTGAGACTGTGACCTTTCTGGGAGCGCATCACTAGCACCTACCTGGCCTTCATCCTCTTCTTGTCCTGGCCCGCCTGATTGACCACCTCTCCCCACGCGCCAAGGCTGCACTTATGGGACTGGGGGGTCCTCGACGTGGCACCCGGGATACAGCTGCGCCCTGCACACCCGTGGAGTTCCTGCTCGATCCTCGACTCAGCTGCTGACAGCCCAGGGGGCATACATAGCCCAAAGTGTGCTGCGATCTCACCCGGCTGCCATCTCGGGGGCCTGGTCCACCCGCCCCTCCCCCTTCTTGGATCCTGCGCCAGGATGGGGCGCACTGATGCTAGGCAATCCAAGCTGCCTTATGAGACCCGAAAAACAGTGGACCCTCAGCGAGTGGAGCAGCCAACTCCCGGCGCCACAGCCCCAGATGATGATGACTGGAAGTCTCTACTGCTGGGCATGAAAATAGCCTAACCTCCATAGACTCCAAGATTGACGCCCTCAATTCCAGAATGGACTTAGTGGTGGCGAAAATGGACCAACATAACCATCGTTTAAAAGAGGCGGAGGGCCGCATTTCCTCGCTTGAAGACACCTCTGCCACGTCGAGCCGCCAGCTCACTCAAATGAGCAAACTCCTCAAAATTATTGCGGACAAAAATGAGGACCTTGAAGCCAGGTCTCGAAGAAACAACGTTTACATTCTGGGCCTTGCGGAGACAACCAACACTGGGCGGTTGGAGGATTTCATCGAAAAACTACTGATTGACTTGTTCGGCAGCGACTCCTTCTCGGCGCACTTCATTGTAGAGAGAGCGCATCGATCTCTTGCCGCTCGCCCTCCCCCCGGAGCCACACCGTGTCCCATAATAGCAAGAATCCTCAACTATCGGGACAGGGACACTATTCTACGGCTAGCCAGGGAGAAACAAAACGTCCCCTACGAGAATACTTCGCTATCCTTCTACCCTGACTTTACCAGAACTGTACAGGAGGCACGCCGCAAGGTCACGGATGAGAAGAAAAAACTGCAGAAGATGGAAATTCCCTATGCCATGTTGTACCCTGCTAAGCTCAAGTTCATGCACGAGGGAAAGCAGCATTTCTTTGGCACCCCTCAACAAGTGGAAGACTACCTTAAGCAGCACAGGAGGGCGACACACGGAGCGACGGCTGCCAGAGCTCGCTCCATCTCGCCCACCCCCCACTCTCAAGCAAGCTGACCCATGACACAAGTCTTTGAACCGTCTGATTCCTCTCTGGTCTACGCGTCGGAACGATTTGCTGAACTTTCCGGTGATGTATGACTTTAAAGTACATTCCGAGCCTTTCCATTTGATGTTGCATTCATTCAGATGCTCGGACTTATCTCCCCGTCCCACTCGTGTGCTCTCAGTTCTACTGAGAGCCTGGTGGGTGCAAGCAGGGAGAGGTATGGGCAGGTCCAGCGCACCTAGTGACTTTTTCCCCCTTCATGTGGGCATTCCCCCGACTTGCTCTCAAGAGTTTCTTGTTACTCTCTCATGTTCTTGGTTACTTTGGGTGGGATCATGTACCCAGCGAGTTGGGGCAGCCGGTGTGGGAGGCGGGAGGGAATGTTGGAAACAGTACCACAACACAAGTATGTAAATGCCCTGCATCTATTATACACTTTCTGTCCTGTGCATGCCATCCACTAATGTCTTCATGCGCACAAACACTACCCTCAGCACTAGGGAAACAAGGGTGAGGTGGTTATGGCCACTCCTAGCAAAGATAGCTTGCACCAAAACGTCTCGATTGCCACCTGGAATGTTCGGGGACTCAACGACCCCAGAAAAAGTAGACAGGTATTTGGTTATTTAGATCGCCATGATATCAAGGTGGCACTCTTACAAGAAACACATCTGAGCCCACACGGACCTGCTCGGTTCGCCTCCAAATGGGCCACCAGCCGCCCCGTCTCCTCTTACTCCAGCTACGCCAGAGGGGTTTCTATCCTCGTTTAGAGGGGGGTGGCATTTACTCCACGGGGGCGGAGCTGGACTCAGAGGGCAGATTCTGTTTAGTGTGGGGACGCCTGTATGCACATGATATCCTATTTGCAAACTACTATGGTCCCAATACAGATGACCCCTCATTCATCCTCGCGTTGTGGGGTAAAATCCATACAATAGGCATTACACATGTGGTGTGGGGGGGCGACTTCAACACAGCGCTACACCCCTCACGCCCTGATGACCCTGCACTCCAAGCTCGAATGAGAGACAGATTCACCGAATCCGCAGAATCCGCAGATAGGGAGTGCAAATTTCTGGGGCGCCCGCACTTGGCCCGCATTTTTGGCGAGGGCGATAGGCCTGGTAAGGCACTCGCGAACTCAGTTAAACCCCCTAGGTTCCAGTCCTATGTCTCTGAAATACAAGATTCCCGAGGCGTCATTCAGAGAAATCTCCCCGAGCAGCTCCATACCTTTCAGGAGCATTATAAAGCTCTTTACTCTTCACAGAGGATTGCACACTTGGACCTCACGGACTATTTCGAGGACACCGCACTGGCGTGGCTGGGTGAGATAACAGACGCCCCTATGAGCATGCAGTCGGGCAAGGCACCAGGATCAGATGGCCTGCCAATTGACTTTTATGACTCATACAGACCCCTGTCGCTCTTAAACTGCGACACTAAAATCCTAGCTAAAACATTGGCGACGCGCCTTAACCTCCTTATGGAGCGTCTGGTTCTCCCAGATCAGGCTGGGTTCATCCCCAACCGCGCGACGGCACATATCTTCCGCACCCTGCATGCTGTCCTTCAGGACATCAACCCTAGATGTGAGGCAGCCGCCGTATTCCTTGACGCTACCAAGGCCTTCGATTCCCTGGAATGGGATTATCTCCAAGGCACTCTTCGGCACATGGGGGTACCATTCCGCTTTCTGGACTGGGTTTGGCTACTTTATACCCAGCCGACGGCCACGGTGCTACTCAATGGTGCCAGAACTGAACCCTTTGCTGTGCAGTGTGGTACGTGCCAAGGCTGCCCCTTATCCCCTGCCCTCTTTGCTATTGCAATCGAACCCCTGGCTGCAAAGTTGCGCCAGCACCACAATCACCGCGTACTCAACTACCCTTCCCGTCCGTTATTAGTGTCCCTATACGCGGACGATATCACCCTCTATATTGCAAAACCAAAAGAAAATCTCAACCCGATCTTGCGCGAGATCACTAAATTTGGAGGATTGACTGGAGTGCAAATTAACTGGGGGAAATCTGCTATTTTTCCACTGACCGACATCACTCTACCTCACCCGCTTGACTACCCCTTGATATGGGAGCAAGATGAACTGAAATATTTAGGCATCCGCATCTCCCGTAGCAAGGAGGACATGATGCGGGCCAACTACGGTACCGTTATAGATAAAATTACTGACAAAATCACCCAGTGGATCCATCTCCCACTCTCAATGGCAGGTAGGATAGCCTTGATCAAGATGGTGCTCCTCCCCAAACTATTATATTTGTTTGTCAACATTCCCTATAATCCGGCGACATTCTTCTTCAGCACCCTTATATCCCAACTTACTAGGTTGATATGGGGCGGAAAGCAGCCATGGGTCAGCCTGGATACCTTTATGCTCCCTTTCCATTTGGGTGGGTTTGACGTCCCCAACTTTCAGAGGTATTATGACTGCGCTCAGGCCCACTTGGTGGCCTACTGGTACTTCCTACCTCCCTTTATGGCACACCTTGCCGTTGAGGACGGCTATATGGCTCCCGCAACTGCCTCAGGCTACATACATTCCACGGTGAAGCCCAGAGAATGGGACCCTTCCACAGTTGACTGCACAGTGGCAGCTTGGCGACGCATGGCGCAAACCCTAGACTTCGCGTTTCTCTACTCACCCAAGTTACCCGTAGCGAATGACCCCAGACTCCGGATTACATGCGAAGAGATAGGGCGCAAACTCCTTAGAGAACTGGGCTTTTTCCACTGGGGTGAGCTGTATCAGAACGGCACCTTCCTTACGGCTGAACAGTTCTTCAGGGAGAGATCGGCCTCAGTCATGGACACCTTCCTATTCACCCGATTGCGTCAAAATGTGCGCGCTATCACTCCCGATTTCCCCACGGAGCCGGAAACCTTCGCACCACTATATGCTATCGTACACGCGGATACTCCACGCCACGTAGTCTCTAACCTTTACAGGCATGTTCAGGACGTTCCGCATCCCCCTTCCCTTAAAGCCCGGCAGGAATGGGATGATGACCTCACAGAGCCACTCACCGACAATCAGTGGGAAACTTGCTGCACACAAACAAAGGCCATCACGGGTAATAACAGATTGCGCCTTCTTCACTATAAATTCCTGCATTGAGTATACCATACACCTGCGCGATTACACAGATTCCAGCTCCGTGATTCTGATTGCTGCCTTCGCTGCCGCTCAACAGCGGCGAACTTCTTTCATTTGGCCTGGACCTGCCCACAGGTGGCTGCATACTGGTCGCAGGTGTTTGAGAGGCTCTCGGCCATGCAGAGCATCACCATAGACCCTTGCCCTCTGATCGCTCTGCTAGGCCTGTCACAACAGGTAGGCACCCCACACAGAAAACTCCTTGCACTCAGTCTCCTTCTTGCCAAGAGGCGCGTGGCGTGCCGATGGGGGAGAGGACTGGCGCCTACATTGAAATACTGGCTCTGGGATGTGGCCACCTGGCAGGAGCGCTTGCACAGTTATGCTGAGCTAATGCCTATGCGGTCCAAACCTAAGGACATCTGGGCCCCCTTTGTGTCTTATCTGCTTGGCCGGCAGGCGGAGGAAGAGGATGCCCACGATCCTCCTCTTCCATGCAGTTCTGTAAGTCCTTGAGGTCCCTGGGCTATGGTTGGACAATCGGGCTGCATACCACCCCCCCCCCCTTGTTATGTATATTGGGCCTCATGTGACTGCTACCCCACACTTGTACACTAAACCCCTTGTGACACCTAAAAGGCCAGGTGGCGCGGATTGCCGGGGTGACTTGGTTCCACCTACCTCACTTGCGATTCCTCCCGTTTGTGCACTGACCTATGGATGGGCTAATTTATATGTGGCACTACACTTCATGATAGAAATAGTGTGTTAACTGTTTCCCTGGGGTTATTGTTTGATGTTTATCTTCCTTTCTTCATTATACGCATAAACTGTTCCTTGTGTCCTACATAGCATGGGAATATGCAACACATTGGTATCCCACTTGACACACAGTGGCCAGATCTGAATGCATCGATGTACCGTGCTCCCTAAAGAGCGCTAGGGAATATCTAGGGAAGCAGCGAGGAACAACGTATAGTGAAAATGTAAGACAATGGCATATCCTCAGCAAACATGCGTGATTTCAATTATGCATCCCGGACTACGCCGCCGGACCTTTGGTTGTCGGCTTAAAAGCTGTGTAAATATGTTAGGAAACTGAGATGACGTACTTACCGCTGCCGGCCCAATGGGTTGTAGGCACCAGGCCGTGTCATGCTGGCTACTATCAATAAAGGTCTTACAAACTTAAAAAAAAAAAAAACAATTGACACATACACTGCCTTTTATTTTTCTAGTGTATCTACTGAATCAACTATTCACACATCTTTGGGCAGTCACACACCCTCCACCGAACCACACACACATTCAATCGCCCATACAAATACTCAGTTAACTAATCGATAACTAATATAAACTTTCACATAGCTAGTAACCAACTGGAGAACCAGTTTACACAACAACTGACAAAGTGATACAGATATTCACACAGTTTAGGCGCCTTGACACCTTCGGGTTTTAGTTTGCGCGGTATAAGTTGCAAAATAAATAGTCACTATCCACTATATTTAGTGAGACACTATAAATTGTTAAAGTCCTCCATCCAAATATTTATTTTTATATATCCACTCATACTTCAATGCAAATTGCTCTATATATAAAATGCATATTTAAATAACGAAGCAAACCACATTCACTGGATGATGTCATCAGTGATGTCATCATTGATGTCATTTGAGATGTCATCAGTGATGTCACTGACCATGTCATGAATGTGTAATATGTGACATCATCAGCAGTGGATTGCGGGTGCGCGAAATATAGTTAGTACAACTAACTATATAGGAGCAATTTCAATGGTTTTTTAAATGCTAATTCCTAACTATATAAGGCCTGAAAGCTATGTTTTTTTCAGTGAATATATATATATATATATATATAGATATATATATATATATTCACTTGACTGGTAATTGCAGAAGCCTTATACAATTGAAACGCACTGTCATCAAGCCCCAGAGGAAAGTGCAGGAAGCACTGAAACGCGTCGGGCTTACAAGAATGAAAGACGGAAACTGGGACATCCTCACGCAATAAATGAAGGTTTTTCCGACTTCTCTGCTGCCGTGTGCTTTCTTTGTTGCAGAGCCTTTGAAATACATATATATATATATATATATATATATATATATATATATATATATATATATATATATATATATATATTCACAGAAAAAACCATAGGTTTTAGGCCATACACACCTTACTTAATCAAACATATACTAACACATATTTACTCTCTTATACAATCCCTGATACAAGTTCAGAATGATCCATACAGCCACTCACACATTCACTGGCTCTTATGCACAGTTATTTATATATGTCAACTCTTACATGTACTGTGTTTTACATATGTACTTACTTTGACATATAGTACTGCTAAATCCTATTACTCACCAATGCACTCATGCTGATAGTCAACCGCCCATACAGCTGTTTTCACATGCACTTTTGAACCCATACATCTACTGAATCAACTGCTCACACATCTATGCACAGAGTCACACACCTCCCAGCCACCCCCACTCACACACTCACTCTCCCATACAAATATTTGGGCAACCAATCAATAACCCATATAGTTACTCATATAGCTACTGATCAACACATGCAGCATCTTACACAACAACAGACATACTGATGCACACATTCAGACAGTTTAGTCACTAACCCATGCACTCAGTGAGACACATTTAATCATTTACTCATACAGTCAGTCATGCACCTACTAAATCCTTCATGCAGACACTTATACATCCACTTATTCTTCAATATGTAAGACATATTTTAACTTTACAGAAACTTACAGTCACTGGATGATGTCATCAGTGATGTCACTGACCATGTCATGAATGATGTAATATGTGACATCATCAGCAGTGGGTTGCGGGTGCGCGATATATAGTTATTGCATCTAACTATATATGCAAATTTCAATCTACACTTTTCGGGTTCGGTTAGTCCGGTGAGAGCGGAGTACCTGGATCTGAGAGTGTACATAGAGGATAATCAATTGCATACCACCTTGCATAGAAAGGACACTCCTGGCAATTCTACACTCTTTGCCAGCAGTAGCCATCCCACCCCACTCAAGAACAGCATTCCCTATGGAGAGCTATTGAGGATCCGTAGGAACTGCTCCAAGGATTCTGATTTCGAGGTGGCTGCCTCGGAGTGTCTAGAACGATTTTCCATGAGGGGTTACGGCACTACCTTACTTACTAAGACCCTTAAAAAAGTAAGGAAGTTGCAGAGATCGCAACTGTTGGCTAGTGATACTCCCATAACTGGAAGGAACAGAAACTCTAACAAAAGTGAAGGTAAATTTAGACTCATCACTCCTTATTCAAAAGGAGCGGGGGATCTAAAAGCAATGCTAACGAAGAATTGGAACATTTTAAGAACCGACAGCGTTCTTGCAGATGACCTACCTGCTTACCCCTTAATCACATTTAGTAAGGCTAGGTCACTCAGTGATATGCTTGTCTCAAGCCATCTTAAAAAACCAACACCAAAAGCTAACTCCCTGAAGCGGATGGCGGGCTTCTTCCCCTGTGGCCACTGCAAGGCCTGCAGTGGAAGCAAACGGGTGCTATCATTTGATATACCAGACACCGGGAAGAAAGTGCCTATCAAGCACTTCATTACATGCAGTTCCCAGTTTGTGGTGTATTGCTTGGTCTGCCCGTGTGGCTTACGCTACATAGGCAGCACGATCAAGGAACTCAAGCTGAGGATCCTGGAGCACCAACGGGCGATCGAGAAAGTTGACATCTCATATCCGGTCGCCCGACATTTTGCAGAGGAGCACAGCAAAGATCGCAAGCTACTCCGATTCTTCGGATTGGACATGGTCCCTCCGAATGCAAGAGGAGGCGATAGGCTGAGGCGACTCCGCAGATTAGAGTCCAGATACATAATCGATCTATCCACGAAACAACCTGGTGGGCTCAACAGCGGGGAGGAACTAGCATATCACCTGGGCAAGTAACAACATAGTATCTGCTGAGTGTCCATTCCCATAGGAAGGCCTATACACTGTAATGAACTCCCAACTAGAACAGGCGTACTCCATGGGAGAATGTACATGTGGACCTTGTAGACCAGCAGGACATTTCTTACTAAATTCTTACTAAACTCTGTCGACAGTGCTCCAATTATGAGATCTACGAACCTAACTTATGAATTTCTGTACACTGTGTATACCCTACCTGTACGAATATGTATATAACGATACCTATATACTTTTGTCCCCCGACGACAATGAGGATGGACTACCATGGAAGTGCTAATGCACCCTTGGATACTCAATCTCTAACGATTATACATATACACTATACATGAGCAAGGTGATATCCTATTGTATATGTACGTGGTTATATCTGGATGAAGGGTATAATTTTGAACTGTAGTATCCTTCCCTTTCTGATAACCCTGTTATAATTTTCATCTTTGAAACAAAGCTATATCGAGTTTAGTCCAACCTCATTTCTGTAAATAGTGTAAATACTTCTTTCCTTTGCGAACTCTATCTATCGAAAAGTATGTTCTCTTGTTATACATCCTGTAAATAGTATTATTTAGGAACCATGATGAAATATGACGAAATATCGGTTCACTGGATGGTATAGGACAGATGATAATAATGCTTTTCGTTTTTTCCTTGCATGTGCCTGATGATATTTTTTTGTGACTTCCCTCTGTTTTTTATGCACTAATGTGATTACCTGAGCAATGTACATATGTAGCATAGGACACCAGCCGATCCACGGCTTTATCTTAACCATGATTATTTCATGCTTAAATCTGTAAAGACCCCTCAGGGAAAACACCATTCCAAGATGGCGCCCACAGCGGCGTAAGGGGTGTAGTCCTATGTCTATGACAATGCTTATGGTGTATGTGTTTGTTTATAACATGGACTGTTGGATGTGGACGAATGACACACTGACGAAGGCTAACGCCGAAACGCGTCTGTGCTTTCTTTTCTCCCTCTAATTAAACCCTGGTTTGACCTTGGTCCGCGAGTGCTGCCTCTTTCTGTTGGATTTTTTGAAAGTCGAGCGTAATATATATATATATATATATATATATATATATATATATATATATATATATATATATATATATTCACAGAAAAAACCATAGGTTTTAGGCCATACACACCTTACTTAATCAAACATATACTAACACATATTTACTCTCTTATACAATCCCTGATACAAGTTCAGAATGATCCATACAGCCACTCACACATTCACTGGCTCTTATGCACAGTTATTTATATATGTCAACTCTTACATGTACTGTGTTTTACATATGTACTTACTTTGACATATAGTACTGCTAAATCCTATTACTCACCAATGCACTCATGCTGATAGTCAACCGCCCATACAGCTGTTTTCACATGCACTTTTGAACCCATACATCTACTGAATCAACTGCTCACACATCTATGCACAGAGTCACACACCTCCCAGCCACCCCCACTCACACACTCACTCTCCCATACAAATATTTGGGCAACCAATCAATAACCCATATAGTTACTCATATAGCTACTGATCAACACATGCAGCATCTTACACAACAACAGACATACTGATGCACACATTCAGACAGTTTAGTCACTAACCCATGCACTCAGTGAGACACATTTAATCATTTACTCATACAGTCAGTCATGCACCTACTAAATCCTTCATCCAGACACTTATACATCCACTTATTCTTCAATATGTAAGACATATTTTAACTTTACAGAAACTTACAGTCACTGGATGATGTCATCAGTGATGTCACTGACCATGTCATGAATGATGTAATATGTGACATCATCAGCAGTGGGTTGCGGGTGCGCGATATATAGTTATTGCATCTAACTATATATGCAAATTTCAATGGTTTTGTGCGAGTATATTAAGGTTTTGTAAATGCTAATCCCTAACTATATATGGCCTAAAACCTATGGTTTTTTCTGTGAATTTCTATGGTTTTTTAATAGCAAATATCTATAGCTGTAACATATATTTTTTTATTCTAATTCACAAATATTTTTTATATATATTTGTATTATATTTTTTTAATTCAATTTTTATTATAGTTTATATTATTTTTTCTTGTTTCGTTGCCGGTCCGCGAATCGGTAAACATTCCGTTAGTGTAAATAACGCGTTAGAAAGGCACATCGTGACGCGTCCCATAAACGCAACATATCGCGTTACTACGTAATGCCCCTTATGACGTGCTGCGTTAGCGCACCCGGAAGCGTTCTGGAACTGGAACAAAGGTGCGAAACGTAAAGTCCCGGAATCGATCTAAGGCGCGGTGCGGAACACGGAACGTAAGCATAACAGGTCATGTGACTAGTTAATAAAACTTTTCATTGGTTGATTTTACTTTTAGTTTCCTAATGATGGAACGCTTGATCATATGACGTAAAACAAACACTTTTCATTGGTTTAGAACATTTTGTTTTCTCAAATGATGAAAGTCCCACCTTTTTTCCTCACTCCGACTTTCATTTTTCTGAGTGAAAGACCTGTTTTTGTTTGCTAAGACGTGGCATTTCTATTAGATGCAGCTGGTGGATCTCCACCACCTCCACCACCACCAAAGAAGACAGGACCGACTAGCCAGGTCATCTTCGACCAGGAAGAAGAAGAGGAAGACAAGGAACAGGAGCAAGGGACAAGTGGCTTTCTGAAAGAAATGCCAAGAACGTCCCGTGTGAAAGTGAATTTTATCTGGCAATTTTTTTCTTTTCCTTCTCACGAAAAGAAAGTTAATACTAGGTACGTTACCTGCCTCATCTGCAAAAGGGACCGAAAAAAAATATAGCTTTGGTAATCATACCATGCATCGGCACATGGAGACTTGGCACCTCTTAATTATTCTAGAGCGCAACTTCGAGATTTGGTGGATAACCCCCGACCGGCAAAAACATCCACCAATGACTTTACAATAAGTGAGTCAGAGGCAAGGGAAACGATTCCAAATCTGCAAAAGAACTTTGGGCAGATGAGATTGACCTGTGTACAGTGTGGAAAATTAATTTCATGCGGAGAAATGAGTATTACTTTAATAAATAGATCATTTGAAAATCATCAATGTCCAAAACGTCCTAGAAAGTAATTTTTTTTTTGTTGCTCCTGTTGAGCCCTTTGAAGTAAATCATTTTTGTTTCTCCTTCCTCAAAAAAAAACAAAAAAAATATAAAACATCAAAAAAAAAAAAAGTTATTTTCAGAACTACCTTCCCTTTTCCAAAAAAATTGCAAGAATGTTTAGCACTCTAGCATCCTCTATTTCTATTGATACACTTCCCGATTAGAAGTAAAAAAAATATTTCTTTTAAAAAGACGAATTAATAAACAGAGAGTAATGTGAAAACAAAGAAAAATAGAGTGAATAACTCACAGTTACTGTAGAAAGAGGAACTGATAAAAGAAGTGAAAAGAGTAGTATAAATAAGTAATAGAAAAAGAAATAAAGGAAGTAGCAAAGACAGGAAACTAAGGGTTACAAAAAAGAAGCAGAGGAACTAATAAAAGTTAAATCTGATAGACATGTAACGTAAAAAGTACTAAACGCTTACCTTATAATTGTCATTACCGTACTGTATTGTCATTTTCATACTTTTTATCTATGTAAAAAAGAACAAAAAAATTTAAATTAATACAAGATGGTAAAAAAACAGTGAGCATAAGACAAAATGAATGTTAAATGTTAAATGTGGTATACTAGTAAAGCGTACAGCTGACCCAGCAAAGAAGCGTCCCGGCGCTGTATTTTGCTGGGGAACCCATCCTGGCTTTCCATGTTAGATAAACCCTCCTGAGCATCCCCAAGGTGATGCCAGGCATCCCCGGCGCTGATGGGGCTGTTAGTTGAGATTAAGCAAGCTATTACCCAAAGTTGCTGAGTGGGACCCATGGTTGGAGTAGGCACCGAAGCAAAAATGATCAAGTCCGCTGACCAAGGCCCAGGCCGACCTCTGCTTCTGGGTCTACCGCCTCTAATCAGTGAGCCACACCAATCCATATACATATTACAAAATCACAATTCAAAGTAGAAAATTAATTAAACATATTTAATGGTTTATTTTTGCTGTTATCAGAAAAAATCAAATTTCACTGAAAACAGTGAGTTGAAGGTATTCATCATATAACAGCGGGGAAAAAAACCACAATCAAAATGATTGTGTTTAAAAAAAACAAATAATATAAATAAACAGAAATAGGAACTTCTCCAAAGTAACTTACTTTCTATGACATCAAAGGATATCCTATGAACAGCTTATACTCAGTTGTGCTGTTACTATTTTCTGCCCGCCACTTTCTGAAAAATAAACTCAATTGTTTTAAGAAAACTGAGACATACAAAGCAATTTGAAACAGCACACTAAGTTACAGCAACACCTAGAATCATTGTAGTCCAATTACCTACCCTAAATTCTGACTTCAAAAATCAAGTTAAAAGGCAACATTGCTTCATACTCAATTAGTAATGTTTGCTGAAAGAATAGCCATTTTTAAAATTTTAAATAAGCTGTGTAATATCCAGATGTTGTCAAAGTACCATCATATTATGTAATAACTGCAGTTGCAAATGTTCTTCCTGAAATCGATGACTGTTTAGCAAAAACATTTTTAATTAGACTGGACAACTTATTTTCTTCTAGTTTATGTAGTTGAAATTGTAAAATGACGTTTCATCCATAAGTTTTCAAAAATAATGTGGACAGCATTGCAGACTTACATTTCCTCTACTCCTTTTTTTGATCTGCTGCTTGACTTTGCTTACAAAAACAAATAGTTTTCGCTCTGTACTACAATTATCCACAAGGCCATATACAGTAGGAGCCATTAGAACCTCTGTAAATTCCTCTAAACAAATCCCAAGCTTCCTTTCCTAAAATTTTGGTTGTAAGAACACCAGGTAAGAATTTTGAAGGTGGAAAGGCAATCTTTTTTTAAAAGTTAAAACAGAATCATTGCAGAATGACCATCCGTTTCCAGATTTCAAATAAGCTGTGTAATGTTCTGAATTAGTTGAAGGACCGTTATGATATATAATTGCAGTAGTTTTAAAAGTCCTTCCTGATATTGACAACTGCGAAGCCACAAAATTATTAATTAAAGTTGTCAATTTAGTTCCATCAGACCTACATCGTTGGAACATTAAAATGACATACTGGCCATAACTTCGTAAAATTAACGTGGACAGCATTCCAGACTTACATTGCCTGCACTCCATGTTTTGATCGGCTGCATTTACTACCTTATTGAAGGATTCTGATTTACTGTCAGGCAAAGTTAAATATATAAATCTTTCTGAGTCTACACTAGTAGTACTTGATAGCCTACAGTTCTCGCAGTCATGCTGCCATTGATAAGAAAGGCCAAATAGATAATCTACATCTACACCCTCATCTTGCAATACATCACGCATATACATTAAAAACTCCTGACAATCCTGCTGAATATTTTCAGTGAATTCTGTTTGACCTGAACATTCGTCTAACAGAAAACGAATTTCAGACACACTTTCTACTCTCGTTTTATCAGCACTACATTTCTCTAACACAGAATTCAACAAACAGCATAAACTTTGTTCCGAATTGATCACAATTTGTTGTTTGAAACTCTCTAGTGAAAAGAGAACATTAACAACTACATTAGCATAGCAGTTGACACCAGAACTATTTTCAAATTTAAAACCAACAACATTTTCAACAGAATTCATTTTATTCCTGCTTCCACTTTTGGTTTCATCGACTTTTGCTCTTTTTGCTACAACCTCCCTACTATTACTGATATTTATTCGTTTCCGGCCTACCACACGGTTCTCAATCAAAGGATATTGAGGCAAATGTGGCGCATACTCTCTTCTTAACCTATTGTATTCCTTAACACAATCTAGATCTGCACAAATGTTTGTGACATCACAGTCAATCAAGTACAAACCCGATAAAGTTTTGACTCGTGACAATGCTACATAAGCCATACCCTCTTTGAATACAGAACTGCCAATATTCACTAAAGCAGTGTCTACACTTAAACCTTGCGATTTATGAATTGTCACTGCATATGCCAAGCAAACAGGAAACTGCTTACGACGAACATATAAGTCTTTAACAAGCAAAAACCTAGCAGAGCAACGACCAATTAGCTGTACTTCCTCAATGCCATCAAATTTAATTTTTAAAAATTCAATTCCATCTCTATTTCTGTATTTCTCAAAATCAACAACATTACCCATTGATCCATTTACCAGACCTCTTTCAACATGTAAATTCCTTCTCAAAATGATTCGGCAATTTAAACACACATTCAAAGTCTTTTCAAAACCCGCAGTTTTAGATATAGTCTTCTCAAATGAATCCAATTTAGATTTCAAATTCTCTGACAAAATAGTTGTTGCTCCCATATGCTCTATTTTGTCAATAGCTTCAAGTTTTACAATCTCTTGTTTTTCTAAATTCAACATTTTGTTGTTGAAGATGGAACATTCTGCAAGAGTTGCATCAAACATATTCCAGATTTCTTCACAGTAATTTTCTGAAAAATATCCTCTGGCAAAACGTCTTCTTCTGGATATAAATTTGACAGTAATCGTGCATGTAAAGCTTGTTTACCACGCTCAGTCACTCTCCCGATTCTAATATCTTGTAGAATATTCTTGTAATCTTCGTCCTTCGCCTGACGCATATTTTCACGCAGCTCAGCATAACTGAAGTTTAACCATATGTTAACGTTGCCAATGCTCCCTAGGCACTTCTTGGTATCTTCATGTGTAAGCAGTTTAAACACTGGTTGTCCTTTCACTGGTGTCAGCTGCAGAAGATCACCTAAAACAATGATGTGTTTGCCACCGAATAACACATCATACTCTGTTTTAAGAACTTCCTGCATTCTTAAATGCACAAAAGCAAGCATGAGATTGGAAACCATGCTTACTTCGTCAATGATAAGAAGTTTCATCTTCTTCAAAACTCGAGATACTTCACAACAAGCATCTCCAGATAACTTGTGGTATTGTAATTTGTTATCATGCTCCACTGGCAGCATCAGTAACCGATGCAAAGTAATCCCTTTAATGTTATGAGCTGCCAATCCAGTTGGAGCGGTCACAACACAAGACAGTGATGAATCAGTCCTTTTCTGCATATAACATGAAATTGCTTTAATAAGGAAACTTTTTCCAGTTCCTGCTTCTCCACTCACGTACAGTCGGACAGGCTTCAACGACGTACATGAGCACTCTTTCTTCTCATGACTTAATCCATGCTCAATTTGGTTGGTAACTTCGACATATATTTTCCTCTGCTCAACGTTAAGTTGTCTTTCCAATTCTTCTAAGTTAACCGCATCCTTCTGAGCATGTGCCATGGCTCTTTCCACTTCAATCATGGCAGTAGCAGCTTCATTTTCAATAACTGGTTCTCCTAGTGGATCCTGACTCAATGAAACAGAACTCTGACTGTCCTGAGAACTGTCTCTAGCAATCTCGGCTGCAATTGTTGCTTCCTGCTCAATTTCTGCATTCAACATTTGTAGATATTTTGGAAAAAGAGGACATTCTATGGACTCCTTGGCTGCATTGAAAGAGTCTTCATAACAGAGGAAATCTCCAAGCAGTTCCTCTTCTGCACGCCAAGGCTTGAAAAGTTGCAAAAGAGCTAAATAGAAAAACTCTTTTCTTTCGGGAGATTCGCAATCCAATTTTCGATGATTTATCAATTGACATTTTTTTTGCTTCACTAGACATCCCTCACTTCCAATTACAGCATTCTCCAGGTGACTGCTTCTATTTGGATAATATGTATCCAACATGTTGCTCTTCAAAATATCTGTACTGTTTGGCTCCTTCTCCGCCAAATACTCAATTTCCCGTACAGGTTTTAGAACTCGATTACGCGTTGCAGCAAGACCAAGACTCGCCCAAATGATACTCCTAGATTTGGCATAGAGACTTGCTGAAGATAACCGGTCAGAACATTCATAAGCTCCAATTTCTCGATGCGACAACATCTTCAGACTGAAACTGTACAACTTCTTACTGAGGCTCTTTTCATGGGAAATATCCTCCCACATATCCTTCAGTTCTGTCTTTTCTTTTTTAGTGATGTAAGACGTCACATACCGAGCAACAGCCATACACTTGTCAGCCACAAACGGTATATCCATGTTAGCATTCCACATGGACAAAATCACTGGGTTGTAGTCGTTGATGTACTTGGACTCTTCGTTTCTTTTCAAATTGTATGTGTTTTTGGGTGATTTCCGCGTCACATTATGTCGCAGCGATGACATCAAATTGTTAACTCTTCCTTTATATATCACCGACCGTGGAAATGAAAAACGACATTTGGTGTAGTATTTGTCCTTGGTTCTGAATTTTCAACGACAGTACTTTCCACAACGATGACTTTGAAACCGTAAAACTTGTTCTCTTAGACTTTTGTCTTCATTTGTCTTTGAAACAGCACATGTAGCATACTGTTCTATGAAACTCATCACTAAGTCATCCGGATCTGTTCCAAATTTAGGTGCATCTTGGATCCATAGTAGCATATGTATATGAGGAGCACCTCTTGCTTGATACTCCTTTCTCCAGAAGAAATCCAACACCTCTCCAAGAGGTGGATTTTTCTTGTTTGTGATGAAAGACATCATAGCTTCAAATCTATGATTGAAGTACCTGCAAACATTCACAGGATCCAAAGAGCACAGTTCTCCAGGTGTCTTAAATTCAATATTTTCAATGTTTCCATTTACCTCTCGTAGAAATTCAAGTAAGTCTTCCCAGCCATACTCAGCACAGCTGACAGTGAGGAACCATGTGGGAGTTCCTAAGTGCCTCAGCATACATTTTAAGTCACCATGACGGCGGTACCAATACTCATTAGTACCACGCTGACAAGCCATGAGATTAATCAGGTGAGAATCCAAAATACTGTCTTGCACATTGACTTTATCCATAAAGTCCCTTGCCGAGATATTTCGCAGTTGTATACCACTTTTCAAGATGTGGTTCACTGCATAAGACAATCCAGAGAGATCACTTTCAAACAATAGATGAAATAAATAGGGAATGCATTGTCGAAACCTAGGATCTTCTGTATACAATCGTAAAGTCCGGTATTCTGAAGCAGGAATTTGAACAGGTCGCTCATCATAACGTCCTCCTCGACCTGTGGGAAATAACTGTGGGAAACACCAAGCTTCCAAACTTTCCTCCCAAACACTAATAGGACTCCCTTTGGCTTGTTTCATTTGAAACAACTCAATAGCATTCCCCATGACTTCCTTGGAATGCAAAGGATGAACACTATAATGTTCATATATTTCTTCCTTTTTAGAGGATTCTATTTTCTCAATTTGACCAGGACACAAATCGCTGTCCTCTTCTTCACTTACTTCCTCTTCTGCAACACATACATTCTTGTAGTACTTATTATTTTTTATCAAATACAATGTTGCCTTTTTAACTTTCCTAACATCCACTAAATCTTGCCAGATTTTCTTACTCTTTGTCGGAACACCATTAACTATGATAACCAGAGGTTCCTCTTCCACTTTCTCTACTCCAATTGTATTAATGTTTTTCTTCAAATCCAAAGGCAAATGAACAACCCTTCCCTTTAATCCTCTCTGTAAATCTGATGGAGGCAACTTCCCTGTCTTTGGCTCCATTCGTACAATAGCCTGGAAGGGATGGACACTTTGAATCAAAATAGATTCATAAGTATTTAAATCCTTCAATTCATAAGGAATGTCATCTAAATCCAGAATATTATAAACCGCTCTAGCAGGCATCTGGTTTTGGTTTAATTTGTTATAGCAATAAGTACACATACGTTGGTCTGCTCCCAAATCAAAACAATTTTCTACCATCAAGTATGTGGCAAAATCCTTCCATTCACTATTGTTTTCCATATCACTCTTTGCATATATATCCACTAACTTACTCTGATTCTTATAATAAGTCCGTCGACAACACACACAAGTGAAATTAGGCCTCTCACTTGATTTCACCATAAACGTGGAAATTTCCTTGTGAAACTTATCTGTACTGAAAATCTGTTCACTGTCTTCCACATTACCATCTTCTAGTGGTTCAATATCAACATTATTCTCTTTACCAGCAAAATAACAGAACTCAATTTCTTGACAAATATTCTTCACATCTACTTCAGAACCATGCAAAAGAGCTTTGCTTAATTTGTTAAGCATAATTGCTGGACTCTTAGCATAATACAACATTCTAACTAATTTCCTCACTTTATTATGATGCACTGCAAGCATCCTGAAATGATGAAATACACTCTGGCATACTCTCCTAGAAAGACAAGCCAGTGAATGACCACGCAAACCTGTCACTTGTCTCACTCTGCAAGGATCTAATTCTTGCAACAACTTTATTTTTTGCTTTACACTTATGAAATGTCCGTCTAAAATCACAAAGCAAATTGATAGAATCCTGTCGCACACTGCAAATAGAACTACACTTCCAGGTGTACACTGGTCCCTTAGGACGCCTCCCTAAAACCTCATCACTTACCGATTCTGAAAAGCAATCTTGCATTTTTGGTAAAATTACCGAATCTGTAAAATTACAGATTCGGTAAAATTACCGAATCGGAAAAATTACCGATTCAGTAAAATTACCGAAAACGCAACATTTAAGGGCCCCTACATGTCAATGCCCATTTACCGGTCGGTAACGGCCGAATTCGGCCGTTACCGATCGGTAAATGGCTATTTTCAGCCACCTACATCTGGCCCCTACATTCATGGGGAACAGACTTAAAATGCACTAATACACATGAAAACGTTTTTTTAAGGAACTTGCACCTTTTTTTCAATAACTTTTAACATGGCTATGTAACTCAAACAATCAAAATTAAAATTTGCCAGGCACACATGGAGGCGTATTTACAAGGGCCTTACACTACAAGGAAAATGACTTCAAATGACCAGACACACATGAGGACGTATTTACAAGGCCCTTGAACACGGGGGAAGTGACTGAAATTGCTAAGCACACATAAGAGAGTATCTACAATGCCCGTGCAACACTTATGCATCATTTTTTACATGTACACCGTAACATTAACAACACAATTACATCATATATCTGTTCCGCAAAAGCGACGCATTGCAGGAGTCACATCATTTTACCATCAAAAACAATTTCTCCGATTCTGTAAATGTAAATTTACCTACATGTGACCCTGAATTTAGGCGCCTACATACCTTTTCGCCATTTACAGGTCGGAAACAACCGAAATCGGCCGTAATCGGTCGGTAAATGGCCTAAACGACCACCTACATCGGGCCCTAAGTGTGCATGCATTTGATTTCAAACAAAGTTTTAAAACCTTTTATGTAAAACAATTATACACCTACATTCATGTAAGGGCAGGTCTGCCTTTCACATGACATACGTGTGCATGCACAAATGTGCATGCACACCGGAATCGGTATTTTACCATGAAGTTTGATTTCATGCTAAAATACCGATTCGTTAAGTCATTTGAGACTCAGAAGACTCCCCCCTATATAGCAAATTTACAGAATCGGTAAAATTACCGATTCGGTATTTTTCCGAACCAAAAATTTTGCCGATTCTATAAATGAAGAATGCAAAACCGCCTTTGAATGCAGAATGCAGACACTTAACGCAAAACATCATTTTAAATACACAGCTGACTTTCTTATTTACGCAAAAAAGCATACTACTCTTTAACTAAAATATATAAACGATAACTCACCTTTACAAATTCTTTTTGAAATTGAAAACAGTCTCAGAAACACACCAATTATTCTGTACCAGAATTAAAGGTATGCACTCCAGAGGCTGGAACCAACAAAGGCACCGAAACGCTGATATTTAACACACATATCTCTCATGTCAGCCAATAAAAACTCTTCCCTCACTTTTTTCAAATCAACACCCTTCCCCCTTCTGCCCTTTCTAACTCTTTTCCATAGCAACTACCGCCTGCCTGACCTGTCATGGCCACAAGTTCACACAACAATGTTTCAAATGAACTCTGAACTCTCAGTACCTCTGCTAATCCACTGCAATCTTTCATAACAACATTTTTAAATAACCATTCAAAATACATCTTTCAAAGAACACATCCATGCACCCTAACTTTCTGTTTTCAGCTATGAAAATACACCAATCACTGCTAATGAATCATTTACACTTAAACTCCACAGTTTTTTACATTACAAACATCACTATTTCAACTGCCATTTCATTCCCACACTTCATCTGACTGCAGCAAAAACTCCTCTAGCCATGTTTTCAGTCTGGATTCTGGGACATAGCTATATCCACTGGGCTCACAGGTATGCTGAAAACAGAAATTTACACAACCTCGATTTACAAAATGTGGAAATCAAATGGATTGGTCGAAGAGGATTGAAATGTCACCAATTGATACCATTGGTGAAAACCTTTTTAAATTTGCCAACCCCTGACCTCATAATAGTGCACTGTGGAGGAAACGATTTGGGCACTTTGACTGGGGTAGGACTGGAAATGCTTTTAAAGGACACCTTTGAAGAATTGATGACACTTTTTCCTCAAACTGCCTTGGTATATTCCAATATATGCCAAAGACAAAAATGGAGGTGGTCCAATCAATTTTGTCCACAAATTGAGAAATCGAGGAAGCATGTAAATAAGTCTGTTTCAGCTTACATGAGGGACCATGTAATGGGCTGCATCTACAACAATAACTTGCGTTACTACATGCAAGATATCTACAGAGGAGATGGCGTGCATTTCTCAGATGAGGGAAACAGAATTTTCATACTAAATTTAAGAATGTGTATTGGTTCCTACTTATAACTTTCTAGAACATACACAGAACCCAAAAGCTCTTTTCAGAGCTACCTTAACTTAGTGTACTCTTTTAAAATTTCCAATGAACCTTTTTTTTCCACCTAATTTCACCTATATTCGCTTCCCGGTACGCTACCCAATTCGCGTACCTGCAGCTAACCACACGAAAAAAAACTTTTTTTTTAATCGACATATATGAGCCTCCTCAGCCACCCTCAGAAAACTTAGAGAAACAGCATACGTCTAAAGTACCCCAATCTTTCCATTCTGAACATTATTTACCCTCCATCTTGTATCTCAATTCTACCGAAACACAAAATGGAGGACTCCCGTAACACTGCAAGTTCGCGTACCGGGAAACACACTGACAAGCACTCGCACAAAAAAGGTGGGAAAGTAATTAACAGAAAAACCACTGGAGACACTTTCACCAATTAAACAGTAGCTCATACTACATACCAATCCCTACCATTTTCACAAATTTAGTTGGAATACCATTTAGCCATTTAGCATGTAAAACTCTCTAAAATCCCTGAGGTAAATTACTTCACAAAAAATATCAAAAGTGTTGGAAATGACAACCAATTAAAATATTACTTTCAATTTCTACTACTATATCATGACATTTGATTGGTTATGTACCTGAATATATATAAACAAAGAGAAAGAAACACAGCCATTTTGACTACTACTTCGTGAAGTGCAGAACAACAAAAAATCAACTGATAACTTCAAATTATATTTAAAAGGTAAGATATTATTTTTAAAACTGAGGGTGCGCCAAAATGCTGGACACTGGGCCCCCCACAGTGTCTGTGAATGGTCTCCTTGCAATTGAGGGAACGTCTCCTTCTCCCTCCCCTATACCTCCTGACACCATCCATGAGAGGCCCAAGGAGGGGCCCCTGCCAATGGACCTTAATTGCAGGCGACACCTTTCTTTGTGATAGATCTCCAGGAAAACAAAAGGACACATCACCAGTGTGTGGCCCCATGCTGATGGGCTGAGTGCGAGGCCCTGACCGGCAGCCCACGCTGCCCATGCCTAGCGCCGGCCCTGAGTTAAGGATAGAGTTAGACTTCTCTAGTATAATTCAGAATTGACTAAGAGTTTATTTGATAATTTCCTTCATATTTCTACTTCCAATTTGATACCACACACTGCCCAAAGAAAAAAACACTGTATAAATAACCAAACTACCTGTCTGTACTGAAACCCAACAGTGCCCTATCTGTACTGATATATTTTTTAAAAATTCATTTTTCAGAATTCAAAATGGAAGGAGAAGTAAACAACTTTAAAACTGAAACAGAAAAAAAAATGAGACAGAAGTTGACATGGATTTCTACGACGACACAATAAACAATGAACTTGTGCAATGTGTAGATGCAGTTGATTTTCTACTGAAAAATGAAGAAAAAAATGATCACAATTTTTTAGATTTTCTTTTAAATTTTGAAAAACAATCTGAAAAATAAATTTTAATTTCTTAATTCAAAAATTGTTTGACACATTATTTATTTTTATATATATATTGAAAACTAGTAGCAAATTGATTATAACGTGAAGTCAGACTTTAAATATACTGTGAAACTTTTTGGTGTTACATACTAACTTTGTACATAGTTACTTCCTTTCTCCCACTATATTATCTCCAATGTGTATTTGCAAAAACAACAAGTGACAACATCAACAACATCTCTTTATCATCTCCTGCCTCCATGTTGTTTCGGCTTTCCAGACAGACTATGGTATGAATTCCATATACCACACTAACTTCTTTAACAACAAGCAACATATCTACAAAGGAGACAGCGTTTATTAAATTATACACTCTACATTGATACCTACATGTAGCTACGTAAATAAAAATAAACAAAAAAAACAACAAAACGAACAATCCATAAACATACAATAATTAAAAGTCAATCATTCTTGTTTCCTTATACTACGGTCCCCAGACCGCTTTCCAGTACGCGAACCGGGCGCACCCCACGAAAAAAACAATTTTTTTTTTTTTTTTTGTTGGCCCCGCGGGGCACTTTAATATCCCCCTCATCAATCCTAGAGGGTCAGAAGGGGTCTACCTTGCACCCTTTCCTTCATTTCCCCCTTCGTTTTGGCCTCCTCTTGTCTCTCGATCCTTCCGAGAGACAAGATGGCGGCCGCTACAGACTGTTTAGAATGTTGACAGACACCGGAGAGCCAATCAGCTTCGCTTCGAAAAGCTCCGAAACGCGAAAAGTACGCGAACTAGTCCGCTATCTAGGACGCTGTCACAGATATATCTGTTTTTTTAAACGTTAATTTCTCAAAATCCACTGGAGCACATATATTGAGACCCAGCAAAGGCACATCGGGCTAACAGTCCCTACAATTTTGCCAAGTTTCGTGTAAATCCATTCAGCCGTTCGAGCTAAAGGTGAGGCCAAACGCCCTATGGAAATTAACATGGGAAAAACGCGTTTTGGGACCCCCCTTTTTTCTCGGGCCCCCCTGGACGAAACCCCCCCAAATTTTATGGGGCTGATCAGAAACAAAATGTGCCATTTTCCTGACAATTTCAGCTAATTCCGTCCACAAATGCCAAAGTTATTAGACATAGAATTTTCAAAAGTTCCATAGAGAAAAAATCCTAACTATATATACCTACTGGCGACCTAACACATATTTACTCTCTTATACAATCCCTGATACAAGTTCACAATGATCCATACAGCCACTCACACATTCACTGGCTCTTATGCACAGTTATTTATATATGTCAACTCTTACATGTACTGTGTTTTACATATATACTTACTTTGACATGTAGCACTGAGAAATCCAATCACTCACCAATACACTCATGCAGACTGTCAACCGCCCATACAGCTGTTTCCACATGCACTTTTGAACCCATACATCTACTGAATCAACTGCTCACACATGTATGCACAGAGTCACATACCTCCCAGCCACCCCTACACACACACTCAGTCTCCTATACAAATATTTGGGCAACCAATCAATAACCCATATAGTTACTCATATAGCTACTGATCAACACATGCAGCAGTTTACAGAACTACAGTAATAATGATGCACAAATTAAGACAGTTTAGTCACTAACCCATGCACTCAGTGAGACACATTTAATCATTCTCTCATACAGTCAGTCATGCACCTACTAAATCCTTCATCCAAACACTTATACATCCACTCATTCTTCAATATGTAAGACATATTTTAACTTTACAGAAACATACAGTCACTGGGTGTTGTCATTTGAGATGTCATCCGTGATGTCATTTGAGATGTCATCAGTGATGTCATCAGTGATGTCACTGACCATGTCATGAATGTGTAATATGTGACATCATCAGCAGTGGATTGCGGGTGCGCGATATATAGTTATTGCAACTAACTATATATGCGAATTTCTATGGTTTTGTGCGAGTAAATTAAGGTTTTGTAAATGCTAATCCCTAACTATATATGGTCTATAACCAATGTTTTTTTCAGTTAATATGTATATATATATATGCCACACTTTCCCTCACATGAAAAATTAGGTTGCACTCCAACTTTTTGTAATTCCAAAGCTTCTGCTTAAATGTATTAATCAAATACCAAGCATGCTTTTTAGCATGAAAACAAAACCACCAACATTTCGGTCTCAGCCGAGACCTTGTTAACGGTGACGCCCTCTGATTTTTTCACAGTTTTAAACCATTAAACGCATTATTTCCTGTTCCTTTCACTTCCAAGGGCATTATGGTAGTTGAGGTACATTGAATATTATAATTATTTTGTTTGCTTTATATTTTACAGTTCTTAGTCACATCTTATATACATCTATTTTATGGCATACGTTTGCCAAATATACTTCACAAATTCTCAAACCTTATTTTTAAACAAAACAGTATTATCCTCTGGTGGATTAATTCTCAAGCTTTGAATTATCTTCATCTCATCCTCTAGTGGAATTTTAAATCAATTCAATATACTCGTGCTTGATTTCTCACTTATTAGTACCATTTTTTTGTGTGACTATGTAAAAGATCAAGAACCACTTTGTTTTTCCTAAAAACAAGATTTATAAAAAAACTAATTTCAGTTTATCTCACTAAAACTAATTTCTGGAGGCTTTAGTTTTTTCAATATAGTTCAGCTACACGTACTGTATCCTTTCCAAATAAATATAAAGTACCTCACTCTGGTTTAAGCCATAGGGGGTCAAAGTTTGCATATTTAGAATATGCCGCGATTCCTTCTGATTTAGTATTTTTTCTCTGTCATTTCCTCTTATGTGTTTTTTAACCATGTCAATTCCAAAAAATTGCAAAAGTTTCCAATTTCCATCATGGTCCATGTCCATATGTTTAGCAATTGCATTTCCACTTTCTTTATGAATAGTTGCTCTGACATGTTCACTGATGAGTTTTTTTAGTTCACACTTTGTGCTTCCTATGTATCTTAAAGAGCAAGGACACTCAATTACTTATACAACGTACTGACTTTTGCACATGATTAACTCCTCAATTTTCCACATTCTTCCATCTGCTCTTTTTATTTCCTGTGTGTTTTTAGCAATTTGACAGACTTTACAGTTATGACATTTCTTGAGGCCTTTACTTTGTAACCATTGTTTATTTTTCTCCTTTAGGAAGTGACTTTGTGTTAGGCGATCTTTCAAATGTCTTGCTCATTTGTATGTGATGTTTGGGGCGTTTCCCATCAGTTTTACTACTGTGTTGTCGAGCTGCAGAATCTTCCAGTTTCTTTTTAACACATCCCTGATTTTTTTGATGCCTTAGAGAAAATTGTTATGAATCCTATTGGTTCTATTTCCAACGATTTTTGATTAGTTGATAATTCTGGCTTCAATAGATCTAATCTCTTCATATTGTTGGCTCTTTCCCAGCCTGTTTCAATTGTTTTCCCGCGTATCCTCTCTTTTTAAATCTTTGCTGTTTGCATGCTTTTTTTCATCCACACCTTCGGTTCTGAACAAATTCTTCTTAACCGTAGGAACTCTCCATACGGATGTTTTGAAAAAGGCTTTGTTGGTGAAAACTTCCAGCATGTAGGGTGGCATTGGTAGCCCTGGATTTTCTGTGCAATGTTGTATGAATTTAATTCGCTTTAATGTAAATTTCTGTGTCCAAAAAGGTTACTTTTGTTTTGCTCAAATCATATGTGAACCTAAATTTAGCTAGTGTATCATTAAGTATCATAAAGTACTCCTTGAAATCTTCTTCCGACCCATCCCAGATTATGAGTAAGTCGTCTCTGAAGCGTCGCCATAGTACTATTTTGTTTAGGAATTTGTCATTTTCTGATTGCCATGCCCAATTTTCTTCCCAACACCAGATTGTGAGGCAGGCGAAACTTGGGCTAAAGGAAGTACCCATTGCAGTACCTTTTCGTTGTAAAAACACATCTTCGCCAAAAAGAAACACATTATGTTTCAGGCATATTCCAATAATTTCTTCTAACATGATGTTATGTTCAGTGAAATTAACATTGCGTTCTTTCAAAAAGAAATTACATGCTGCAATCCCAATCTCATGATCTATATTGGTGTATAAGGACACCAAATCCATCGTTATTAGTTTATATGATGATTGCCACGGAATGCCATTCAAATGTCTCAACATATCTCTTGTATCTTTTATATACAATCTTAATTTAGAGGCAAAAGGTAAAAGAAAAAAAATCAATATAATTGGCCATCGGTTCAAGCAGAATGAATGAATAGCGTTTTTATACCGCGGAAAACTTAGCCCCAAGGGGCATCAAGGCGCAATGAAGCAGAGATCCAATTGCCGATACAATTGTACGCCCTGGTGGTCTAATGCGATTTTTGTGGATCTTAGGCAGGAAATACATCATTGCCATTGTTGGATGTTGGACCGTCAGGTATTTCCATTCATCATGATCTATTAATTCTTGATCTCTCCATTGTTTCAATTTTTCATCAACTTTGATTTTCATTTGGACAGTAGGATTTGTTGGCAATTTCTCATAATAAGCCTGGTCATTCAATTGTTCATAAACCATATTCAGTAATCTTGTTTGTCCCAAATGATTATATTTGAGCCCTTATCTGCCATCTTAATCTCAATTGTATTGTCATGCTTTAATGTTGTTAATGCCTTTCGTTCAGTATCATTTAGGTTATCCACATAAGTTTGTCTTTTTATCTTGTAAATATCTTGTATAACCGCTTCATGAAAAACGTCAATCTTGTTACCATCTGGCAGTTGTGGATAAAAATTAGATTTTGTTTTTTTCTGGCTTAAGCCCGCACCTAACGATGTGCATATTTCTTTCAAGTTTACATTATCCTGTGTTTCCATTACTTCCAGATTCATGAGTGTGAATTATCCTTCTGAATCCTTTGTTTGTAAATTCGAAGTAGGTATCAATTTTGGTGTCTTTCTAGATGTTATTTCTTTTTCACGTAAAATTTTTGCTAAATTTATTTTTCGAATGTATCTATATAGGTCTATCCGTGTCTGTGCCATGTCCATATGTGAACTTGGGCAGAAATGTAATCCTCATTGCAGTAAGGATTTTTCAGATTCTGCCAAATGTCTGCTGGATAAATTAACAACGGTTAACTCTTGATTTTGCTCTAAAATAGTTTCTTCCGACGCATACTCTGTGTTGTTGTTCTTATCTTATCTCCACCGAATGCCCCTTCTTCCTCTTCTTGTCGGTCTTGATTTTGGGGTGACTTTTTCTCCCCTTTCCATGACCTTTCTGATTTTGCGACTGAAATCCTCTTGCTTGCTCCCACTGGCGTTGTTGTAGGATCAGTCGCATATCCACTAAAAAGGTTGCTTTGTTACTCCCAAAGTTCCTGCTGGATCTCTTTCACTTTGGTCCCTTGATGACAGGGAAGTAATACTAGTAGAGGTACTGCCTGTATTGCTTGTTGAATCATGTTCTTTTAAAAAATCAAATTTGTGTGCATAGGTGAATATTCTCCCCTTCTGAATAATCTTCTTTGTCACATTGAAATGTTATGCGTTTTCGCATTTGTACCGACTCTTCATGTTCCTCAACTTGTTTTTCCAATTCCAATTAAATTTTTTTCTTTTCTGGGGATAAGTCCATAGATGTTAGTTCCATTTCTAATTCTGTTAATTGGTCCTTCAATTTTAATAGAGCAATCTCTATGTTTTTTATAAGAATTCCCATTAGGCCCAAGGATGAACTTAAGCTCTATTCTCCCCATTCTTGTAATAGCTCATTACTTGAATCCTGATGACTCGGCATTAGGTGAATTCTTAAACCCCTTGGGACCCTTTGTACTTCCACATACTTTTTTAAAGTGGTTACTTCCCACCACTTGTTGGCTTCTTTCTTTGACAGTTTTTCCCATAATGTTAACTTACTTTTTGCATCCGATTTCTTTTGTGTCCTTGAGGCACCATGAGTTCCAGTTGGCCCTTCATTTTCAAAAAAGGATGGTGACTGTAGCAATTCTTGCCGTTTTGCCTCACTCTGTTCCATTTTGTTTTCTATGCTTACTTTGTTGCTTGTATTTCGCTTTTTGTACCTATTTATGATGCACTATTTTGCTTTGGTCATTTTAGTTTGAATTACACAGGTCTTCTCGTTGTCATGGGGTTCATGTGCTCAAATTCTCATTTTCGCCCTCTGATTCATGGTTAAATTGTAAACAATGGGCCCTTCATGAGTTTGAAATTCATGCCGTCCCCACACGTTCCAACCGATATGTTTTAAATACTTCACACTGTTTCTAATGTTTCTTCCGTTCTCTTATTCCACACACATCCGTTTACCTGTTAGAGATGAATAATACGGCCCCTCTTTACCCTCTGGTTTAGAAAGGACGCATCTGTCTCTCTCGGTTCGCGGTGTGGGAATAGCTAGATCCTTCATTTCACTTGTCTCGGCGTTCGCCTCCGGCAGCTTTATTCATTTCAGAATATTTGGCTCCTTCTGCTGCTCTGGCGCTCTGTGGACGCTGCTGCTCTGGCGCTCTGTGGACGGTGCGGTGCCTCGCAACCGAGCCAGGTTGCTGAATATTTGCCACACTTTCCCTCGCAGGAAAAATTAGGTCGCACTCCAACTTTTTGTAATTCCAAAGCTTGTGCTTAAATTTATTTATCAATTACCAACCATGCTTTTTAACATGAAAGCAAAACCACCAACGTTTCGGTCTCAGCCGAGACCTTGTTCTCTGTGACGGCCTCTGTTTTTTTCACAGTTTTAAACCATTAAACACATCATTTCCTGTTCCTTTCACTTCGAAAGGGCATTATGGTGGATGTAGTATATTCAATATTATAATTATTTTGTTTGCTTTATATTTTACAGTTCTTAGTCACATCTTATATACCTCTATTGTATGGCATACTTTTGCCAAATATACTTCACAAATTCTCAAACCTTATTTTTAAACAAAAAAGTATTATCGTCTGGTGGATTAATTCTCAAGCTTTGAATTATCTTCATCCCCATTCACTCATCGAATTACCCAGGCACTGCCCATGCACTCATACAATTAACTAGGCACTACCCATACATACATCAAATCACTCAGGCACTACCCTTGCACTCATACATCCACTCAGGCACTGCCCACACACTCATGCAATCACCCAGACATTAGACATGCCCTTATCCAATCACATAGGCACTACCTTTGCACTCATGCATGCACCATTGCACTATTCATGCACTAAGGCACTATGCTACTAATACACTCATAGAGTGACCCAGGCACTAACCATGCATTCATCAATCACTCTGGTACCACCCATGCGCTCATGCAATCACCCAGGCACTACTTATGCACTAATAAATCCCCCAAGTACTATACACTCATCCAATCACCCAAACACTACCCATGTAATCACCCAGGCATTATCCATGCACTCACTCATTCACTTAGACGATGCCCATGCACTTATCAATTTACCCAGGCACTACCCATGCACTCATTTAATCACTCAGGCACTACCAATGCACTCATTCATTCACCCAGCCATTATCCATGTATTCATCCATTCACTCAGGTCCTACCCCCAAACTCATACAAGCAAACAGGCACTACACATGCAGTCATACAATCAACCAAGCACTACCCATGACCTCATCCAATCACCCATACAGTGACCCTGCACTCATCCATTCACTCGGGCACTACCCATTCAGTCAAACATTCAGCCAGGCAGTACCCATGACCTCATCCAATCACCCAGGCAGTACCAATGCACTCATCCAAGTACTCAGGCACTAGCCTTGCACTCATACATTCACTGAGACACTACTCATGCACTCATACAATTACTCAGGCCCTACCCATGCACTCATCCAGTCACCCCATCACTACCCATGCACTCATACAGTCACCCATGCACTACCTTTGCACTTTTCCATTCACCGAGGCACTACCCATGTACTCATCCAATCACCCAGGCACTACTCATTCACTCATCCAATCACCCTGGCACTATCCATACACTATATCAATCACCCTGGCACTATCCATGCATTCATCCAATCACCCAGGCACTACCCTTACACTCATCTTTTCAACGAGGCGCTACCCAAACACTTATCCAATCACCCAAGCACTACTCTTGCACTCATCCAGTCACCCATGCACTCATCCAATCACTCAGTCACTATCCATGCACTCACACAATCACCCAGGCATTTTACATGCACTCTTCCAATCACCCAGGCACTACCCTTGCACTCATCCATTCAATGAGATGATACACATGGATTCATCTAATCACTCAGGTACTGCTCTTGCACTCATCCACTGACCTTGGCACTACATATGCACTCTTCCAATCCCTCAGGTACTACCCATGCACTCATCCAATCACCAAGGCACTACCCTTTCACTCATTCATTCACTCAGGCACTACTCTTGCACTTATCCATTCACTCAGACACTATCCTTGCAGTCATCCAATCATTCAGGCACTACCCATGCAATTATGAATTCATCCCGTGAATCTTTTTTATCCTTGAAAGGCGGTTCTAAAATAAATATTTTTTTACTTTTTTTAGATTTTATATTTTTTTTGCTGTTTTCTTTCCAAAGAAATGGTACACATGGCATAAAAAACTTTTTTTTTTAAAGCAGCAGAAACAAGCTGCACAAACCAACGGTTGCATAAAAAAATTAACATCTGTGCACCTTTGCTGCAGTTTTCAAAACTGGAAAAGACTGCTCTAAAGCAGTAACTATAGTTAAACAGTCCATGCAATACATAGCCATCCTTGTTCTGGGACCAGCTCCATATGACGGGTTTCTACTTCAGTTGGCACTTTTTCTCCGGGAACAGGTGGAGCGCTAGAATATGCTGATGGTGCCACAGCTTCTCTGACTTCCCTGACTTTCTTTGCTCTTTTTAAAACATTATTATGGTGTGTTTTAGATGATATAGCATAGATGTTGTACTACATGAGTACTTTTTGTTGGAGCCTCTAGACAATCTCTTGTTGCAAAGGGAACATTTTACAAGTTTTGCAACTTTCTTAAACCCCCCAGATGGGATAGTGAAAAAATTCCAAGCTATACTGCTCTTCTTCAGCTGCAGCTCTTCATCTTCTTCTCCTTCCTCCTCCTCAATACCATGTTTCGCCTCCTGTTGGAGCTAGTTTTTCATATGCACCCCCACTAACATTTTCTTCTAAAAAATGAAAAAGCAGCCAGGCTCCACAATGAGTTTTCCACTGCACAAACACCTGTTCAGAATCTAGGTGGGGACTTCCATCAAAATAGTTGAAAACTGTTTTATATCATATCACAGTCTTTTCAGGTCACATGAGCTTCTGGAAAGGGGCGACCATTCGGTCCCCCCGAACGTATGGCGGAGTAACACGATCCCCCCGGGAAGCCATCTTGGGCGGGAGGCGAGTCTCGGCTGGTATGCCCAAAGCGGCGTAGCCGGGGCGCGCCTTTTCCCGCCCTGGAGTGGGTTGTCCTAGACACTGACGCGATCGGCCACGCCCTCGGAGGCAGGCGGGGGCGGGTTTACGCCCGCCCTGAAGACGGATAAAAGGAGCAACAAGCCAAGAAAGCATCCTCTTGTTCCTGTGCTCTGAAGCTGCACCTCCCCGCTGCACGTGAGCTCGAGACGGAACGAAGAGTCAATTTTGAGCGTTGTAAACTTTTCTTTTGTCTTACAGATATCCCGTCTGAGAATGCCCAAGAAAGTCGGAAAGCGGGTCGGTACCGATCAGATGCTCCGCATGCTCATGAAGGAGGTAGCCGATTTGAAGAAGCAGATGGCGGCTAAGAACGGGGAGGGAGGACCGAAACGGCCTTTGCCGGGAGTAGTCCCCAGTGGGAGAGGCAAGAGGTCCAGAAGGGGGGCGCTTGGGGGGGAAACCCCGGTTCCCGAAACCCCACTTGAGGAGCCAACCCCGGTGCCGAAAGAGGGGAATCCGATCCCTGTGGTGGTCACCCCCGTGACCGGGGATGATATGCCTCCCGAGTTAGCGGCGCAATTGGCAGCGTGGTTGGGAAAAGATAGCGAGGGCACCACGGCTGACGACGCCCGGGCAGTGATGAGACAACTGCGGGAATCTAGGGAGGCTGTGAAGGCATCATCTTCTGTTACCCCGCTGGTTCCGGCGGCGGAAAATGCAACAGGCCCAGGTTCGGCGGCAAATGCAGCTTCTGGTTCAGGTAAGCGGCCATTGCCGATCGCGGGGGAGGGGTCTGTACCTTCACGAAGGGAGAAGGTGGCTCAGCATGTTCCAATGGAAATTAAGGAAAAGATTTGGGCAAATAAGTATGTTAATATTTTTTCTTTGCTTACCGACCATTACGAGATGGAGCATGTTAAGAGCCAAAAGGAGCTCATGCATCCGAGTGTTTGGCGCGCCAAAATGGCCGCCTTTAAGGTTGACGAGAACATTGGTACTTGGGGCAGAGCGTGGGGCATTTTTACCTCCATCATGGGCGAGCGCAGGCCCGAGTTGCTGACCGAGTTGCCTATTTATCAATCACGTATCATGGAGTATTCCGTAGCGTATGGGGGCAATCAGTGGTTCTGCTATGACAATATTTTTATAAAAGCTAATGAACACGACCCAGTTCTGACTTGGGATTGTTACGACTCCGTGTCATGGCAAAAAATGGAGAGTACAGGAATGTTAAAAGTACCATTGTCGGGGAGTAACGGGGGTGAATCTTCCCGCCAATACTCCGGGACACCCTTTCGGACGGGTGCAGGTAACGAGTACCACTCGAAGCCGAGTGGCAATGCAAGTAAAAGGGGGATTTGTTGGAATTTTAACAGAGGTAAATGTACGAGGCCCCAGGGGTCATGCAAGTTCAGACATGAATGTGGGGGGTGTGGGCAGCCATCCCATCCTGAGTCCATGTGCAGAGCCAAAACGGGTGATAACGGTGGTAAGGGAAGCGCCAAACAGGTCTGAAATAGTCCGAGGGGCGCCTTTACCTACTCCGATTGATACCATGGCAATGATTCCTTGGCTCAGCGAATACCCGGATCATGATTCCGCTGGGGTGTTGCGAAAAGGTTTTTCATATGGTTTCCGCATCCCAGTGGGGAATTTTCAGGGTGTAGCAAACTGTAAGAATCAACTATCGGTCTTGCAGCATACGGCTGTGGTACAGGCAAAGATTGTGAAGGAGGTGACTCGAGGTCGTGTCGCCGGTCCATTTGATTTGCCACCAGTTGCTAACTTTGTTTGTTCCCCTCTAGGGGTGGTCCCCAAGAAGGACCCGGGTGAGTTTCGGTTGATACATAACTTGTCAGCCCCACGTGGTCTTTCCGTGAATGATGCGATAGACCCGGAAGTGTGTTCGGTGCGGTACGCATCTTTCGATGAGGCCGTCGCCATGTTGAATCGCCTGGGGCCCGGGGCGCTGATGGCAAAATCAGACATCGAGTCAGCGTTCCGGTTGCTCCCGGTACACCCAGACGATCAGCGTCTCCTTGGTTTCAGGTTTCAGGGTCGCTATTACATGGACAGATGTATGCCAATGGGATGTTCTATATCTTGTGCCTATTTTGAAAAGTTCAGTTGTTTTCTGCAATGGGTCTTCACAAAGAAGACGGGTTTTCAACATGTTATGCATTATCTCGATGACTTTCTGTTCCTGGGGGCAGCCGGGGATCCAGAATGTGGACAGGCTTTAAATGAATTTTGTGTCTTAATGAACCAGTTTTGTGTGCCATTGGCGCCAGTTAAGACCGTGGGTCCCTCGACTTCCCTCGAGTTTCTGGGGATCGAGCTTGACTCGGTAGAAGGTTGTTTTCGATTACCAAGAGAAAAGGTGTTGAAATTCAGGGCATCCCTTGAAACATGTATTAGTAAGACTAAGGTAAAACTGCACCAATTACAACAAGTGGTGGGCCAGTTGAATTTTGCCCTGAGAGTAATGCCGATGGCCCGCCCCTTTTCCCGCTCGATTGCACAAGCCATGGTCGGCCTGAAGGAGAGTCATCACCGCACGAGGCTCTCGGCAGAGGTTCGCCAGGACATGCGCATTTGGTTGGCATTTCTGGCGGATTTTAACGGTCGAATTGTCTGGAACAAACCGGCGGTTTCCTCTGAGGAGCTGGGGCTATGGACAGATTCGGCGGGGAGTATTGGCTTTGGCGCCATATTCGGCACACAATGGTCGGCTCAAAAATGGCCGTCATGGTGGCACGAGTGCGGACTGACGAGTAACATTGCTTTTCTCGAACTTTTCCCTATTTTGGTGGCCCTGAGAACTTGGCCTGAGGGGTTCCGGGATCACTCTGTGGTGTTTTGGTCTGACAACATGACCGTGGTTGAGTGTATCAATAGTCAGGCAGCACGTTGCAAATGGATGCTGAGACTGCTTAAAGAAATTGTGTTATTGTGCATGCAATTGAATGTGCTCTTTAGGGCATGCCATGTCCCGGGGGTACTGAACCAAGCGGCTGATGCGCTTTCTCGTTTCCGTATGCAGGCCTTTTGGGGTTTTCTGCCCACAGCGGACCCGGTGGCGGCACCCTTTCCCGAAGCTCTCTGGTCTCTCGGTGCCCCGAACTACAAAACCTCGTGGGAGAGAGTTTAGCACCCAGGACGAGGAAAGCATATGAAGGGGCGTTCCGTTCCTATTGGTCCTTTTTGGGTTCTGCTAGGGGGGAGTTATGGGGCCAGGAAGAGCTTGTCGTAAAATTTTTGCTGTCTTTACATCAGGCAGGCAAATCAGTAGCTACGGCCCAGAGGCATCGGGCTGCCATTTCCTTTATGGCAAAGGCTTATGGGATCCAGGACCCGACAGCGTCTTTCGTGGTACAGAAAGCGCTACGTGGGTGGCAACGCCTGGAGGGTCGCAGAGCAGATGCGAGGCACCCGATAGGTCTGGATAGGTTGGCCCTGTTATTATCCGTACTCCCTGCAACGTGTTCATCCCAGTATGAAACAGTGTTATTCCGAGCCGCTTTTGCGCTGGCATTCCATGGAGCTATGCGGGTAGGCGAACTAGTGGCGAGGAACAAGCAGGATACGATGGGGGGACTGTGCCGAGAACACATTCAGGTCAAGGGGGAGACGATGACTGTCTCGTTTGTCAGGTCCAAAACCGATCAGGGTGCGATTGGGGACTGCATAATCATACGGAGGAATCCCGGGTCTTTCATGTGCCCTGTTGTTTGCGTAGAGAAATATTTAGCGCAGAGTGTGGCATCATGGGGGGGGACCTTGTTGAGACACGCTGACGCCACCCCACTGACGAGGTTTCAGTTCCAGCGGGTGCTTGCGATGTCAATTTCGGCCGCGGGCTTGAACCCCGGCGAGTTTGGGACCCATTCCTTTCGGATAGGGGCTGCTACAGAGGCTACAGCCATGGGTCTGAGTGTAGATGAAGTAAAACGTGTGGGGCGTTGGTCCTCGAATTGTTATAAAAGGTATGTGCGGTTGCACATGTTGTGAAGCTGTAATGATGTACTCACGCTTCTTGTTTTTGTTTGGTTTTCAGTTGCGCAAGCCTACGAGGCGGGGCGGACTGTGCAGTCGACCCGACACCTGGGGACCAGCGGTCAGACATCACCGGCTGTGAAAAAGGAGGTGTGGGTCGTGGGCCACTCATACGTGAGGCGTGCCGCGGACGTATTCAAAGCAGGTGACATGATTCACGTGGCTGGGGAATACGGGTACAGTGTGTCCTTCTACGGAAAGGGCGGGCTCTGTATTGACCAGTTTCAATCCTTTTTCGAGGGTTTGTTAGGGCGGACAAGGTCACCGCCGTCTATAATAATAGTCCATCTTGGGGGCAACGATTTGGTGGCCACTGGTAGACGACTTCTTCTTGAGGCAATGCTTTCCACAGTAAGTTGGTTGGCAAGAAGAGTTCCAGGGTGCACAATTGCGTGGTCCCATATGATCCCACGAAAAGTGTGGCAGGGGGCTATTTCGGTTTCTGCTCTGAATCATTCGGTAAGGAAAATAAATAACAAAGTGAGTAGATTGTTTCGTTCAAGTACACTGCATTCTGTTTCGCATGGTTGTGTCAAAGGGGACAGTATGTATTTGGGGGATGGTGTTCATTTGTCCCGGGTGGGGAATGAGTTACTCATAGGAGACCTCATAGCTTGGTTAAAGAGTTTATAACATGACCTTTAGGCAGGAGTGGTTTTTGGGGGGTCCGGATAGCCGGTCAACTATCCGGCCTGTGGCGGTAAGGTCATGATCGGTGAGCAGTAATTGGAAGATCCCTATGGGGGGGGCGTCACCCATTACGGATGGGAGCGCTCGGGGGAGGTGGCCATTGGCCCCTCAACGGGGAGGCGGTCCCGTCTAAGGATAGGCCGCCGGAAGGAAAGGAAAGGTGGTCAAGGCCCCTTCCTGGATAGGAGGGGCTACGGGCCCTCCTGTGGAATTTCCCGGGGCCAGGACATCTGCGACGGCAGATGGGTAAGTTGTGTGGGGTTCGGGAGGGGGTTTACGCTACCTTTTAGACACCTCACACGAGTCCTCGGACGACCGTTAAATGGCGTCGAGTTCATTGGGGCCCCCGTCAAGTTCAAGGGAAATTGGTAGATGCACTTGAGGTACGCCTCTGTGCGGTTGGTCCCCTCACAAGTGAGGGTGGTATTTCTGGTTTAGGGATCTGACACCGGTTACGACCTTGCCGTTGGCCCTTAACGTTAGGATGTACAATTTCAAGTCAAATGTTTTGTAGGATGTTAGTTCGGCTAGGAGAACCTTTGTATTAGAGATCTGTTAAGGATAGCCAAACATCGTAATGTGGAAATGAAATTGTACATAATATGAAACTGTTATTTTAATGTTTTGATTTTGTTTCATATTTTAATAAATACGGCCGGGAGGGTCACTCCCTCCCGCCTTCCAAAAGTTCAGAACCGTTTCCGGTTTCCCATCCTTGGGGATTGTGTTGAGAGGGGGTGGCGGGTATCTCAGCCATATGGAAAGGGGCGACCATTCGGTCCCCCCGAACGTATGGCGGAGTAACACGATCCCCCCGGGAAGCCATCTTGGGCGGGAGGCGAGTCTCGGCTGGTATGCCCAAAGCGGCGTAGCCGGGGCGCGCCTTTTCCCGCCCTGGAGTGGGTTGTCCTAGACACTGACGCGATCGGCCACGCCCTCGGAGGCAGGCGGGGGCGGGTTTACGCCCGCCCTGAAGACGGATAAAAGGAGCAACAAGCCAAGAAAGCATCCTCTTGTTCCTGTGCTCTGAAGCTGCACCTCCCCGCTGCACGTGAGCTCGAGACGGAACGAAGAGTCAATTTTGACCCACCCACCAGCCCCTGAGGACAGCTAGTTGTTTTTAATAAAGTTTTGATGTGGTAATTCTATTTCTCGCAGGTTGTGATGATTGTCGTGATAATTTTGAATATGCAATAAAGATGGTCACTTTCAGTATGTTTTGCAAATAAAGTATTTTGCACCAGTGTTGATCAGTAATCATGCTTGTAATAAGTATAGTTGTTTTTGTAATTTAGTAATTTAGGTAGATTTGTCGTATTTATTGTCGGGCGGTAAGGTCATGATCGGTGAGCAGTAATTGGAAGATCCCTATGGGGGGGGCGTCACCCATTACGGATGGGAGCGCTCGGGGGAGGTGGCCATTGGCCCCTCAACGGGGAGGCGGTCCCGTCTAAGGATAGGCCGCCGGAAGGAAAGGAAAGGTGGTCAAGGCCCCTTCCTGGATAGGAGGGGCTACGGGCCCTCCTGTGGAATTTCCCGGGGCCAGGACATCTGCGACGGCAGATGGGTAAGTTGTGTGGGGTTCGGGAGGGGGTTTACGCTACCTTTTAGACACCTCACACGAGTCCTCGGACGACCGTTAAATGGCGTCGAGTTCATTGGGGCCCCCGTCAAGTTCAAGGGAAATTGGTAGATGCACTTGAGGTACGCCTCTGTGCGGTTGGTCCCCTCACAAGTGAGGGTGGTATTTCTGGTTTAGGGATCTGACACCGGTTACGACCTTGCCATTGGCCCTTAACGTTAGGATGTACAATTTCAAGTCAAATGTTTTGTAGGATGTTAGTTCGGCTAGGAGAACCTTTGTATTAGAGATCTGTTAAGGATAGCCAAACATCGTAATGTGGAAATGAAATTGTACATAATATGAAACTGTTATTTTAATGTTTTGATTTTGTTTCATATTTTAATAAATACGGCCGGGAGGGTCACTCCCTCCCGCCTTCCAAAAGTTCAGAACCGTTTCCGGTTTCCCATCCTTGGGGATTGTGTTGAGAGGGGGTGGCGGGTATCTCAGCCATAATGACTACGTACGTAATTGAGAGCACTGTAAATGGAATATAATAATAAAACTAGGTTTGAATTATGTAAATATAAAAGCATAACTTCAAAGCTCTGGTATGTAAGCACCTACTGTTACACTTGCTTTAAAATATGTATATATATACATTTATATGAATATGTTTGCAAATACCATCATCACCGCGAAATTAGAAAAATAGATTTCAACTTTAGTTTGAAACTAAGTAAATACAACAACATAAGTTTAAACAATATAGAAAAACACCTCTACTGTTAAACAAACTGTAGAATGTGTGTATATATATATGTTTATATGTTTTACACTTTGTACAAAACATGCGCTCTTCGCGACTACCAACATCATGGAGGCGACCGGCGTCACTGCAAAAACGGGAATAGTCTTGAAGATGATTTTTCTGGAAACTCACTATAAAAATATGAGTTTCAAAAGTACACCCATATAGCTGTACTCTTCAACATACTGTAGAATGTGTCTATATATATGTTTTCCACTTTGTACAAAGCAAGCTCTCTTCGCGACTAATGACATCATCGCGATGCCCCGCGTCAAAACGAAAACTGAAAATAGTCTTGAAGACAATTTTTCTGGAACCTCACTACAAATCTATGAGCTTGAAAAGTACACTAATAAAGCTCTATTGTTAAATATACTGTAGAATGTGTTTATGTATATATTCTCTATTTTGTACAAGTCACGTGTCCTTCGCAACTACCGACGTGCTCACAATGACGTCAGTAGGTGCAAATATTAAATTGGTCAGAGAAAGAAAAGTTAAATACTATTTTATCAAATATCTAGACTTAAGCTTTATTTAAAAATGTCCTTAAGTGTTTTTTCAATATGTTAAATAGATTTGCTGATCACACATTCTCCACAGTAAATGCAGCAATAATATGCTGACTCAAAAAATTCTTAAAAATAAAAGTAATTTTTAAAGTAATTTTTGATAAACACATACCAAATTAAAAAAATGAGTGGCATATAATATATTTATAGGTATAGAAAGAAAATACTGAAATCTTAGAAGGTCATTTGAATTATATGGACATTCCAATTAAGAAATAGAATTTAAAAAACCTTAGAAATACACTGAAAAAAACAAAGGTTACAGCAACGTTATAGTTAGGAATTCATATTTAAAAACCTTATAAATTCACTGAAAAATTAAAGGCTACAGGGCCGTTATAGTTAGGAAATAGAATTAAAAAAACCTTAGATATTAATTGAAAAAAACAAAGGTTACAGGAACTTTATAGTTAGACTTAGAATTCACTTGCACAAAATCAGAGATATTCAGCAGTTATAATTAGCTGAGCTAACTATAACTCATGCCCCAGCAATCCACTGCTTATGACCTCACATATTACATCACGCATGACATGGTCAGTGACATCACTGATGGCATCACTTAAACTTCTCTCTTCTCCCTTTCTCACCTCGGAGACATGCCCTGTCAGGCTTGAGACACTTTTAGCATGAGGAGGTGCGCGGGTCATGCCTACCTATTCAAAACGTGTGAAAGCCTATTCTAACCATGTGGTTTAAGCAACATTTGAAATTTAAATTAACATGTGGGTAAAGTGCGGTATAAAGCAAAATTTGAAATTGAAAATAACGTGGTTAAAACACGGTATTAAGCAGCATTTAAAGGACACCAAAACAGCGAGTTTTTCAATGCCTATATAGTTGCATAGTAAGACTTGTATGCACTGAGCTTCATGGTCACGTGGCGACATGGTTATAAAGCACTTGTGTCCTGTTACCGCCATACCTATGATGAAGGCATTGATCGAAATGTGTCAGCAGTGTGTACCTGCAGCCTCATTATTAAAACAAATGCTGCAGTTATTCAGTGACTTGGCTTTAGCTTTCCTTTGTGTGCATTTTACTAACAGGATGTTCTGTCACCGTCAGCTGAGGTAGACATAGGATGTAGTTTCCATAGGAATAACTTTTTTTTCATTTGCCAATAACTTGAGTGTTGTTGAACGAATCCTCATGAACTTTTCAAAACTAGTAGGATGCTCACAACAACTGCTGACTTAAAAGTTTCGGGGTGATCTGCCGAGCGGGGACCGAGAAAAAGAGGGGGTCCAGAATGCATTTACCCAATGTTAATTCCTGCAGAGATTTTAGATATGACAAGAACCCGAACTGCTAAACAGAACTACACCAAATTTGGCAGAAAGCAAGGTAGCTGTGTGTCCAGAAAGCGACCTTTTTGTAAATTGGCATAAATCCATCTAGTAGTTATTGAGATACAAAGAGAAAAATCAATTTGTATAACAGGGCCACAGTGGATCAGCGAAGCTCATGCGGAGGTTGGCACACCCACGAGTCACAAGATGCACTGGTATTGGCTGGCTGCAACCTGTCAAGAGAGTTGCACCTGCCATTTTGTTAACCGTTACCTATCCGGGGGGATACAAATGAAGATTAAAATGCATAGAAGTGGTCAGGGTTGCAGTACCCTGAACCCATAGCTGCATTGTCGTGTTTGTGGAACACCCCTTATGAGTTAGAGAATGCTGTAAACTGGGTTTTTTTCCATGCACAAAGAGTTGCAACAACATCACAGTGCTTGTTGCAGCTCCCGGTGTAAGGTCGCGGTGGAGTCATGGGCCTCACCACACCCACTGACAGACCTACTAATACACTTATGCACCCAGAGACCCACTGAAACAGTCATGCACCCACTCCCAGATCCCTGCAATAAAAAACACATTCAATTATATAGTGATTTATTAATTTAGAGACCCACACATAGTCACACAACTATTTAGAGGCCCACTCAGATACCTATGCCCTGATTAAGACATCTTCTTACATCTTTAGGCATCCACTGAGTCAGCCACACAAACAATCACATGTCTACCCACATACCCACCTAGTGTGTTATACAGTTACTGTCAGACTCATACAAAGACTGATCCACCCACTCACAGACCCACTCAAAGACTTTGTTCACCCACTTAGACATCAACTCAGAGAGTTATACACCCACTCACAGACCTACTAAAATCATTGTGCACCCTCAGGAGACCCACTCAGAGATGCACACACTCATTCACACACCCAATGAGACACTCATGCACCAATTCACGGACCCACTGAGTCCCTCATGCACGCACTGACAGACCCACTCAGACCCTTGCACACTTGAGACTGGAGTATCCACTCACAGACCCATTCACCCATATGCACCCACTCACAGACCCACACAGAAACTCATCCACCTACTGACAGACCCCCTCACACTTCCACTCACAGATCCACTAGGAGACTTATGCACCCATTCACAGATCCAGTCAGACTCACACATCCACTCAAAGATTCATGAATCGACTTACATAACCTGTCAGACACTGATGCAGTCAGTCTAAGGCCCGCTTAGACACTCTTGCCCCAAATCACATTTTCACTCAGGAACTGATATATATATATACATATATATATATATATATATATATATATATATATATATATATATATATATATATATATTCACTGAAAAAACCATAGGTTATAGACCATATATAGTTAGGAATTAGCATTTACAAAACCTTGAAAATTCACTGAAAAAACCATAGGTTATAGACCATATATAGTTAGGAATTCGCATTTACAAAACCTTATTTTACTCACACAAAACCATTGAAATTCCATATATAGTTAGTTGCACTAACTATATATCGCGCACCCGCAATCCACTGCTGATGATGTCACATATTACATCATTCATGACATGGTCAGTGACATCACTGATGACATCACTGATGACATCTCAAATGACATCACTGATGACATCTCAAATGACATCACTGATGACATCACTGATGACATCTCATTTGACATTACTGATCACATCACTGATGATATCATTCATGTGATAATACGATGAACCTCTTCAGACTCTAATATAACCTTAGATACAATCAGTGTAAACAGACACTCACAGAGTGTCACTCATCCATGGAGTTACTCACACACCTAGTCAGTCATGCAAAGAATCAATCACACCTCCATTTCCTCAACTATACAGTTATACAAACTTTACTTATTCAAACATATACTAACACATATTTACTCTCTTATACAATCCCTGATACAAGTTCACAATGATCCATACAGCCACTCGCACATTCACTGGCTCTTATGCACAGTTATTTATATATGTCAACTCTCACATGTACTGTGTTTTACATATGTACTTACTTTGACATGTAGCACTGAGATATCCATTCACTCACCAATACACTCATGCACACAGTCAACCGCCCATACAGCTGTTTCCACATGCACTTTTGAAACCATACATCTAGTGAATCAACTGCTCACACATCTATGCAGAGAGTCATACACCTCCCAGCCACCCACACACACACTCAGTCTCCCATACAAATACTTGGGCAACCAATCAATAACCCATATAGTTACTCATATAGCTACTTATCAACACATGCAACAGTTTACAGAACAACAGACATAATGATGCACAAATTAAGACAGTTTAGTCACTAACCCATGCACTCAGTGAGACACATTTAATCACTCACTCATACAGTCAGTCATGCACCTACTAAATCCTTCATCCAGACACTTATACATCCACTCATTCTTCAATATGTAATACATATTTTAAGTTTACAGAAACATACAGTCACTGGATGTTGTCATCAGTGATGTCATCAGTGATGTCATTTGAGATGTCATCAGTGATGTCATCAGTGATGTCACTGACCATGTCATGAATGATGTAATATGTGACATCATCAGCAATGGATTGCGGGTGCGCGATATATAGTTAGTGCAACTAACTATATATGGAATTTCAATGGTTTTGTGTGAGTAAAATAAGGTTTTGTAAATGTGAATTCCTAACTATATATGGTCTATAACCTATGGTTTTTTCAGTGAATTTTCAAGGTTTTTGTAAATGCTAATTCCTAACTATATATGGTCTATAGCCTATGGTTTTTTCAGTGAATATATATATATACATACATATATAAACATATATCATCTGTATATCTATATAAATACAAACATAAATGCATGCATACATATACTTATATGCATACAGATGCATGTTATTTACATGAAAGTTGAAAAAACACTAATAAAAGCAAAGCTAAAAAGCCACCTCATTACAAACAGAATGGCTTTAACTTAAACGAGGGCGAGATCTATTGCATTTTCAATGCTTGTTTACTTTGGTTCCATCAAGAAGGCATTCAGATGTGTCACACATTTGCCATAAATTCTGAATGTTAGCACTCTAGTTGCACATTAGATCACTGTAGTAAAGCTACTGCTCACCAGGGACGTCTGCTGCTGGTATTCAAAGTGCATGTTTCAGTCTGCATGTCAGAATTTTTTTAATGAAATAGAAGAGGATTTGAGAAGTCACTCAAAATGATCCCTAATTTTTCTTTCTGAAGCACTAATCATACTTTCTATGGCAAAATTAACCCCCTCATGTTGTTCCTTTTCAAATTGAGTGTTTTCAGACTTACCACTTCATTCCAATCAAGATGGCTTCTGGTGTGCCATACTTTTGTCATAAGTAAGACTGTTAGCGCTCTAGTTGTTCTTTAGAACACTCTGGGACATTCTGTCATTGGGCTATACTTGGGGTACATCTGGGTGATATTTGGGCTACATTTAGGCTCTTTTGTCTCTGGTGGCCATCTTGGGAGACTGTATGTCAGAATGTTTTGATGAAATTGAAGAGGGTTTGAGAAGTCACTCAAAATGTGCCCTAATTTTTCTTTCTGCAGCACTAATCATAATTCATATGGCAAAATATACCCCCTCATTTTGTTCCTTTTTAAATTAAATGTTTTAAGAGTTACCACTTTATTCCAATCAAGATGGCTTCAGGTGTGCCATACCTTTGTAATAAGTAGGACTGTTAGCGCTCTAGTTGTTCTTTAGAACACTCTGGGACATTCTGTCATTGGGCTATACTTGGGCTACATCTGGGTGATATTTGGGCTACATTTGGGCTCTTTTGTCTCTGGTGGCCATTTTGGGGGACTGCATGTCAGAATGTTTTAATGAAATAGAAAAGGATTTGAGAAGTCACTCAAAATGTGCCCTAATTTTTCATTCTGCAGCACTAATCATACTTTCTATGGCAAAATATACCCCCTCGTGTTGTTTCTTTTTAAATTGAGTGTTTTCAGACTTACCACTTCATTCCAATCAAGATGGCTTCAGGTGTGCCATACCTTTGTAATAAGTAGGACTGTTAGCGCTCTAGTTGTTCTTTAGAACACTCTGGGACATTCTGTCATTGGGCTATACTTGGGGTACATCTGGGTGATATTTGGGCTACATTTAGGCTCTTTTGTCGCTGGTGGCCATCTTGGCAGACTGTATGTCAGAATGTTTTAATGAAATTGAAGAGGGTTTGAGAAGTCACTCAAAATGTGCCCTAATTTTTCTTTCTGCAGCACTAATCATAATTCATATGGCAAAATATACCCCCTCATTTTGCTTCTTTTTAAATTAAATGTTTTAAGAGTTACCACTTTATTCCAATCAAGATGGCTTCAGGTGTGCCATACCTTTGTAATAAGTAGGACTGTTAGCGCTCTAGTTGTTCTTTAGAACACTCTGGGACATTCTGTCATTTGGGCTATACTTGGGCTACATCTGGGTGATATTTGGGCTACATTTGGGCTCTTTTGTCTCTGGTGGCCATTTTGGGAGACTGCATGTCAGAATTTTTTAATGAAATAGAAGAGGATTTGAAAAGTCACTCAAAATGTGCCCTAATTTTTCTTTCTGCAGCACTAATAATACCTTCTATTGCATAATATACCCCCTCATTTTGTTCCTTTTTAAATTAAATGTTTTAAGAGTTACCACTTTATTCCCATCACGATGGCTCCAGGTGTGCTATACCTTTGTAATAAGTAGGACTGTTAGCGCTCTAGTTGTTCTTTAGAACACTCTGGGACATTCTGTCATTGGGCTATACTTGGGCTACATCTGGGTGATATTTGGGCTACATTTGGGCTCTTTTGTCTCTGGTGGCCATTTTGGGAGACTGCATGTCAGAATGTTTTAATGAAATAGAAAAGGATTTGAGAAGTCACTCAAAATGTGCCCTAATTTTTCATTCTGCAGCACTAATCATACTTTCTATGGCAAAATATACCCCCTCATGTTGTTTCTTTTTAAATTAAATGTTTTAAGAGTTACCACTTTATTCCAATCAAGATGGCTTCAGGTGTGCCATACCTTTGTAATAAGTAGGACTGTTAGCGCTCTAGTTGTTCTTTAGAACACACTGGGACATTCTGTCATTGGGCTATACTTGGGCTACATCTGGGTGATATTTGGGCTACATTTGGGCTCTTTTGTCTCTGGTGGCCATTTTGGGAGACTGCATGTCAGAATGTTTTAATGAAATAGAAAAGGATTTGAGAAGTCACTCAAAATGTGCCCTAATTTTTCATTCTGCAGCACTAATCATACTTTCTATGGCAAAATATACCCCCTCATGTTGTTTCTTTTTAAATTAAATGTTTTAAGAGTTACCACTTTATTCCAATCAAGATGGCTTCAGGTGTGCCATACCTTTGTAATAAGTAGGACTGTTAGCGCTCTAGTTGTTCTTTAGAACACTCTAGGAGGCTGCAGTAGAACACAAAGGAATCAACTGACAGTCTCTGTCCTTGTTGGATGTACATGTTTTACTGAGAATGTCAGACTTCATTTTCACATGACTGAGAAAGATAATGTGAATTTACAGAAAATATGCTTTCAGTTTAGCTTATAGATCCCCTTCCAAACCACTGTGGGAAAATCATGAGATATTAGTTTTCTTTCAAACAATATTCATGATATCACAGCAGAAGGTTTTTTCACATGGTAAAATCACCTTAGAACCCACCACAATTCCTAAAACGAGTATGGTACCATCAACAAATGATTTATAATGTAACTAAAGTCCTAAAACCCTCTATTAACTACAATGCTTTTTAATGAGGTGCTATCATGTATATTTGTCCCAAGATGGCTGCCAACACTTCTTGGATGAAGTGCTGACAGCCAATCAGATCAGATGTGTGGTTAGGCTCCGCCCAGATATATATCTTTTTTTTAACCTAAATTACTCAAAATCCACTGGAGCACATATATTGAGACCTAGCAAAGGCACATCGGGCTAACAGTCCCTACAATTTTGCCAAGTTTCGTGCAAATCCATTCAGCCGTTCGAGCTAAAAGTGAGGCCAACCGCCCTATGGAAATTAACATGGGAAAAACGCGTTTTGGGACCCCCCTTTTTTCTCGGCCCCCCCTTGATGAAACCCCCCCAAATTGTCAGGGGCTGCTCAGAAACAAAATGTTCCATTTTCCTGAAAATTTCAGCCGATTCCGTCCACAAACGCCAAAGTTATTAGACATAGAATTTTCAAAAATCCCATAGAGGAAAAATCCTAACTATATATACCTATTGGCGACCGCCAGTAGGTAATATATACATATATATATATATATATATATATATATATATATATATATATATATATATATATATATATATATATATATATATATATATATATATATATATATATATATATATATATATATATATATATATATATATATATATATATATATGTATATATAAACATATATGTATATATATATAGTCAATGATCTAGACACTGTCAAAATTACTCACAAACTCGTTCTAACATGTATAGAATGAAAATAATAGTTATGATTCTCAAATGTGTTGTTGTGCATTGAATTCATGAAATGGGGATTTCCCGGGACGTAATTTAGTTATTGTTTCTTTCCGTTTGCCCACCATTATGTCCGCCTCCAGTCCCTCCCTCGCGTCATTGTCTAAGCTTGGGGTTTGGATAGTGTCTAGATATGCTAAGATCTCCGCCGGAGAACCCAAGTCCCTAGCCTCATAAAAATCTCTAAAATAGGAAGCAAATGTGTGTACTATTTGTGCATTTCCCTTTTGCATCTGTCCCTGCTGATCCACTTCGCTGTCTATCCGTTGGGCTTCTGTTTCCTTTTTGCTGAGCCAGGCCAAGAGCTTGCCTGACTTATCTCCCACATCGTACAACCTATGAAGGGTTGCCTGCGCCTGTGTTTTAGCCTCCTCTGTAGCTAGGGCTCTGTAGTGCTGTTGCATGTCGGGTAATTGTCGTAGGACCTGTAAGTCCTTTCCTTTAAGTACATTTGGGTTTCCAAAGTGAGTAGCTCCTCCTGTGCCTTCTGTTTTCCCCAAGCTATTCGGTTTTGGGCCCTATCGCGAAGTACTGTTTTATAGGTTTCCCATACTGCAACCTCCGACTGTACTGAACCGACATTTTCTGCAAAGTACCTTTTTGTGTCTGCTCGGAGTCCCTGTAACACCTACTTATTCTGTAGGTGTCAAGCCGACAGCCTCCAGCTCCCCAGCCTCGCCCGGTGTCTCCCCCTCTCGTAACCAGCAAGGGGGAGCAGTCCGAGATCCCACGCACCAGGTACTCAGCCTCGTAGATGTTACCACATTCACTCCTCGGGTGGAAGACATAATCTAGTCCATAGTGAACCCATTGCGCCCCAGAATAGTACAAGTAATGTCTGGCATCTGGAAAAAGTCTTCTCCACACATCCACTAGTCCCAGGGTATCCATCAGCCTAACCAGTTGAGTAGTCGGGGGTGAACCAGCACCGTTCCCCGAGCGGTCCAAGGGGGGTGGACATGACATCATTAAAACCCCCTCCTATAATGTGTAGTGTACCCGGTGTCTCCAATAAAATCTCGGTCAGCGCATAAAGAGTCCGTGCCTGTAGCTTCAGAGGGGCATAGACCGACACTTTAGTGACCTTCCACCTCCCCAGGTGCCTGTTACTCCCACATACATTCCCTGGGGATCCGTCCATGTCCATGTCACCCTGAAAGGGGGGGATTTTTTAAGTAGGATAGCCACCCCTTGTGAGCCAGTTGTGTATACCGCATGAGCTAGGACTGTGTAATTTCCCCTCGCCAAGGACCCACAATTTGTGACCTTAATGTGGGTCTCCTATAAGAGGACCACATCTGGGTGGACCTGCTTTATGTAAGAGGATACCAGCCCTCTTTTGATTTTGTCACCCGTACCATTTAAGTTCCAGATTAGTACCGAATAGGAGTCAGTCTTCGAATCATGTGCGGAGGGTCTATGGTCAGTCACTGAGCCCATAGGCCTCGAGCAGGGGAAGCAGGTGAGTGTATAGGTTGCAGACAGTGACTGTGTGAACTCTGCACAATAAACCAAAACAACATAAAATAAACCCAACAATATTAACTATTTTTTGAGATATCATCAGTGATGTCACTGACTATGTCATGAGTGATGTAATATGTGATATCATCAGCAGTTACAAGTTATAGTTAGCTGTACTAACTATAACATTCAAATTTCTCTGATTTTGTACAAGTGAAATGTCCAACTAACTATAGCGTCCCTGAAACCTATGTTTTTTGTGTAAATGTCTAAGGTTTTTAAAATGCTAATTTCTAACTATAATGCCCCTGAAACCTATGTTTTTTTCAGTGAATTTCAAAGGTGTTTAAAATGCTCATTTCTAATTATAATGTTCATTAAACCTATGTTTTTTCAGTGATTTTAAATTATCATTCCATTGCCAACCTAGTGAAAACAGCTGATATTGCCAGTTTTCCATCAATAGCTTCCGCCAAAAAAATTGCCACAAATGAGAACGACACCTAATGCTAATAATACGTAGAGTAGGAGTTCCCATGCAAAATAAACCCGAAAACACCACTTCCCGACATTTTCAACTAGCAGCCAAATCAGACAATAAGCTGCGTTAGCAGTAGGAATTTAACATCTGCCTTTTACTGGTGTAAAGCAGGACGACTATGTTCAGTGTGAAAGGGAGCCCAGCCCAAAATCCCATCTAAAGACCAACACATGTCATTGAGTTACTGATCATGCCAGTCCGACACACAAGAAGGCCACAACAACCACTGCCACCACCCTCAGGACCTCCCCCCGGACCACCCCACTCCCTACTACCACTGAGGCAGCGCAGAACAGGACAGATGACCTTTCACAAACAGCATGGTCCCTCAGTCACACTATAGCTGAATGTTGGGAGATGCAGCAACCAAGTGTGTGTGAAGAAGGCAAGTCACCCATCAATAAAAATGCACACAATACCAAGTGTAGCAGTGAAGTGCTGGACAGACCTCACTATGCAGAGCACAAACCTCTCTAGTGCTTGTAGTGCTGTGGACAATAGACACAACCATGTTACCTCAGGCAGTGGGGAAGATATCAGTCATGTAGCTGTGTTGTCCCCCCCGGAGCGGGCTGGTCCAACGTACGCTACTCCAGCATAGGAGTATGAATAAATAGGCTGGGGCTCTGGGCGTGGTTCACTTGTGGGAAGGCCAAAGCATCTGCCGGTGTGGCAGCCCTCACCCTGCAACAAGGCCTCAGCCGTGACCGCCGTGAGCTCCGGCCTCCTCAACACAGGCCCACTGCGACCCCAGCAGCACAGCACCACAGACTTATGTCTGTACAGACTTCTGCCTTCGATCTACACTGCGGACCGCAGGGCTCACAGTTCAGATCGAGTTGCAAGTACAGATGACGCAATCCAATAGGCAAGAGACCTTGCTCCCAGTGCGGCCGGCCCGGACCATGCATCATCGCAGACTGCGCACACACTGAGTGCTTCAGGTGCCACTAACTCAGTGCACCACAAGTCAACACCACGTGGACTTATTAACGCAGAATTCATGGCTGTGGGCCCTTGCTGATCGCTGCCTCCAGCTTACTCTGCGGTCATCAGGGCTCACATTTCAAATTGAGTCTTGATTCATTAATTGCAGAGTCCAGTAGGCAACTAAGTATAACGTCCCTAAAACCTACATAATATCCTTTTAGTATCCTTGCTTCAAGAACTTGTTTAATATTAGTTATAGCTATACTACAATGACCAGATTCATCTCGCAAGTCCAAAAGAACACTGAATGACAGTCTACACTGCGGACAGCAGAGCTCACAATTTGAATTCAGTCTTTATTTATTACAGAATTGTACTCTATGTCCGCAGATTTTGTCAAGAGGAAGTGACAAAAAGCATTCCTTGATGTCTGTGCTGACTACTGCCTTCGATCTACACTGTGGACAGCAGGGCTCACAATTAAGATTGTGTCGTGATTGCAGATGACACAGTCCAGTAAGCAAGAGATATTGCATCATCGCTAGCTGCGCACACGCTGAGCACCACACCTACCACTAACTCCATGCAGCTCAAGTCAATGCCACGTGGCTGTGGGTCCTTCCTGACCATTGCCTCCGGTCTACACTGTGCTCAGCAGGGCTCACAATTCTAATTCAGTCTTCATTCCTTAATTTCAGAGTCCAGTAGGCAACTAACTATAACGTCCCTGAAACCTACATATTTCGACTGTGTATTCCATAAATGTTTCATACACCTACACTGCCATCAGCAGAACTCGCAATTTAAATTGAGACATGATTTATTTATTGCAGAGAGAATTGTAATCTATGTCCTCAAATTACATGTGCCCCTGGTGATAAAAAGGAGTCGAGCGCACGTGCCCGTACCCAGTTCCACTATCCATCTGTGTCTGTGTGTTCATTATTTATGCGAGATGCTGCCCCTGGGCCCTACTACATTACATTCTGCTGTGGACACCGTATGCAACCATGTTACCTCTGGCATTGGGGAAAAATTTGATTGTGTAACTTTGTCTCGTTCGTTGTACAAGTACATACGTAGAGACTGGATCATTAGAGTACTGCAACAAGAGTGTATAGTGAATTTATAAGTACTTGGGGATTGGCGGAGTGATTGTATAAGTAATAAGCATGGGCTGAAAATTCATTCCGCTCGCAAAATTTGCGGACTTTTGGCAATTTTGCGATACGCGAATCGCGCAAAATTGCCAAACGATCCACAATTCGCAAGTTTTCAAATTTTTTTTGCTTGTTCGCGCTTCAAAAGTACAATCTGCTGCATTGACTTACCTTGTTTTTGAGTTTGCCGAGTTGTTTTCCTCCCGCTAACAAGATTGCCGCGCCCAAAGAGGACCCCATGGGTAAGTTTGCGGTAGCCGCGCTGAAAAAATGCCCCGCGAACACGCCATAATAAAAAAATTGGCAAGTTCGCACAAATTTGTGGATTTTGCGGACCGGGAATTCACTTTCACGCAAATTTGCGGACCGCAAATTCGCAAATTTCACGCAAAGTACATATGTTGGCGCAGCCTAACCCCAAACACAAGCTTTGTTGTAATTTGCTGCCCTACATGTGCCAAAAACTGAAACTTGAACTTTGCATGGGCCTGTATTGCTACAGCAGCAACACTCCACTGAATGTGGAATAAACAATAATATCCACACAGATGTGTCTTGTCCACCATCTTTCATGTGTGGAACTATGGATTAATGTAGGGTCAGTGATTCCCTGTACCTTCCATGTTGGCCATGTTGTGGGACTTGGCTCACAGAGTGACACATTGGCGCTTGCGACCTGGGTGACGGCAGCACTACAACAGGGACACCCGCATCAGTTGATTCCTCATACAGCCCAGGACAGAGCCACGCCCATAGCTCTGGAGTCATTCTTCACAGCCTCACGCAGGACTGGCATATGCCAGGCCAGCCCACTCCGCTTAAGCTTACAGGTAAGAATAACAACGCTACATGGCCCAGGTTTTCATTGCAGTGATCTGCTGGTCACAGCCTAGTTCTCCGTATCCCACAGCCCCTCCCTCACAGCGGGTATACACCCACACCCCACCCATCCAGCACAGGCGTCAGAGGACACATGACCCTGCCAATAAAAAAGACCTGGCGCACGTGGTCTTCGCCATTTCAGGGTTGCTCGCACCAGATGCCCTGTCGCCGGCACAGGCACACCGGCACGGGACAGTGACTTTCAGTCCACTGAGGTACGGTTACCGTAACTGCTGAGCAGGTGTGCAGCCTGCGGTGATGGCCCGTCTCGGCGGTCTGGGCAGCTCAGGTTTTGTGTGCCCTGCTGGACTGCAGTGTAGGCCTGAGCCATCAGACAGTGCAGGCCTACCGCCACTTGGCGTCGCCTCGCTGGTCACAGAGTTAGTGGCACCGCAAGGACTGAGCGAGTGTGCAGCCTGCAATGAAAAGCCGGGTGCACTGGTATGTCCCCTGCCATGGCGAAATCAAGACCCAGCACCAAATGTGAGACCTGGTGGCCTACGGAGCGGGGCTGCATGATGTGCAGGGTGCCCTGTCCGTGAACCCCGGGCTTGGGACTTGCAGCGGCTAATGGTAGGCCCTCTTTTCTATATGCAGGTTGTGAAAGGTGAGCAGAGAGGCTTGTTTTCCCAGCAGCAGGCAGACACCTCTGGCAAGTGGGAGTGGATGGTGTGCATTAGCCTGGGTGCGCAGCAGCAGGCTGACACCTCTGGGCAGTCGAATTGGATGGGGTGCAGTAGCCTGGATGCACAAAGGCAGGACAGCAATTTAGGCATGTGCAGTTGTATGTACTCTGCCATTACTGATTCCATACTACGTTTCACATGAGGAAGCTTGAGGGCTCTACTATGTCCCGGCATGTGGCCGGAGACACACCGGTGGCAGAAAGGTGAGCTGTGAGGGTTTTTTCCACAGTGTGGGCACTCACTGTCCCTCCCCATCTCTTCCTTTCTCTCCCTCACACTCTTTCTCTCTCTCTTCCTCTCTCTCTCACTCGCTCTTCCTCTCTCTCACACTGTTTCTCTCTTTCTCTCTCTTGTCTCTCGCTCACTCTCTCTCTTCCTCTGTTTCTCTCTTCCTCTTTCTCACTCTGTTTCTCTCTTTCTCTCTCTCTTCCTCTCTCTCACTGTTTCTCTTTGTCTTCCTCTCACCCTTTATTTCTTTCTCTCTCTCTTCCTCTTTCTCTCTCTCTCTCTCCTTTAATGGACGCATGACGTAAAATCTTATCTTGCTTTTTTCTAGCTGGCTGTGATTCACAGATGGACGACTCCCCGACACGGACCTCCCGCCACGAGGCAATGACTTTAGTTCCACTGAGTTAGTGCCACCAGAGCTGAACGCATGTGTAGCCTGCGGTGATGACTGGTCATCCTGGCAATCAACACCCACTCTAAATTGTGAGCTCGGCTTGACCGTGTGTACGCATCGCCTGAGGAGGTTGCTTTGGCACGTGGCGAACCCTCTTAGACTCACGCCTGTGGCTGAAGGTGAGCAGAGAGGCTTGTTTCCGCAGCAGTGGGCAGTCACCTCTGGGTGGGGGGAGTGGATAGTGTGCAGCAGCCTTGGTACACAAGAGCGGGCAGACACCTCTGAGCAGTGGGAGTGGATGGGGTGCATCAGTCTGGTAGTGCAGGAATGGGCAGACCCCTCCGGGCACTGGGAGTGGATAGAGTGCAGCAGCCTAGGTGCACAGTGGTGGGCAGACCACTCTGGGCATTGAGAGTGGATGGGGTACAGTAGCCTGAGAGCTCAGAGGTGGGCAGACACCTCTGGGTGGCAGGAGTCGATGGTGTGCAGCAGCCTGAGTGCGCAGGGTGGACAGACACCTCTGGGTGGCGGGAGTCGATGGGATGCAGCAGCCTTGGTGCGCAGGGGCGAGACAGAGAATTACGCATCTGCAGTTGTATGTACTGTGCCATTTCTGCTCCAATACTGTTTCAGATGACTAACCTTGAGTGATACACTATATCCCAGCACGTGGTTGGAGACACACCAGTGGCAGAAAGGTGAGCTGTGAGGATTTTCTCCACTGTGTCAACACTCACTCTCCCTCTCCATTTCTTCCTTTCTGTCACTCACACTCTTTCTCTCTCACTAGCCATCTCTTCTTTCTCTCTCTCACGCACTCCTTCTCTCTTTCTCTTTCTCTTCCTCTCTCTCTCATTCATTCTTTCTCTCTCTCTTCCTCCCTGTCTTACTCTTTCTCTCTCTTCCTCTATCTCACACTGTTTCTCTCTCTCTTCCTTGTATCTCACTCTTTCTCTCTCTCTTCCTCTTTCTCTCACTCTTTCTGTCTTCCTCTCTTTCCCACTCTTTCTTATTTTCTCTCTCTCTTCCTCTCTCTCACTCTTTCTCTCTCTCTCCTTTTATGGACGCATGAAGCACAATCTTATCTTTCTTTTTGTCTCGCAGGCTGTGATTCACAAATTGTCGAGGGATGACACGCCATGCCTGTAACTACTTTTATTTTGTTGTTTTGTTTAAATAAAATGTTTAATATATAAATCCATAGATGAATTAGATTCCTATTTGTCCAACCTCACATGCAGCTTCTTAATTATCATTGTGGGACCTAAGCCAATTTGTTACGTTCCAGATTTCCTACGGTTGCTGTCACATTTGTTAGTGGGGGGTGAGAGAGGATGGCGGGCAAGGGGCTGGTGGCGGGGGTGTCGGAGCAGTGTTGGATGTCCGAGCTGCATGATCGTTGGCTCCATTGCATCTGTTGTCATTCAGGTGTGTCTCGGGCTGGGTGCCCTTTCATGTTGCAGGTTGTAGTCCGACTTTACAGCAGATCAGAGCAGGTGTAACTTCCTGTTACTGACACACCTTATCGCCTGTTTTGTACTCTCTTAGACGATATTGCTGGTGGTTGAGAAATTTGCGAAGTGATGTGTTCGTTGCTTTTTGCACAGTGACGCCTACTCTACATCTCATTCGCAATATTTGCAGGGGTCATCCTTGCGTTGCCTTTTGAGGCTGCTATCGCTGGTAAACTGGTGATATGGGCTGTTTGCTCCAGCTTGTGAATGGTGTGTTAAATTTATCACCATTTTGGTTGTGATAAAGTGCTGTTAACTCGGCGAAGTGTCCTTCAGAATATACCCCTCGGTGTTTGAGAGCCGCGCACTCATCGCTTTCACACGGCGGCCGTGCTGAGAGCCACGCTGGAGTCGCTACTCTATTTTTTTTTAAACGTTCACTTTCAATAATTTACATTTGCCTCAGAGATCCCAAATCCTGATGCATGCCGATATGTTCATTATTAAAAAAAAACGAGAAGAAGGTTGCGTCGACCCCCCTCCTGTGGCAAATTCCAGCCCGATGATGCCATCCCCCGGGGCCTGGCCACATCGTTGGGGATCCTGGGGGGTGCCCCAATACCCCAACGGTCCAGCGGGTTCCCCGCTTCCTGCCGGAGCCGGTATCGCTTTTCCACATGGGGAGCTGTTGACATGCAGCTCCCTGTGTGGAAAAGCAATCAGCTTTTGATTTAGGAAGCGAGAGCAGGTTTCCCTGCTCTGGCTTCCAAAATCCAAAGCAAGTTTGCTATGGCAGGGCGGGATCCACTTGGCTCCAGCCCTTTCATAGCAAACAGCAGTCTATTGGAAGTGGGCACCCAGGAACACTGCAGGAGCTAGGCCTGGGGGTGGCGGTCCCCAGGGCCATCACGGGCTCCAGGAGGAGGGCCACGCACCCCCCACCGAGCATGAGTGGTTCCCGGGCCTGCAGGGTCCGCAGCGGGCCCCCGCTATTGTTTTTTAAGAAATGCCCCTGGGACCTAGCCCACACGGGGGCCTCATCAAAATAAAACGCGGATCATTGTTTTTAAACAATTTCGGTGGAATTCGCGAATCCAGCGCGTATTGCACCGAAATTAAAAAAAATAATCTTTTTTTGGCCCTGGGGGTCCTTCTGGGACCCCATGAGCAGGCCTAGGGGGTTAGGGTGTTTCTACCCTGCCCCTTCTCTTGTTTTATATCTTTGTTCCTCGGTTTTCTGTTGACTCACTTCTACCGAGTCACAAGATGGCTGCCAACACTTCCTGGTTCGGAGTGTTGACAGCCAATTAGAGTGAAGCTTGTGGTTTTGGCAGCCAATTAGAATGAAGCTCGTGGTCTGGAGGGTTTGCGACTCCACCGCTGCCCTAGATATCAAAACTTTTATTTTTTTAATTTCTCAGCAACTACTGAACAGATGTACACCATTTAAAAAAAAATCGCTATCTGAACCAAGCATTACTTTTAAGTATTGGGTTGAATTTAAATTAGAGAAAAATGGTTTGAGTATTAGTGCTGTTTTTTAACAAATTTGTTAAATTGAGAGTTTCTAGCTGAGTGCTGTTAACTTGTTAGGATTATTTTTCTCTAAATGCACTTTTATGCTCATATGTCTGTTGATTGAATGCAATTTGTGTTTTAATGTTAAACCAAATAAACTGTATAGCACAACCAACAAAAACAAAAAATAATAATATTAATAATATTTAAAAAATAATAATATGGCTCCTAAACATTATTAGATGACTATTTAACATCCTAAGTCGTGAGTTGATTACTCGTGGCCTATTTTTTACGGAACAATATGAAATACAGAAGGAATCTATTTAAAAGTTGGTGAGCCTGGTACAGAGTTCAACAATTTATAGGCTCCAAGTTGAGCAAATGCAGATGTTGAGCAGTCAATATGGATCCTTCCTGCCTTTCATCAAAAGACCAACTCTTTATTTGACTGTCCAAAGTTAGATGAAAATAATGAGAGTGTCAGTAGCAATCAAGGTGATAATACCACCGTATTGGCTGAGCAGTTCCACTCAGCCATGACCGCTGAAGCCTGCCTGTCCTCGCACATTTAGACCCAGTCAGGCAAAGCACAAACCAAATTGCCAGATGAACCTGTAATTGTGAAGCCAGAGGTGGAATGTGAAAACATGCAATGCAATCCGTCACAATACTAACCTTCCTGCACAACGAGTGAAATAATGGTCAAAAAAGGATATAGCAAAGCTTGTTTAAAGATTTTGAGACGGATGTTTCATTATTAGGCCTAAATGGCTTTAAGAAGGTTTTATCTGGGACACTGTAAAATACATTTAAGAGAGCACATTCCTGTTAGAGATTTATAAAATGTGAATTTGCGCTCATAAATTGATGAAAGCACAGGTTACTTTGAACATAATGATGATACATTGGACATTGATTCACCAGGGGTAGCTGAAGTAACATTACATATCCCTACTGCGACCCAATGACATCATAGGAAGTGATATTATACGATATTTGAGACTATACCCTGTCTGGACGTAATGTCACATGACCTTCACCCATATGACATCACAGTAATTTATACTGCTTAAGTTAGGAGCCACTTTTGAGCAAAGTTTTAAAATAAAACATCAGTTACTAATACAGATACATGGCTAATTTATTCACTACCAGTAATTTAAATATGGCGCTAACAAGATAGGAACATTTATTCCTTTGTAGCATCAAAATTATGTGCTTGATCAAATAATATAATGTAGTGCCACAAAAATACAGAATAACACTAGGGACCAAAATTATTTATTCTATAAACTCTCATGATTTAAAGGCCCCACTACTGTATATCCCTCGAACAAAGTGTACCTGGTAAAACAGGAGACAAAAAAAGAGGTTAAATAAACAATAGTCGTTTGTCCACCTGTAATAAGTCATGTAAACTATATATTGAACATTAACTGTATTATTGACTAACCTTTTTCCTTATCATTGCTAATACATTTTGATTGTGATCACTTATAAAGCAGTAACACTCAAGCAAAGCACAAACATTTTTTTTTCAAACACATAAATTTCCAAGTTTTTCAAAAGATAAAAATTAGCAAAATGTTGTTTACAAATATGTATTATTTTATTTATTTCCTTTTTAGGTTTCGGCTACCGTCCCACTGCATAAGCAGTGGGTAGGCGGAGCCGAAATCTTTTGTTAGTAGTACGGAGCCTGAACACGCCCCTCTTCTCCATTGGCTGGCCTCGTAAATGCTGGCCAGCCATTGGAGGAGAGGAGCGTCACTGAGTTCAGGGCCCGCCTTGACGCGATTCGGGGGCGTTTCCGTGTCTTTTTTTAAGTCACGCCCTCTCCTCTTCCCATTGGCTGGAATTTTACCTTCCAGCCAATGGGAAGGGGAGAGCACGCCCCCGAATCACTACAGGACGCTGTGCTTTCTGAGCAGCGTCTACCGAGGCCATGCCATGAGGTAAGCCTCTGCCCCCCTGTTTGTGCCTTTCTTTCTTGTTTTTTACTTTTTTATCCCGTTGTGGCTTTGTTCAACATTTAACATCATTACCTCTTAGCACCACGTTAAGATGGCGCCCTAGAAACATATTATTTAGCCAGTGTCACCGTAACAATGTTACGTGGTTTTGAATCAGCGCTGAATTTCCGCGATTTAAACCTACACGGTTGTTTGCTGTGTCGATTACATTTCTCCAAACCCGGTTGAGCAGACACGTCGTTCCTTCATCTGTTTCCTGGTGAGTGTTTAGAGTTCCCCCGCTGCCCTTTTGCTTTGAGAATACCTGTATTTTAGCAGTAGCGGCATTTCGCTTATTAATTGCGTGTTTCTTTGCCTACTCAGTACTTTCACTTTTGCCCGTCCCCCGTCTGGTATTTCACTTCAATTCTGCCTAACAGGACACCAGTTCTTTCGTGCTGCTGGTGAGTGACTACTCCAGAGCTTTCCAAACTCTACGTCGCGACACGTTACTGTGTCGGCTGCCATGTGTGGGTGTGTCGCGCAATGAGGACGAGATGCGGCCTAATTATCATGCCATTCTTCAGCTGACTCATTGCAGCAGCGGTGAATATTATACTGCGGCGTCAACCCAATACTAATTCGCTTCTGAAATCACCTGCCATTGATGTCTACACACATTGTTATTGAAACGGGGCGCAGAGGGGAGAGAGAGAGGCAGGACCCGCGGTGGACTTACAGGGGCGCATTCAAACCTACAATCACCACTCCCGGTGGCTTTTATCCTAATCCAAACTCACGGACAGCAATTCTTCAAGGTTAATGTATGCAGCCATTTCATAGAAGGAAAAAAAGATAAAACGCATCTACTTATGACATGTCTTGAGAGCAGTAGGACAGACTTTTCACGTCAGCAGCAACATTCTGTACAAAACAAAATAACATAAGACACATTTCAAGACCAGATGTACGGCGTCAAATGGTGTCACCGAACAATTAATGCTCTGTTACGGTGAGAGCCGCTCTGTTAGCCGTTTGTCTACAACCAGAGTCCAGTGCCCGTCAGGTCTGGAGTTTCGAGGTTTTAACCTGCAAAATGTGGCAACACGGTTCAAAAGGGCTGTCTGCTTTCGCTATGTGACTAGTCGTGTAAATGGAATAAGAATGGAGTTATGTGGTTGGATTTGCATATTTATCTCCCGATTGCTGCATCCTGATCTCGCCTCGAGGCAGTGGCGTAGCTGTCGGAGGTGCAGCCGGTGCAGTTGCACCGTGGCCCAGGGGTTTGAAGGGACTCAGTCCTGCCCTGTTTGCAGTGACTTAGGAGACCGCTCGCACACGTGTTTTTAAACACAAAGCCTGCCTTGAGCCTGGCTCTGTGTTTAGTTTTTGTGGAGTTTGGGTGGAGCACGGGGGGGAAGGTTTTAGGGAGAAAAGGGATGAAATGAGAGGGTGAAAGATAGAATGGGGAGGTTGGAGAAAGAGGTTAGAATGAGAGAAGTGAATTATGATGGCAGAGAAACGATGATAAGGACGAGCAAAGAGGCAATGAAAGGGACCAGAAAAAGGATGTGAGGGAGAAAGGAGACATAGATCAGTGAGAAAGCAGCAAGCGAGGAAGGCAATGGGGAGGACGGAGGAGGGAGTAAAAGATTGGAAGGAGATGAGTGGAGAGAGGGAGAAGAGAAGACAGACATGCTGATTAAAGAACTTTGAGACGTTAGCAGGGTCGGAGCTATCATTAGTGCAGCAGGTGCAGTGCCTCTGGAGTCAATGGATGTAGGAACCCACTGCACCCTGTATAGCGCTGTCTTTTGTATTACCGATTCAGCAGGGGTGGGGTGCCAGGGGAAATTTTTCTTGCTTCCCTTGGGGCCCATAGCATCCAAGCTACACCACTGCCTTGAGAAGTACATGAAACCCAACAGGTTATCAAAATGCACCAATAAACAACAAGCACTGGCTAAGCCACTATGTGTCTCTCATTAGACCTAGTGCTTTAAATGGTCCGGTACTGTCCGGTACGGAGTACCGGCACTTTTTTATTTTGGAAGGGAGAGTACCGGCACTTTTCAAGAGAAAAAGAGAAATGCTATACTATTAATTGGAGAGCACTGGCACTTCTCAGAAACAAGCAGGTACTCTGCTACAGAGCACCTGCACTTCGATTTTTCCATTTCAAGCACTGATTAGACCTATTGACTTTGCCAATCTTTTTTAGCCATGCTGTGAAGCATCTCGGCTGCACGCAGTGTGGCTGTTATAAACATTTTTTTAAAAAAAGGTAATGACATGACTGCTGCATAATTTTATAGGTCTGCACATGCGTTCAAACGTACGCATTTGCTTCTAACATGACTTCGGCGTGTTTTTTTTCTTGGAGGGAGTTCCCTGTATCCCACATGATCATTCCAGCCCGGACAACACCTGACTTACAGCAAGATATTTGCTGAGTATTCAATCCATGAACCACGTATACTTGGAAGTAATCCACATTCAGCCCTGGGCATCACAACTAGAGATGATGTTAACATAACGTCCCACAAGCAGCTCCAACAAATATCTGGACTTCCAACTGTTCCAGCCTCATCAATCCAGAAATGGCAACTCACGATCCTTGTATCGTCGCTTACCTCACTAATTAATTGACAGCATGCTTTTGCTCCACTGCTAGGTTTCTGCTACATAAATACAAATACCGATATATGCATTAACAAATACTGAAAGACAACAAAATGAAATGGCTATCACTAGGAAGTGTTCTGTCCTTGTCCTTGACACTCCCCTGACCCTGATGATGTCGAAATCATGGATGGCACTGCAGGCATGCTTGATGAATCCGACCACCAAAGTACTGGTGAAAAACAAACCCACCTACAAATCCCGACTTCAAAGTATTCTCCTCTTTCACCATAAACAGCTCTCATGCAAATCCAAGTGGTGCTGCTAAGCTGCCTCTGCCTACTCGCTGCCCACTACTTGTTGTCAATACTCAGTAAGTCTGTATGTATGTACAGTGTGAAAAATGATGCATGTCTAAAAATGCTGCTAATTTAAATTCCGGTGTGCTAGTAAAACTGAACTACCGCGTCGCGAAATTATTAATGCCTATACAGTGTGTCACCAAGATGAAAAGTTTGGAAAGCACTGGACTACTCTGTACGCTTTCTGTGTACAGCTTCAAAACTCATGCATAGTGAAGTGTTTATTTAAGTGTGTGCTTTTATTTGTGCACTGACATGGTGTCTTTTTTTGTTTTATGCAGTTTCAGATTCCCCTTATCCATTGAGGTATTTCCGACACTTAGGGTATATTTTCTTGCGTTTCTCAGCACATTTTGGTTGCTTGTGCTTGTTTCAATTTCCAACTAATGCAGCTCCTCCTAATGACGAATGTCCGTTCGAAGCACTTGCGGATAGTTTCCCGCACTAGTTTCTAGTGTCACTGGCAGAGCCTATTAATGGTAGCGTAACGGCTAGAGCGGACGACTGTGAAGCTAAGGAACCGGTTCCGGTCTCGGCGGGAGGCTCAACATCCTGTAAATTTGGACAAATCTCTCCGTGCCTAAAATGAATGTGTCTGTTTGCAACGCAACTGGTGATCGCATAGAGCGCATCGATATCTTCGGGTCGAGTTCGCGCTACATAAAAAAACTGCAAAAAAAAGTATTGTATTTATCGACCAGTATTGCAAATAAAATTTGAGAGTTCTAAGGAGAAAGGACTTTCCATGGTTGCAGAGTATTTTCATGTTTTTTAAACTGTGGTGTTTTGTAAGTTTCCCAGAAGGGTTCGAATTCCGGAAGGTTGGTGCAGCTATGCCAGGCTGTAAGTCACTGCACACACTGGGTGCCCTGATAGCGCATACTGCCCACAGCACTGTCCATTTTCTCTTTGAATTCATCAAAAAGCTCAAATGTTCTCCAAGTGCACTATCGCCCTATAAACCCCCCCTCTCCCTAGCGCTCAACGAGGCATCTGCCCGTTTTGTTAATTTATTGAATGCAGTTTTATATAGCGCAAACTTTACCCAAAGGTGTCGGAGCATTTTTACAGTAGAACCAAGTAAGTTACAAAAGGTACACATGATATAATTTTCATCCAGTAAAGGGTTCTGACGCGTTGCAGAGCCCTTCACAGACAACATTTACTGTAGCGGGTGCTTCTAAAAGAAGAGGCTGTATAAATGGAGTAGTACATAGTATGCAGGTCAGTCCTTGTTTTTATAATCACGGCATGCTTTATATCACCTTTGCGCTGTTGTTTATCCTTGTATCTGGATGATATTGTCCCAACAGGTGTTAGGGACTCTGTGCACGTCACGCTACCTGGCTAGCTGTGAACCCCTGAGTGAATTATAAGTGTTGCCGTGATTTGTTTGCACAGTAAAGGGGCAGTGCCCCTAAGGATGGGGCCGGAGGGGCTGGCACATCTGTGCCAAGTTCAGCCAGAAAGTTTTCCAAAGGAGGCATGAAAGTCAGAAGGGGGGGCTGGGGTGGTGGGGGGAACAGTGACCTATTATCATCTGCTTTATACTCTGCCTGTGCCTCAGAGGTCTGCCCCTCCGCCTGATGCTCCCCTGTCCCCATAAACTAGATTTCAAACTCACTGTTTGTCCCCAAAACGCACTCTCTCTCTCATGCGTATTCCTTTTAAACCCAGCGTCCGTCCGACCTCCCCAAAACTCTGCCCGACTCTCTCTTCTAAAGTTTCTATTCTTTCTCAAGCCCAAAAATCTGCCTCTGCTCGACAAACTCTATTCCTCAAATGCACGCTCCCAACACCTATCCCCCATACAAAACTCTCTCCGTCTTTCTTCTAGTTTCTCCTCTCCCTCACTACAAACTCTCTATGTTGGTCTGTATCTATGCTATCCTACTGCCCCACACTTTGTCCCTTCGCAGAACTCTCACCTATCACTCCGTCACGCTGTCCCAAACACTGTCCTTAAAGTCTGCCCAAACTGTATTGGCTTTTTATTCACCGCAGCTGGTCACCCCATTTCAGGTCCCCACCCTTCCGACCCCCTAGTTTTACATGCCCCCCAGCAGCTCACCCCCCCAAACTCATTCCCCGTGGGTGTGTGTTCAAAGCCAAGCTCTTCAGAGCGAAGTCAAATTTTATTTTAAGCACCGTTTGCAAGTAACATTGGTCTCAGCATCACCAGACCCAACCTTTACAATAGGTTTGGGGTTCTCCCTGAAGGATTTTTATCAGCCAAACAACACGCTTTGTTGTCTGGCTTGCAGGCATTAGACCTGTTGGCGGTGGCATTTCTGATTCTGGCTTCTTGAACTAACAGTGGCTGATGGTGCACTCTATGGCACACTCTTCCTATTTCCATTAGGGCCCACCTACGTGTGTGTGCAGACGAGCAATGCCCGGGGTGCCTCCACCCTTCAAAGCAGGGTCTCCTCCCCCCTCACGCAGCTCTGTGCAAAGCAGCAGCCATGGTAAGGATTCGTAAACACACTTGAAGCTGCAGAAACGTTCATCTTACCAGACTGTATGTTTTCAGTCTTAAATCAGCCAGCGATTTTTCTTTAGGGTGAACAAGCTCTAGAACAACAGTTTATGAGGCCAGTGAATAGATCTGACTGTCTATAAATGAGTTACATATCCCTTTTATGGAAAGCCTTGTTTAATGTTCCTTTGGGTAATGTCCGCGCTATATAAAAATGCCCTAAATAAAAATAAATAAATACTGCTGTGCTGGTCCTTTCGGATCTCCGACCCTGCTGCCCCTCCTCTAGTACCTGCGGAAGTCGTTCCTGTCCTTTGCAAAGCCATAAGCTGTCTTTGAGCTGGAAGGGCGCAGTGTGCTCTGGGCCAGTGGTTTTGTGTTACCTGTTTTCGTTACTTTTGGTAGATATGTGTGTGTATTTAGTTTGTATTTGGTGTTTTGCCATACGTGTCTTGAATGCTAAACTGCATTGGTGCGCCTTTGAAAGTTTATAATTGTGTTCAATGTATGTTTTGGGTATGTGCACATGTCGTTTTTATATGTACATGTCTATGTGACATAAGAGTGTTCCGTGTGTGTCGAATGTATGCATTATGTATGAGTGATTGGTTGTGCTTCTATCGCTGTGATTTGTGTTACATATGTTTGTAAGTTTTTGTTTGTGTTTTGTGGTTGTGTGCCTACCCCGAATGCACAGGAGTTTGTATTGTTATAGGCGTGCATGGTTTGATTGCTGTATGTGTGTGCTTCGGTGAAGTATTCCTGTAATTGTGTTTTGGGCTCACACGTCCTTTTGAGTGTGTGTACTTTGAGTGTGCGTGTTTGCGTGAATGTTGGGTGTTCATGCCGGTGTTGTGCTGTTTGAGCGCCTTGCTTCTGTGGCCCTGTTTGTGTGTGCGTGTGTGTGTATGTGGCAGAGAAAGTGCTCTAACTTTTACAAAGGCGAAACCGTTGCATTGTAAATGCTTGTTTTTAAATGTATTCAGGAGAGTGATAAGTACACTGATGAATGTATTTGTGTCACAGAGCTAAAAGTTAAATGTCCTTGGTGCCAGTGAGAGTTGTTGAACAGAAACGGTGTTCATCATGGTACTGTTTACCTTCTAGTCTAGGCAGTGCCATTGCCTTCTTTGAGGTCCAGCGTGACAAAAGGAGTAGCGGATGCCTCAACGACTCTATTACAGATCACAGCTGTAACCCCTGGTGACTCCTAAATGAGGCCATGAGTAATACCAAGCATAAGCCTAGCTCATCAGAGGTTGGCATTGGTTGGCATTTCAGGCGGTAACAACTGCAACAGGTGAACAACCTCACAATTGTATTGTCAGCAGTAGTTGTGAACCTTTTGCCTGTAGTTTATATCATGAATATTATCTCAGGGTGGGAGGAGATAGCAGAGTTCCATTCTGTGGAATTCAGTGGCAATACTTTAAAATTTAGCAGACTTCCGCCAAGGGGCAGAGTGGGCTCCACACTGTGCAATGCATACACCTCAGCACCCTTACATGAATAAATAAGGGCACTGAGGGGTGTACAGTGCACTCCAGTGCAGTTCATACCCCTTGGTATGTGCCCTGCAGTGGTCCTTAAACAGGACTGGAAGAGGAAGCAGTCCCTTTGGGGCTTATTTACGAGCCCTTACGTCGCTTTTGCGCCACAGGTACGTCACTTTTGGTGACGCACCAGCAGCATCAAAAATGTACCATGTTGCGTCATATTTTCAAAGTGACGCATCTAGGTAGCTGCGTCATTTAGTTAACCCCTGCGCCAAATTATACCTGCGGCAGGTATAATGTATGCAGGGTAAGCATTCTGATGCAAGTAAGCCTTGTAGAAGTGGCAGAGTGAAATCTGTGAGATTTCACTGCGCCACATCTAGGATGCAAAGGCATCAATATCTTACACCTGCCTCACAGCAGGCATAGGAATGATGCAGGCACATTTGAAATGGGACTTGCCCATGTGAAATGACCAATTGCTGAAGTTGTATCACTTTTGTGAGGCACTCCAACAATGCGTCATTTTTGCGCCTACAGATACGTCAGAAATACTGACATATCTGTAACTCAGTGCGAATTGATGCGTCATACTGTGAATATGACGCATCTAGCATGTCGCAAGGAGGGCGCAATGAAAAGTGACACATCGCTGTTTTCACGCAGCAATATGTCACTTTTCATAAATGAGGCCCTTTTTGTTTAAAAATCATTGCAGATCACTGCTCCTTCTCAGCCCTGTTTAAGTTCCATTACAGTGCGGATTTATTTCCCCGGCAGGAATGGCAGAATTAATTAATAATTCTGCATTACATGAGAAAGATGGAATTACTAAATTACTCCAATTCAGCTGGCGGAATTTTTGCCCACACATAATATTATCGCAGATTTACTCCTGTCGAATGAGTCCATACATTCTTATGTATTTCTGTACTTATTAAAAGATATGACCGCCACAGTTTTCCAGGAATACTCTTAGGTTTCTTTGTGAACTAAAAGGAAGTCAGAACTTTGGGGCATATTACCAACGGCCTAATCGGCACTTTAGCGGGAATTTTTCCCGCTAAAGCAGCGATAATTTTAGAGCCCTATTACCTAGCTGTCGCTAACACCAGCTAGCGACAGCTAAATGGAGATAGCGATCATCTTGGGGCCAACTTTGCATGTCAGCGATAATTATTGCTAATGACATGCAAAGTGGGCGTGCAAAGATGTTAGCGACTGGAAACAGTCGCTAACATCGCTATCTCCTATTACCTACTTTTGGAAATATTCGCGCTAAGCGCGAATATCTCCAAAAGCTAACGCCTGCCCAGAGCAGTTCTTACTGGATTACAATCAGTGGTCCGTGACCGGGATAGAACTAAAGTTATTGTTTCATCTGCAAATCAATTGCTGCAGCAAAAAGGTAATGAATACTAGTTAGACAATACAGATGCACCCAAATTGAATTTCTCTTTGCATCTATTCAGTAAACCACACATAAGAAACTGTGTAATAAACTCTAAATCATTTATTATCACATAGTATGAGAATATCATAAAAATGGTCTTAGGTTGCGCTCAAGAAAAGAAAAAGATAAAGAGGTGTTGTGGGAAATCAGAAAGGTGATTCAAGAATTGAAGAATGAGATTTACAATGTTTCCTTTGCTGATAATGAAGATCAGTATACATAAGACCTGTCCAAAAACATTTTACATGTCAATCTGTAAATATTTTTCTGTATTCAATACACTTTGATGTTGATATGATAGGTCGTAAGTACAGGTCTTGATAAGGGTTGGAGGCGTCGACGTTTCGACTCGACTATGCAATGTGGAAATTGGACCCTTTGCTGCAAGTCTTCATCAGGACAGTAAGTATGCAACCCAAAGAGGAGACCATGTGTTAATGTGTGACTTAAATGTGTGGTATGACAAGGATCAGCGTAATAAAATTCTACTGACCTACACCTGCAGCCCAGCCTGGCTACACAGGTAATCCATTAGATATATGCCTGAAGGCCCGAAGTCGCCTCAGGCGGTGTTTCTGGTGTGTTGAAAGCACATCACCAACACTAGCGAAACATCAATTCTGTTTATAATCGTCCAACTGGTGTCCCTTATCTGCAATATAAGTGCGACATACTGAGCCTAATAGATCAAAAACTAAGGAATTTTTTTAAAACCCTACCCAGCCTAAGTTCCCTTCCCCTTTAGGAATCAAACTGTGCAACGGAGTCAGTCACATAATTCGAGCTGATTTTAAATCAAGGAAGGGAAGGGATTCCCGATCAGTAAAGGAGTCAGGTTGGAAGGACTAATCAAGAGCTATGAAATGCATGACTCTTGGCAGTAGGCGGCTCACACGGAATTTCAAGCTGCATGTGCGATTCAATTCTTACACTAGGACTTAATCAAGCTCCAAAAGCGTGCTCGATCGCTTGTGGTTCACTCATGTTTAGCTCATCTGCGACCATGTGCCAGTGTTTGTTAATAGTTTTCTTTATTTGGTTACTTTAAGTGCAAAAGGTCATCACGCAGGTCATTCTGTCGGTGGGGATGGTAGAATGGTCCTTAGGTGTTAGAAGGAACTCCCTGTGGCTATGCCACACTCTTTTCTGGTCTTTTTTAAGTAGCCTAATAGGATAACCTCTATCACAAAGTCTTTTCAGTAGGTCAGTGGATTCCCTAAAAAAGTCCTCCTTTTTTGACCAATTACGTCTCACTCTAAGGAATTGCCCATAGGGCAAGTTGTCTCTCAGGTTATGCGGGTGGTGGCTGGTATATCTTAGTAGAGTATTTTGCTCACTGGCTTTACGATAGAGTGTCGTATGGAGCTTCCAGAGCAGCAGAACCCGCCACGGATGTCCCCGCCAAACAGGTAATTGTTCATGCCACTCGCTTTGTAAGCCAAGCGCGATTGAGCACGCTTTTTTACCGAGTGTAATGATTTAAGTGAGGTGCGATTATTCACACTTGCCACACGTAATGTAAGCAACAAGCGATCAAGCACGCTTTTGGAGCTTGATTAAGTTTGAGTGTAAGAATTGAATCGCACATGCAGCTTGAAATTCCGAGTGAGCCGCCTACTGCCAAGAGTCATGCATTTCATAGCTCTTGATAAGTCCTTCCAACCTGACTCCTTTACTGATCGGGGATCCCTCCCCTTCCTTGATTTAAAATCAGCTCGAATTATGTGACTGACTCCGTTGCACAGATTGATTCCTAAAGGAGCAGGGAACTTAGGCTGGGTAGCGTTTTTGAAAAATTCCTTAGTTTTTGATCTATTAGGCTCAGTATGTCGCACTTATATTGCAGATAAGGGGCATAACTTGGACAGTTTAAAATAGAATTGAGCAGGGCACCTAGGCTGGTTAGCATTTTTTTAAATTTCCTTAGTTTTTGACCTATTAGGCTCAGTATGTCGCACTTATATTGCAGTTGGACGGTTATAAACAGAATTGATGTTTCGCTACTGTTAGTGATGTGCTTTCAACACAACAGAAACACCGCCTGAGGCGACTTCGGGCCTTCAGTCATATATCTAATGGATTACCTGTGTAGCCAGGCTGGGCTGCAGGTGTAGGTCAGTAGAATTTTATTACGCTGATCCTTGTCAAACCACACATTTAAGTAACACATTAACACATGGTCTCCTCCTTAGGTTGCATACTTACTGTCCTGATGAAGGCTCACAGCAAAGGGTCCAATTTCCACATTGCATAGTCGAGTCGAAACATCGACGCCTCCAACCCTTTTCAAGACCTGTACTTACGACCTACCATATCAACATCAAAGTGTATTGAATACAGAAAAAATATTTACAGATTGACATGTAAAATGTTTTTGGACAGGTCTTATGTATACTGATCTTCATTATCAGTAATGAAAACACTGTAAATCTCCTTCTTGAATTCTTGAATCATCTTTCTGATTTCCCACAACACCTCTTTATCTTTTTCTTTTCTTGAGCGCAACCTAAGACCATTTTTATGATATTCTCATACTGTTTGATAATAAATGACTTAGAATTTATTACACAGTTTCTTATGTGTGGTTTACTGAATAGATGCAAAGAGAAATTCAATTTGGGTTCATCTGTATTGTCTAACTAGTATTCATTACCTTTTTCTGCAATAATTGATTTGCAGATGAAACAATAACTTTAGTTCTATCCAGGTTACGGACCACTGTTTGTATTCCAGTATAACGCCCAGGTCCGTACTGACCTTAGAGGCAACCCCATTATTATTATCAGAGCAGTTCTTAGCCATGTTATCCAATGGTAGGTGGATAACATGGCTAAGAGCATTAGCTCGGTAATGCATGAATATCGCTGACTTTTCAGCGATATTCATGCATTTCGGCCAATTTTTATCACTTAGGAGATAAACCTTGATAATAGCAAGGTTTCTAAGTGATAAAAATAGGCGAAGCACGGCGATAAAATTATAGCCGCTAACCAAGCTTAGCGATAATTATCACTTATTCTTGGCATTATGCCCCTTTGTTCCAAACATCAGAGTAATCGTACAGGAGCAGATTCCCATTACATTGCATGAATCAACTTATAACTAAATGCGATACAGAAGGGACGTTTCACCTCTTGCTAAAGGGATTGAAGATTTGGTGTAACAGTTTCAGTGTAAGGTTTGGGATGTGTAAACAAGACCACACCGCGAGTAGCTACAATTCCTTCCCCTTGTTTCCCGGCTTCACTATATTACCTTCCAGGAGATGTTATCTCGTGTTATTCAGTTTATTGTCTATTTGTAGGTCCAGCAACAGGGGCAGCAGAGTTGCTTAGATGTCTTAGGATAGCTGCGGTCAAGAAGGATTCATTTCAGAAATCGACAGGGCTCTTGGAAGTGGTCTTGACAGGAATAGAAGTTAACATGAAAATGACCCTGGACAGCTTAGGATATTAAAGTGTTACTCTCAAGGTAGCTGGCCCAGGCACAGCTTTGCCCTGTAGACTCGTCAAATAGTTACCAAAACCATCAGCCAAAGACTACTTTAATTGGGGAAATTGTGTTGAATAATTACGGTGATACCTGTTACTCAAGAAAGTCCAAGTAGTATCTGCAAATCCTTACATGCCTGATGCGTGTTCCAGTGAGAGCACTGCAAAGTGTTTCACCCAGTACTTGAATTTCTGATGTGTAGATCCAACATTACCACATTGTTTGGGTATTTTTGCACTGCCTTTGTACAGAGCTATGACTTTTTTTTGCGTAAAGCTTGATTTCAATTGTATGTTTAGTGCTAAGCACGAAAAAAGAGTAATCCAGTTTTTACATTTTAGAGAGGGTTATTTGAAAGTGTAAGCTTTCCTAAATGGCAAATTGGGTAACTGGCTTCAAAAACCACGAAAACAAAGTGAGCCGATCTCATTGATAATCTGCTAATGCCGCACTGCTGTCTTCCGAAATACAGAAAGGCCATTTTCTTTGAAAAGAGGCACCTAACACGGTGAGGCTGACATATAGGGCAATCAGGCAGTGGCCGTTGGGCTGGCCTGACTGGTCAGTGTGTGGGTCAGTTTCGGTTGTTTGCGGACATGTTTTATGGACTGCTGGGTCAGTTGTTATGTTGATTTCTCTGATATTTATATAATATTTGCCTGTAGCAATCTTAAATCCAAGTAGCATTCAAAACCTTGCAAAACATTTATACAGCATTTCTTCACATGTTCAGAACGGCTCTAACTTGCAAATATGTATTTTTTTAAACTATTTGATTCACTAATGTGGGCACTTTTAATTTCTTGCCCGGGACTATTTTCAGACCCAGGCCGATCCTGGACCAAAGGCATTGCACAGACCTTACACAGTCTGGCAAGATAAGTGTAAGCACATGAAGGTTTCTCTGATCACCCGAAACGCGCATATTTTCCAAGCTGAGTTAGCAATGTGATGGACTAAGACTGGATTGCAGAAGGCAGATGTTGAAATAGCTGTTCAAGTTCTCTGGATTGATCTCCTGATTGGTTTAACCTAATAAAGGACTAACATGTCAAACATCTTCAGATTACAATTTTTGTGAAAGAGCAGGTCCTGCATGAAAGATGCATTTAATAAACCCATGTTAGACAAAGTGATGTCCACCAAATCCACAAAGATCTTGAATGTATTTTGAGATCTTTAAAGACAAGAAGGTAGTCTGGTACTCTTAGGGAAGAGGTGAAAAGCAGCAGCTCTTAGTCTTCGAATCCCTTCAAAATGCAAATAACACCATTTTAAAATGCCCCATCACCTCAATTACACAATTGAATACGTCCCAAAGTTGGCTGCAGGTGTGTGTATGTTCAATTGAACTTGTATGGCACAAATCTCGCTAGAGAGCAGTGGGCAGTGAACAACGAGTGCAGGCCTATGATATGATTCTTGATTGATTTTAAGGAGGCAGGTTAAAAAGGGTCCATTGTTATTAGAGGTAGTGTTTTAAAATGATTAGTTTTCAGTTCCTTTCAGAATTGGAGAAAGGTATGATACAGTCTGGGTTACATTTGGGTGCTGTTCCGGATTCGTGCTAAGCAAATGGAGAGGCCCTGCATTCTGATTTTTCTTCCCTGGATTTCTTCATCACCAATCTGGTGGTATTATGGCCACTGGTTTGACACTGTACATCTGAGGGGGATATATGCTTTGCCATGATTGCAGTGGTGTTTTATCTGTTGACATCCTAGACGATGCGGTTGAACTACAATTTGATAAAGGCTTGCATCAAATTCAGGGGTATATTTCCAAAGTAGTGACGGAGCATGGCTTTAGCCTTCTGGATTAACGCTGCGCTTTGCCATTTCTGAAACGCAGGGCTGCACACTATTTACAACAATACGGTGCAGCCCTGCATTTCCACTGCCCACTAAATTCAGCTGCCTAGCACCAACGCAGGCACCTTGCACGAGAGTGCAAGGGTGCCTGCGTTGTGGGGAATAATTGTTTATGTGCAAGAATGTGTCCCTTCCTGCCCATAAACAGTCTTAACTGGTGATGTGTAACTTCAATGTGTGCTGCTTTTGCAGCACACATAGCAGTTGCAACTCCTCAATTTTAAAATGATTGTTTATGAGCAGAAAGGGACACCTCCTTGCACATAAACAATCATGCATGGTGTTTTGCTGATCGTATGTGTGCTGTACAATGCAGCATACATAAAAAATGAGGACCAATAAAGCATTTTTCCTCGTTCCGCCTTGTTAAGAACAGGTTTCCCCTGATCTTAAATTTGGCCATGCCCCATATTTATGCCACACTGGTAAATATGAGGCAGTGTCAAAATCAATGGATGTTGCGGCGGAATGCCCACCATAACACCCATTGCCCACCCCTACCTCGCTAAGTATAGCGTGAAAGGGTGCCTGATTTTCAAGGCAGCGTTAATCCACGTTACATGGCTTAACACTGCCTTATAAATAAGGCAAAGCCTGTACCACCACCAAAGTGCTAAACAAGTGATGTTCTGATGGTGATAGGGGTTTGTAAATATGCCCCTCAGTTTCTTCATTGTCCGGAAAAGGGTTCATTGTGGGCTGTCCACAGAGCGACACCAGATAGGCCAATCTTCTATATAATGTTTGAGGAAATCTCTTGATTTATTTGAAAGAAAAGAAAATGTAACAACTATCCTAATCCAAAGAAATTGATATTACAGGTCTAAACATTCCATTACAAGATGACTGATAATCCTGATGCGGCTAGTAGGAGAAGCTATTGGTGAATCATGATTACAAGATTCACAGGAATATTTCAGGCAAACTGCAGTTTGTGATTTGAGCAGGTGAAATGTCTAGGTTAAAAACACACTCAAATGTGCAGTATTTTGCAAGAACTTTGTGTCAAAATTATGATTCCTACATGTTATTTCCCATTTCTGATGAGGACAATGTAAGAGTGGAGACACACACACTGGTTTCTCCTTTTCTTTCTTCGCATCCCGAGCACTTATCAACCATCCTGTTTCCTCCCACCTTCACCTCACCTAACATTCCCTATGATGTCACCGCACAGCTCACATTCCACCCATGCCAACATTCTACTCTTCATAACTCTACATCATCTTCCCCTTATAAAACATATTTAACCGAAGCTCCACGCAGTTCCAGCACAAAAAACCACCGCATTGCGCTTCACTTCTTTTACTCTCTGAGATGCAGAGTATGTACTTTCCCCCATTCGCACAATTTCTCCCTTCCTTATAACCACTCAATCTCCCTCCTTCGACCACAGATACTTCACATTCTGTTTCATATTATAATACTCCTTCGCCTTATCCTAAAGACCACTAACTCTTTCTTTGGTTTCACCACAGCCAACACACACATCTTTTGCATTATTCAACCAGGTTGGACACTCTTTCCTTCAAACTCTCTCCTTTTTAGGAAAAAGAATGGAGATCCTCTAGTTACAGAATGTGGTGTCCTTCTATGTGCCCACACCATTTTCCTCAGTTCTTTCTTCGGTGGAAGCTGATTAGCTAACGAGAGCCAAATATTTTCCATAGCCAATCTATTAACCCTTTCCACCAATAGTCTGTTCGTTAATCTTTATTCGGTTTAACTCCTTCCCTGCTTATGACAGAACCACACCATCATGAGCCACGGGCGGTGTGTGCTCATGACAGCGTGGTTCCGTCATGCTACGGCCTCTCTGCCCACGCGGTACTGATTCCCTGCCTGTGCAGGCGAATTAGTGAGTGTGTGGGGTCGTAATGGAACAACGCCATCATGAGCACAGCTCGCCCTTGACTCATGACAGCGTGGTTCCACCACGAGTATAGCGGCGCCGCACTCACCCCCCAACCCCCAGCGCCGCGGCGGAATTAGGCTGTGGCCAAGGGGTTAAAGAAAACCATAAAAGATACAGGGTAACAGTTCATACATATTAATAAAACACAGTTAAAATATAAAACGTTCCATTAGTACGGCCTTAACCCTTTCAACACGGGACTAATTCCCCCACGGCGCGGGGGGGGCGCGCTCGGCGCCGCGGTGGTCATGACGAGCCCAGGCTCGCCATGCAGCACGGTGCTCGTGTGCCGGGGACGAGCCTGGGCTCGTCATGACCACGCCCGCGCAATGGAACACTCAGCACAGCGGGGGAATTATCCCCGCGTGTGTGCGTTCCACGGCTCATGACGAGCCCAGGCTCGTCACCAGCACACGAGCACCGTGCTGCATGACGAGCCTGGGCTTGTCATCAGCACAGAAGGGGTTAAACAAATGGAGTTACTAAAATGTTTATATGTCCAATAAAATGCTGGTGAGTCAATATATCAAGTAAGGTTTGATAAAAATGCTAAGCTTACTGTTAAGTACCATTAAAACATAGAAAGGAATATATAATCTAGGCTGAGGTAGGAAGGTGCAAATACTAGAAAAGTGCATGTGAGTATTTAAAGCTTTCTTCATAGATTCCAGGTAGCAAACAAAAGTGCAAGTGCTTTTGAAGTGCGTAAATGCGAATTTGAGCAGCATGTAGCATATGCAAAGGGTACGTGTAAATTTCTAAAAAATTCTGCCTAGTCTCTAGAGAGTTCTAAAGTGCAAATGCAAGAAGTGCATATTGGTAATTAAAACAACACATAAGATTAGAACATAAAAAATGTCATGCCTTTCTTTCCCTTAATAGACCAACGACAAACAGATATCTGCTAACACTAAAAACAATTTTATGTGAAGTATCAGTTTTTAGTATACTTTTTGCATCAGAACAAGACCTAGGGGCTCATTAGGATGTCGTGACGTCAACCGTAGCCGAGCCGGTGGTTGCGACTGCTACGACATCTTGAGGAATGAAACCCCCCGCCATATTACAATGGTGGGGGGTTTTGCGGCGGACGCAAAGTGCATCCGCTGCTTTTCCACCAGTTGGCAATCGTTACGATTGCCAGCCGGGCGGAATTGGCCCCTAATACTGTGGCGGTGCATAGCAGGCACCGCCTGCCATATTAGGATGGTGTGATGTGAAGGCCTCTCCTAAGGCTTGCAGGAATTGCTGTGGGGGCCCGTTGCGGGCCACCAGGGGGTGCAGGGGTGGCAACTGCCCTTTGGGGGGTACCTATGGTACCCGCTCTCATTGGCATGCACAAGGTGGCAGGCACCTCGAGGTGCCTGCCACGTTGTGCATGGAAATGCACCACATGTATTTTTGGCATCACGGCGGGTGCTGCTCACAGCAGCACCCGCAGCAATGTTAACAATCCAGAATGCAACTGCCAGGGTGGTGGCCGCATCCTAATTGGTGGTGCAGGACCGCCGCACCGCTGGAGGCCGGTCCCTATACTGCTAGGGTAGCGGGCCAACCTCATTCCCAAATTCCGACAGATGGGTTTAATCCATTTTCGCCTTGAAATGGCGTATGCTGGGCAGAAGAATAGTATATGTAAATCATATTCTTGTACATTGGGTTGACATAATAAACAACAACCCTCATTATTCTCACCTACTTTTTGACCCAATTTCACTGTATTAGAAGTAATTTGCAAAACCCCATAGCGAAATTTCATGTACAATGATTTTGCCTACTGAGGCTGAGCTTCATCCAAAAAATCCTCAAAGGTCGTAATTGTTTTTGTAAGAAGGAACTGAGACGTTAATCTACCAATATCTGGGCTGTGGGAAACACTATTTTGTATGTATGCTCAAAAAGCAGTTTTCAATTTTTTGGGGAGGTTGATGTCAATAAAGTGGGAGCTTCTCAAAAATGCTTCAACTCAAGTTTACAAAACCATATGTGCACATGCTTAACCCACTGGAGGCTAGTATACTGATCAAACCTTAAAATTTCTTCTAGCACTTCTTTATAACTTGCTATTTCTGTTGTGGTCCACAATCGCACCCAGAACAGCAGCAGTCTCAGTGTAGCCTGGTGGTCAATGCGTTTTATGTTCAATACCATGACAATAGGATTAACAGGTGTGTGCACAGTGAGACGTAGAAACTTCCTAAAAAATGTATTTTCTTCCCCCGCAAACGTATTCCTACAGGTAGCCACCCATAGCTTTGCACCATAAGGGTTGCTGATTGTGCCCTGTATTTATACAATTTAAGTGCAGGGGACGCTGCCTTTGTGATACTTTTCTGATTTTGTTTAGTATTGGTGAGGAATTTTTCGGCAGGATGGTCTTACTTTTTTGCAGATGTGAGTACCAAGTCAATTTGGTATCAACTGTGATACCCAAAATAATTAAAATTCGACACATATTCTAGCTTCTGTTTTTAGACAGTAAATTATTCTTAAACGATTTATGTGGTTTAACTGCCATATATTTTGTTTTGCTAAAATGTATTTCAAGGCCCTTTGAATCGCAGTAATCCCTGAAGGAGTCTAATGGATTTTGAAGTCCCCTCGGAGTTTGAGATACTAGAATGGTGTCATACACAAATAAAAGAATTGGTACTGGCACCCCACCTAACTTCGGTGAGTTATATATACACCTCAGTAAAATATTTGGGGGCATAATTTAGATTTAATGAAAAAAGGTGGGTGCCAGTACACAGCCCTGTCTTACACCCCTCCTTAGGGGGATTGCCTCAGTAAGCTATCCACAAGGTCCCTATCTAACCTTTGCGTAGTTGTCTTCGCGTAATCTTATTATTTGCACTAGGAGATCCTCAGGTACACCTTGGTTTTTTTAGAGAACTCCAAAGCAAATCCCTGGGGATAAGGTCAAAGGCGGCCTTCAAATCTATAAAAGCTATATACAAGTGACCTTTCTTTAAAATCATGTATTTCCAACTCATGCAAAAGAGTCTAAAGACCTGGTCTTATGCTAGTTTTGGCTCTAAACCCAGCCTGGTATTGTGATAAAACATGGTTTCCCTCCATCCAGTCATTTAATTTTGATAAAATCTGTTCAGCATAAATCTTTTGTAAAGTATCAATTAAAGTTATGGGCCGGTAATTTGCAGGGTCTTGACTGTCTCCTTTTTTAAATATAGTAATAATTTCTACCCCTTTCCACAAATCCGATATTTGGCCGCCAGCCGCCACTGCATTAAAGAGAAGATTGATATATGGCCCTCAAACAGCTTTATCATGCCTCAACAGGTCGGCTGGTAATTTATCTGGTCCTGGGGCTTTCCCGGGCTAACTGCGTTGTTAGCTATTAGGGTAACGTCTATTCTAAAGAACAGGGCTTGAGTTTGTTCCCTATTGGTAGTTATTGCAGTTTGTTCTATATCATTGCTGATTATTTATTGGATCAGTGATGGTCTCTGAATACAGTTTTGAAAATTGGTTGACCTCAGTACCTGAATCTTATCTCGGAGGCAATGAGTAAAGCATTTGCGCACGCACACAGGAACAACATCCCAGGCACACTATAAAAGGAACTCCACAAAAGGTTATATAAAAATAACTTTTGTATTCTCAAAACACATCAGATAGTATTCACACAATATACATTGTGCCAACTGGCACAGGTAATATTCAAAAGGGATTATTTACACAGGACAGGGCTACGTGGGCTACTGTCAGGATCAACACTTAGCAGAAATTGGTACAAGTAACATGGATCATAAACCTACAACCAGTAACTACTCGTAATCACTGTACTCCACCTCAACCTGTAACATAAACTACATTATGCACAGTCACCTCAGGTGCGAATTACCTTCGGTGCCAACCTCACCAGCAAAAACACATTATGCCATCTCTCACTAGTCTAAACACATTAGACCCTAACTCCTAAGTATAACTCACATTAGGGGTGTAAAGCACAGAGTGAAGTACAATCTCACTAACATAAACCTACATAGGTAAAACAACCTCATAATCATAAACCACAGATTAGAGGTATAAAACACAGGGTGCGCAAAACATACTAAATGAATTGCATTTCCTAGTACCACGTCATTCTAGCACAAAAATCACTCTAGGGCCTTGCGCCCTATCCATCTCCCAGTCCCCCTGGCCAACTGGCCATCCAAGAAGGGGGTCAAATGCCCTGTGTCCAGAATGTCAGGGTGCGCTGCCAACAAAGCGCCAGTCACAGGTGCGCCATCTGCACAAACCTAAACGTTGCAGCTGCCCACTACTTGCTGGGCAGCTGAGAACAATCACTGGAAGGCCTAAACGCTGCAGCTGGCACGAAGTGCTGCACAGCTGGGGAGGCCAAAGTGGGGGCGAAGGGAGTGCAACTCACTCCTAGGTTCACCAAGAACAGGCCCCCTGAAAGAAAAGCCTAAACGTTACAGCTGCCCACTACTTGCTGGGCAGCTGTGAAATCAAAACTGCGACATAGGCCCTCACTGGCCCTAGGAATGAAGACTGCGCCAAATGCTGGAGCCATATAGGCTCTGGGCATACATACTGTCCACATTAGAGCTCTCTACGCTCTTAAGATAAGTGTGCCCCAAAAGGTTGGAGCCATCTAGGCTCTGGACAAATAATGTGCCACACGTGGGAGCCCTCTAGGCTCTAGATCAAATAATGGACAACACTTGCCCCCTGGAGCGCACTGGCTCCTTAAAGACATAAATGCCCCCAAATGTGGGGCCCTCTGGTTCTAAAGTAACTGGGGCCCTCAGGGGCACGACCACGGACCCCTCTGGCCCTCAGGACCCCCACTGGGGCCCTTTAAATAACTGTGGCCATCGTTGGAGGCCTCGGACTCGGAAAATAACTGGGGGTCTGACACGGCCCATGGCCCACTCGGGAAAAGAAATGCCCAAAATTGTTGGAGCCATCTGAGGCTCTGGGAAATTTATAATACAACGTTGGGGCGGCCAACTGCCATCCGGGGCCGCCCTAAATGCATCCGACGCTGTGCCAGTCTCAGGCACCAACATTAGCCCCTACGGAGCCCCCCTCAGCCCGTTTCACTCACCGGGCTGCTCTCTTCTGGCGGAGGCTCCTCGCGGCGGCTGCACTCCTCTTGGGGGCTCCCCTGGACTCCTGGGAGCCCTGCGCTGCAGTACTCTTCGCCCGGGTCCCCCCTGGGACCTGGGGATTTTCTCCACTTCGGCCGCCACCTTCTTGACTTGCTAGTGCCCGCGGGGCTCTCCCTCAGCCATGGGTGCCAGCTTCTTCACCCGGGCGGCTTCTGCTCCTTTTACGGCAGCGGGCGCGGGACTTCCTTTGGAAACTGGAAATCCCGCCCGCTGTCAGGCACAGTAGTGCCTGACTTCCTGTTTTGCCACGGGCTGTGGCGGTGACTTCTCGGGGTCCAGAAACAAGGGGTAGGCTCCCTCGGTAAACGCAATAAAAGTAGAAGCGGGGTGGGCACCCACTTGGGCTCCCACAAATTAGATGGGCTCCTGTAAAATAAATAATTAAAGAAGCGGCAATCCCACGGGGTGGGCACCTGTGCAATCTCAATGTGAGCGCAGCCACGGGGTGGGCACCCATAATATAAATACATATCGGCATGGCGGCCATAACGCAGGGTGGGCACCTGCTAAAGATAAATAAAATAGGCGGCCATGACGGGGGGAATCCCTGGACGGCAGCCCAGAGCTGCAAATGCACAAAATAGAAGTGCTCTCTAAACGCTAGGGCAGAGTCACCAGCCTTCTCCTTAAAAAGCGATCCCAGGGCGTTTAGGCTACAACAAGCCTGGGCAAAGGTAAAACAAGGGTCCCAGAAGTCTGCAAGCAACAAAACCCAGGCAAAGATTTCCAGGAACAGTCCATCAGGCATCCAGGGGCTGGGCAGGGCCCAGGGAGCCAAGCCTTCCCCTGGGCCCCAGCAGCAGCATGCCCCTGGTAGATTCAAGTTGAGCACAAGAACACTTTCATGGGGTCACAGCCCCCTTTTTATACACCAAAGTCCTTTGTCTAGCAGGGTGCAGGCAATGGGAGAACCAGCTACCACTGGTTATGGGGAACTCCTGAGCACTTTGTTTTGCTCTGCCCCTCTCTCCCTTTCACTGGCCAGGCTAGAGACATCAGACGCACCACAGGGGGTGGAGCCAGCATTTTGGAGGGAAGGCCCAGCCCTATTCAGGTCCCAGGTGCACTCCTTCCTCCCATCAACATGCAGATCTCTTCATTCACCACCGAGGCAGACCCATCCTGACTCCTGGAGCCAGACACACCAGCCAGCTCCAGCCAATCACAAGCCAGACAGCCAATTCACATACACTGCAAATAAATGCCAACTTCTAAAAGTGGCACTTCCACACTAGACACAATAAATATGCACACATCATTGCTCAGCATTTAATCTCACGAGTTCGCATATACCAAACTTGCCCCTGCACTCGCCACACATCAGGAACTATCATGGACACACAAATTCCCCATGCATTCCTATGGGAGGGCAGGCCAGTCTCACCACACATACAAAGAGAGCTCACGCACTTTACAATGGACCGCAGTGAAAAAGTGCGCAGAGGCCTAAAATCACCAACACCAATTTACAGAAACAGGCTAGGCAAATGCAAAACGTTTCGGGGTGAACCTGCCAAAAGGGCCAAGTCCAACAGCCAGTTAATTATGTCACCTCGTGGTCCTTTAGGATTCTTGTCTCCCTAAATATACATTACGGTTTAGCTTAATGGGCCGGATGTTTTTGGTAATCAGAGTTGCAGAAAACATAGTAATCTGTGAAAGTACATCAGAGAAGCATATTGATAGTTTAGGTGTCGTACCATATATAAGGATCTTTGTGCTGCATAATACATGCAAATCTGTATAATTTCTTGACGATGCACGCAAGGACAAGGGTTGAAATGCCTATATGTCAACACTCTAGGTTATGAGTTAGCGGCAATGGAAGGTTCCAAATATTTTTTAACTGGACGTTACACTGTTTTTGGAAGCTGTCTGCTTCCGTTTCCAAGGGGATATCACCATGTATGGAGGCAGCAGTGCGTCCTACTGATTAAATTCCATTGTTTTTTTCTTAATGGAACCCTAAATTGACCAGAAGGGAATTACTTGAGATGCATCATTCCTTGAGTGAAATATATAAAATGAAATGGAAAGAAAGTCATACAATATAATATTGTTTAATATAATTTATGATGCTATCCTTATTTAGGGCCAGATTTATCAAATATTTGCGCACAACAACGCATCAAGACACCTAAAAGGAGGAGCACAGAAATACACAGTTTTTAACATTATGCAGTGCATTTCCGTTCTCTGGCTGTGCTAGCGCTCAATCTGCAGCCTAGCGCCAATGCAGGCACCCTTTTACCATGGTGTAAGGATGCTTGCATTGAAGGTACGATTGCTTGTGTGCAGGAAGGGAAACCCACCTGCACAAAAACAATGTTCAGAGGTCTTTTTCTCCTTCTACGTGTACTACATAATGCAGCACACGTAGAAAGAGGGAAAAAACAGGAATATAAGCATATTTCTTCTTGTTATGCCTTTTCAGGGGAGGGGTAGGATTTTGAAGTATAATCAGGTTTACCACTAATGGTAAATCTGAGAATGCATCAAAATCCTCGGCAGGAGGCATGGGAACACACATGCCCCACCCATGGCACATCGCCCTGTGACCGAGTAACGCCAGGCAGCAGCTTGCACTGCCTTGCTCACTCCAGATTTATTAAGCAACACAGGGCCAAGCAAGGTGGCCTTTTGTTGCTTGGAAAATCTATCTCAGGGATTGTGTTGCCCTTGCAACACCCTCTGTGATGCAAGGGTAACACAATCCCTTGATAAATCTGGCTCCTAGTTTCCTCATTGATTAATAAAATGAATATTAATATAAAACAATAGTAGTCTCTGTTCACAAAAGGCATTTTGTCCGTCAGTATATGTTATGGCCAAAAATGTGCTTCTTTGTACCTGACATAAATCCTTACAACCGTAAATTATGTTAGTACTTTATATTTCTCTGGTATGAGTATGGAGGAATGTGCAGAAGTGATTCCCAAGCAAGCAATGGGAAGCAAGCAGGACAAGGCGTGGTTCTCCTTATTAGTTTGGGAACACCAGAAAACATTTATGTTTATAGGTATTCCCAGATCCCAAAGTTATCCTATCTGACTCTAGAAATAGCCAACAATGTACTCCAACAAAAGGGTGGAGTAGCTCCCCTTCCAAGATGAAAAGGGGAATGGTTCACCTCCAAACTTGGAGGATATGTACGGTAGAGGGTATCTCCACAGGCAAAAAAACATCCCATTGAGAAAAAAAGGAAAAATAAAAAATAAATTGGATTTGTACAATAGGCACCATTCCCCAGTGCCTACTTCTAGGATGTGAACAGTTACGCTGGTGAAAGGAAAGGGAGGGGAGCATGTGAAATAACTTTTCCAGTTTGATGATGTTTTCCAGGCATACTAACGGAAATGTTTGTAAATGTCAAAAAGTAGTAAATCTACACATGTGCATTGGAATACTTTTATAAGTGCAGATTTAGACTTTTATGTGAATTATGCACAATGCGTGCAAATAAAATGTAAAGAGGTAAAGATAATGTAGTCAGTAGAGTCTCCAAATGAAAACTATATTGTAGGACTAGAAGGTGCATGGAAACAAATGTCAGTATATTTTCCTGTACCAAAACACATATTTTAGTCAGAGTTTTCATGCACTGAGAATATACTGAAAACAGGGTATATCAAGAGAGCTAGTGTCAGAGAAGACCAAATTTTGAAGTGGAAGAAGATACTTCACCATCATGATTTCTGCGCTTCAGGAGACTTTCATGGTATATGTAGGAAAGTTTCTGCATGGTCACTTCCATTTTTTGTGGATTGATGCTGCTATTTAATTTTACTATGCTCACTCGAACTCTGCTAACTAGGTCCCAGTATGTGTGCTGTGACCACTAAAATATGTTGAAACTAGTTATTCTCCTAATTGGCATATTTAACTTACTTATTTGTTGCTAGCATGTGATGCAAGGGGTAAACAGGGCCTATAAATGTAATGTCACCAGTAGACTGCAGCACCTATTATGCTATCCACTACAATGCCGGGTAAACATTGTGTCAGGCTTACCATTATAACCTGAGCCTTTTGACAAGTCTCACCTAACTAGACCTCAAAGTCCATAAGGCAGGGTGCATGGTGTTTAAAAATAGGACTTGTAGAAAGTTAATAATAAACATGCCCTTACAGTGACAAGCACCTGACAGCTATTTTCACTGTGGCAAGGGTGGCTGTTCCATGGAGAAACACTGGAATGCACTAATAAGTTAAATAATGTTATTTTCAGCTAGTAAAGAGAAGAAATGTTGTTACTGAACTCAATTTAGAATTTATTAGAAGCTCAATTCGCTGGCGAAGTCGGATTTTTAATAAATATTGAGGAAAATGTACTTTTGGAAATTTACTTTTTCCCTCACTAAAGTCTATGGAGACTTATTAGCATTAGCCACCGACTGCAGTCCTCTCAGTGCTCAAACAAGTTCTGAGCTATGAAAACTCCTCCCCAGCAGAGACAAAAGCCTGAGTGTGGATATATATCTGCTGTTCTGGCAAGATGAGCATTTGGGCTGTGCCCAGAAACTTTATTACCTTCAAAAGGTGCCTCCCCTGTCACTGAAACATTTCAGATGACACATGAACAAGACTGTTACTTTGTTCTCTCAGTCAGGCAGGCTCCAATACCCATGGGGCGAGAGCTGCTCCAAGAACCGGCTTAAAGTGACTGCAGAGGATGTGATGCTTATTTCCGTTGCCACACCTCTAGGCTAGGCACACAGTCTCTTCACAGCACCAGAAGGGTTTATCTATCTTTATTTTAGGGAGAGAGGGTCACTGTGAGATTGTTTGCAGTGAGACACACAGAAACTGCTACAAAAATGGTAGGGTTCCCCTTAGGGACATTTTCTTTATTGGCTATTGTTTGCCCAGAAGGACCTCCACCAATATGCTAGTCACAGGCAGAAATGTGGCATCTCTGAGAACCTTCCTCAGAACACTCTGGACCTGTGGAAGAACAAAGCAAGGACTTCACCTGCTGTTTGAAACCTGTGAGGAGACCTGAAGGGCAGGACCCTCTCCCACTTTTACCCAGTACAAAGAAGTGGACTCCAATGGTCAATTGGATATCCTCCTTTTAAGCTGAGGAGGACAAAACAAGATGCAAGAAGCCTTTTCCTGGAGGGCCTAGCTGACCAGTTTTTTCAATTGAACCTGCCATAGACCCTGCCTTTGAATTCTGCTGGAGTGAGCTTTGACCCCAAGTTCTGTTCCTGGGAATCTTAAGCCTTTGACTTTGTCAACATGTGCTCCTCCTAACATTATTAAAAAAACAGGGCCTCCAGATGACCAGTACAACTTGCTAAGTCTATCCCACCAAGGTGCATTGCAGTTGGGCTGAAGATTCAGGATTTTCCAGCTTAGAGATTTTTCAGAGCAGCAAATCCATTTCAGCATGAACTTGTGGAGAAGGTATTCAGACTTATGGAGCCCTCTTTGGTGTCAGCCTGCAGGCTTGCCCCACAGAAGGAATATAAAAATAAAAAAGACCAATGTCAAACGTAGAAGACTTTCCTGGGTGAAGGTGTCAAAAGTATCTGGCAGGACTTCCCGAAGCACACATTTACAATTTTACAGTGACATGTTTTTCTCTCCTAAACGAACAGCTTCACCAGGACCTAATTAAATGCCAATTCTATGTCATGGAGCTGTGTTTGGATACAGCTTGCAGCCTAGCCCATAGAAGGTTTTTGACTTTTCAGAAAAAAAGTCCCAGGGTAAAACCTCCAGCTGGGTCAAAACTGGTTGGTGTATCTGACTGGCGTACCACCACAGTCATTCCTAAATTGAACCTATTTCCCAGTCTACAAAGACCAGTTGACCCACATTGGGGCTTAATGCTTTTTGGCACTATGGCTATTTAAAACTTTACCTATTAATATCTCCGGTTCACCTTATTTTCCTCCTTAAACCTCAAGTTAAGTTGGAGATTCCTCCTTTGATCTGCCGGGATTTCTATGTGCCCCAGGAAGAGAAAACGTGCTTTTATAGCTTGGAGTTTACTGGGTCTACCACTATCATTCTTATAATTGCTGCTAACTCCTGCATACTTGTGATTGTGCACCTGTTTTAATAGCATCTCTGCTGCTGACGGAAGGGACAAATGGGTTATATAATCAGTTTAGCAGAATCTGAGCCACATGCAACAGAAAAGTCCTATAGGTGTAGATATCAATTGAAGGCTATGATGGAACCCAAACATAATAACTGTGGATAATACTTGTCTCAGGGGCAAATACTTCTATCACTGATATACAGCTTGGCTAGTGGGCATCTGGAGGTGGTTTACTATTTTACAACTTTGATATTTTGATCCATGACTGCTGGATTGTCTGATGTCATGTATAACTCCTTCTCTCAGTATGAACTCTCATTATGAATTTTGGGCAATCGCCTTTTGCATTGTGGTGAGGAGGGTATTGACAATGTTCTGTTGCATAGTGCGAGGCCTGATCATAGTTTGCAGATAGCTCAGATGCTCAGAAGCACTCTGCTCCCAAGCGTTAAATCTGAATGAGTGTGCTTCAGGAGAATGCACTCATAACTCTGGGTATGGCACACTTTACTCTTGGTGGTGAGCCGTGCGGGACATTGCTGCAAGGGGCCATGGTTGGGGTTACAGGGGAAAGATATCTAGGTGCTCCATTGTTTAGAGTCTACCCAAGGGTCTTTATCAATAAGAACTTTAACTTGCACCAGGCTAAGCAAGAGGCTACCAGCATCTCTATGACGATCACTAAATCTGGCCAACTGACTGAATGGAGGACAAATCGTACCTCAATTAATAATTGATATTTAGACTCATGGTAGATTCCTTTGCAAAATGTACCTGTGGTAGGCAAAGGAGAGATACACTATGAATTCAGCTGCTAATTGCTAATGAGTCAATTTCTTGAATGAAAACTATCCAACAGCTTCCACGGAGTGGTGCCTCCACTACGACAAAACATATAACAGTCTAGGAGGGCTGATCTTTTGCTACTCTCTGTATAAATTATGTATTGAGCTGGCACAGCAAAAGCAATCTTCATCGAGACTTAAAATGACCTTCAATTAGCACAACTGTTGTATAGATCAAGGATGGCAAAAACTGGAGAAACTACAAAGGAAGATAAAAACAATGAATACATACCCAGGCAAGAGGGAGACACCAGCATTTACACAATCGATATTAATGGGTTGTGTCTCCGACTGCAAGGATCAGTTAAAAAGCTTGACAGATCAGAAATCGAATTCAAGCACTATGACCACTCTTCTGTTATAGGTATCAAGAAAAACATATTTTCTCAACTTTGAGGAAGGAGGCTAGGGAAGTATCTCCCCAACTGCAGAGTGTGAATCAGTCAAAGGGAAGGGACATTGTGATTGCTTACAATCCTTGAATTGAGAGCCATTAAAGTGGGCCAAAAATTAGAAATTAGATTTGTTAGAATGTCATCTAGCTATTTTCATTATTACAGTCAAAAGCATATATTTTAAGGATTCCTACTAGATAAGGAATGAATGTTTCTTTGTACATCACTAATGATGCCCGGGATTGGAAAGGTGTATTCCCAAAAGGACACGGACCAGATCACAACATATTTTGACTGGTGCTCTTTCATGCCCTTGGTGGTAAGTTGTGCGCTTGGAGTGATCATCATTTATATCCTTATTATGGAAGCAGGATTCTGAAGGTGGTAATGTGTGTCAAAATGTTTATGCAAATTTGTTGTGTAGCATTTTGTTGTGGTGGTGATGTGTTCTATTGTTGATATTGCTACTGTGTTTTATGGTGTATTTTTGCTATGTCATGTTGTTCTGTTCTGTTTTACTTCAGTTGTATGTTGATAAGTGTATGCTATTGTGTTGTGTTAGGTTATTTACTATAGATATATCAACAACTTCTGCTACATTTCCAACCAAAAGGATTGCATTCCTTTAAAGTTTCTGTTAGACCTGACATCATTGGCTTGAGTCTCTCCTCCATTTTCTCGGTTTTGCCTCTACTGTTTTACAATGTTTTGCTGGTATATGCTTTGGACGCCGTGTCACTGCTGATCAGTGCCATAGCGCAAGTGCTCCCGATGTTAAATTGATGTGTCTATTGTATCCATGTTTGGCTTATTTGGTTTACCGTCAGTCCCTAGTCTAGTGCACCAGCAGTGCCGGGGCTTGTAAATACAAATGCCGCTCGTGGGCTTGCAGCACGTGTTGTGCCACCCACAGGAGCGGCTTCGTAAAAGAATGTCTACGGGTCGGTCATTGCGAGACCCACGTGCAGTCTTGTACTGTCACGTCGGCTGCGCAGGTATACCTACTTGCCAGCCCCTCCAACCTTCCCTTAACTTCATGTTAGTCACCCCTATGGTAGGCCCGTGGGCAGGGTGCATTGTAAGCGTAAGGTAGGACAAGCCTGACCAAGTTGGCATGTCCTGATAGTGAAGTGCCGCCATCTTCGTGCTTCACTATGGCGAGGTAGCCTGCTCTCCATTGCTTAGAATGGGCCGCCGGGATTGTTAATGCTATGATCCTAACTGGCTCGGAGAGTACGGTGCAATGTCGAGTTTGGTATCCCTGAACTCGGGGTTTAATTACGCATCCGTTGGTGTGGATGGTTTTTGGACTCTGGGTTCGAAAATAGCACTTTTAGAAAGTGTCTATTTTCTTGCCTAACCATATCTGGTTTCTGCTGGTCTTGCGTGTGTGTGACAGGAGCTGGGTGGCTCCAAGAGGTCTGGATGAGTCAGTGTGGGATGAGTGGGACATTTACGTTGAGAGTAGGGGGAGAGTAGTTGTTGATAGCCTGCCTTGCCTGATACAATGCTGGCTCCACCTCCTGCCAAGCGACTGATGGCTCTGTGCCTGCCATGGACGATCCTAGCCCCACCTCCTGCCAGGTGGCCGATAGCTCTACTCCTGCCAGTGTCAATGCTGGCTCCACCTCCTGCTGGGCGTCTGAGGACCCAGCCCTGCTCAGTGAATAGGCCAGGTGCTTCTGCCTGGCTCCACCCACAACGGACCCAGGATGTTGGGAAACCCCCGGCATAGACAAAGGGATCAAAGACGAAAAGGGGTATAAGAGAAGGACCCCTGAACTAGGAAATCAGATCACTTCTGACAAGGAACCCTGTAACCAAGGACAAGAAGCCTGCTGATCTAAAGGACTGCCTACCCCTTCTGCCAGTGTGCTGTTGTTGGGGGAATCCTGCAGTGCTTCTTTATTTTTGCCAAGGAACCAGGAGAGAGGAACTGTGTGTGTACTCTCACGCTTGCTAAGAAAATCTCCAAGGACTGGAAGAGTGCCAGTCTCCTGCTGAAGTCACAGGGCTAAAAGACTTCATCTGCTAAAAGTGCTAGTGGCTGGAAGTGTGAATCCAGCACCTCTGAAAGAACCAGCAATCACGACGACCGGACGGTGGGCCCGACCGACGCCAGCAGCAACGCCAGTGAGTGGGAGTACGGCTCTAGCTCCAGAGGACCTCGTGTCTGCACCGCTGCTGATCGCATCACCTGTGTGCCCCTTCGACGCCGTGAGCGCTGCTCACTCTGTGCAACTGCATCATCGATGACGCCTGCTGAGGCCTGATCGACACCGAAGACGCGACGCCGGATTGCTTGACGCCGCTGATCATCGTTTGCGTCATTTTCATAAGGTACTGTGTTGTTGGGGTCCGTGTGACTCCAGGCCCGACGTAGCGCTCCTCGCGGTCGACGCCACACCTGTGGATTATCTTTGCCTCGACGTTGTGTAACTCCCGTGTGGGTTACCCTGTTGCTAAGAACTGTGTTTCCAAGAAGAAGATTTGCTTGATACTAAAGACTTTTGTGTTAAAGAAGAAACTACCTTTGAACTATCCTTTTTCCTTCCCGAACGTATTTATTCCGATTGTGTACAGTTTTGCCGTTATTTGGTCTTGTGCTAAGCCTTATATAAAAATACTTATTTTTATAATACTACGGTGTTGTGTCCATTTGTAGTGTATTCACTGTGTTACTGTATGTGGTCATAATTGCTTAACGCACAGCCTCTGAGATAAGCCTGTTCTGCTCTGCCAAGCTACCAAGGGGGTGAGCAGGGGTTATCGAAGGGTGTGATCCCCTTGCCCTGACCAGAAAAGGAGTGTCCCTATTTGTCAGAAGTGCATACCTCTGCCAACTAGAGACAGCCGGTTCTAACAGTTTCCATGAAAAGTAACCATTTATCAGTGTCAAATGGAGTAAAGCAGTGCTGCTCCAACTATTTAAGGTACCAGTCACCTCAAAACTGTGGAAGAGCCTTTGTCATAACTTGGCACATACAGAGCTCACTTTGTGGTACGATTCACTGTGTTCATAAATGTATTTAGTATAATGGTATGCATTTTACTGAATTTCAAAGGATAGAGACCTGAATTGGCAATGTTTGGGTATGAATTTCTTACCTGCAGATCACAGCATATGTTAGGAACAAGCAGTTGTTTACTCTGAACTTACTGTGAACCAAAGGAAACGATTGTCTACATGCACATAATGATTTGTACCGGAATAACTGCTCATCCTTCTTCGCCTTTGTTTGTTCCAATAAAGGTTTGAAATAAAAAAAAATTTTAAAAATGTTAGGAACAAGTATTTACTCATCCAACCACCTTCCCAAACAAGGCTAAATAGGGACTTTGCAATCAGAGTTACCTAAAAAAATTGTTTTCTCTGCCATGTGACCAAACTGCAAAATATGAAGTAACCACTCCAAGCTGCTATACTTGCTGGTCACACGTGATCTCTAAATGAATTCAGGTAATAGTACTAGCTAGAGATTATAGAGAAATGAAAGTAGGAGCTACCTGGCCCGGCTTTCCCGCCTTACCTTGGTCTGGTCCTCCAGCCAAGCTCACCACTTTAAGATCTCAATACGACACTCTGAAATTGAGGCCTCACCACCTTGCACTCTTGCCTCTGCCTTCTAAATCCTTCACTCTCAATCCCTCGTTTTCCTTGTCTTGCTCTGCAGCTCTTTACTCTTTGCCTCTCTTCTTGCGCTCTATCAATCTTGCTTTTCTTGTCATATTTGCACTGCTTGCCCCTTCTCTCATTACCACTTTCCCCCTTTCACCCTTGCTTCACTTCGCTGCTATTTCCTCTTCTTTATCTCTCGATCTATCATGCTCTCGGTCTCTGCCACCATTTGACTGCTCTCTTTTCACAAGTCTCGCCCTCTCAATCTAAATTTTCGCGGATGCACTGCTTGAGCACTAAAAGTGCACCAACAGCACCCTCGCCTGCACCCATCCATGCCCTGCCCTGCCTTCACCTAGAGACAGGACCTCTGGTCCTTCTCCTGCCCCACCTCCATGGCTGTCAGCCCCTCATAGGAACTCTGCCCCCAGTTCCCTCACTACTTCAGCAACTAAATCAGCACAATATACAACTTCATGCCCCAACCAGCCCCCTCCACTCTCATAGCCCTCCACACAAGAAGTACTCACCAGAAACTGTTGACCCATCAGCAACCTCCCGACACCGCTGCCACCATACACTCCCCCTTTTGGACCCTTGTCCACACTTCAGGTTCACTGAAGGACTCAACCCAAACAGCAGCGTACTCACCATGACACTAAACCACGCTCCCATCACCATTACCATCCCAAATGTTTGGAAATATGCCACCACCCTACCTCTACTGAAAAAACCTTCAAGGGATCCGAAACCTTGCAATATGATAGCTCAATCTCCTGTCAAGTAGTTGACTACCTCACCCACAACCACCTCCTGGACCCCTCTGAATCCGGATTCAGGTCAAACCACAGTATCACAACGACTCTCATTGTCTCCACTGATAATATCTGTTTTATCATGGATATGGGTGCGTTGCAGCACTCATCTTCTCTAGATCTCTACCAATTCAACACCTGACTCATGATCTTACTCCACTGGATCCCCATCCTAAGACGCGCCCTGTTCAGACTTCTCAAACACACTGCACTGCCAAGGTCCTGCATACCTGAAAAGCTGTATTAGTTTCCACACCCCTATCAGACACCTCTGCTCCACTAAAGTCCAGCTGCAGCTCCTTGTGTCCCCCACATCTGAGGGTGAGATCCGGCGACAGAGCTTTCTTGTACCTGGCCCCTAAAGTCAGAAACAACCTCCCTCTGCAAATCAGAGCAGCCTGTTCAGTCACTGCATACAGCAAATACACATAACATAATATATAACAACATAACATCACATAACAAGGATGATCCATGAGCAATACTATCACTTGGCAAACGGCATTTTCCAAACACTTTGACCTTAAAGGCCAAAAGAATTTGCTAATTGTATTCATGCTGGTAGACCTTTGAGTAAATCACAAAAATGAGAAGCCAACTAAATTCAAGATCTAAAGGTCAGATACTTTGTAGGAACTTGCATAAAACCTCTATACTGTGTGGGAAGGTCTAGCAGGCATGTATGTTTTTCAAGTAGGTAGATAATACCTCAGAGGAACATGATCATTGTTCAGAACTTTAAAAAGAGGTTAAGGATCCACATGAAACCTTGAGGAATAAACTGTGAAGCCCATGTACATTTCTATGGAGAAAGCTGCATGGAAATAATAATAATAATAATAATAATAATAATAATAATAATAATAATATTAACAATAATAATAATAATACATTGTGGATTCATTAAGATTATGACAATATTCAGAAATGAAAAAGACACCGTTCATTACGAGCTGTGCTGCCCTTATAGCGCACTAATATCACAGCTACTCAAGCCCTTGGCCCAACGTGATGCACATAAAACCCTTATCAAATTTAAAGAACAACCTATTGCAACCAATAATTGAAACTCAGATATTACAGCACATCTGTAAGAATGTATTTGTGTCTTCATACACTGAAATGTTGCTGCAAACAGATCTTCAAATGTTAAAAGCCTAAAGCAGCATTGCAGTTGCCACTACAGAGAAATTGTTCACTTGCTCTACAGTTCTTGGCCACCATTTTTGAAGAAAGGAATGCTGCATTCTTTTATGATCAGGCAATAGTTGAGGACAGTGAAACTTCAAGTGGAGTATGGCTCGACAATAGTGACATTTAGAATGGACTTTCCAGATCATCTCTTTCTTATATCAGCTGTGGGAAGGAAAAGGATTCCGAACCCATACAATTAGAATGCATTTGTTGTGCCAAGTAGGACTCAGGCATCAGAGAATTATAAGTAGAAGGATAAACTGAGCAAGGTCACGTGTGTTGCGAGTAGAACTGTCTGCATCAAAAGAACGATTTTGTATCCTTACCTCAGCCGCATTTTTACTTTGCGCTTGAGATACCCTTTGGTTTGGTTATCACTTATCTTTTTTAAAAATGTTGACAGTAGTGATTCATTTTAGTTTTTGGTTAAATATCTAGTTCCACCCAAAGGAATGATTAAAGGAATGCTTTTGGGAAGAGGCGAAGTGCAAAACAATACTTAATAAACAAGGATTCTAATAAAAATGTCATTTGCGTGAATCCAAATTCCATTCTTAATTGTGATGATGAACTGTACGCCAGAAACTAAAATATATACTTGTGGTATTTTTCTTGTAATTTGTACATTGTCATTCTGCTCTCATATCCGAAACATAAGGCACCATGAGAGACTACCAGCACACATTATGGGGCTTATTTGCAAGCCCCTTGCTCCGCCAGTGCGCCACTATTTGTGACGAACCGGTGGCGCAATTTCCTGCCCCATAGTCACAAGGGACATGAAAAGCCACCCTGCGTGGCTTTTCCGATCCTTGTAAATATGGCCCTTTACACGCAGCACTTTTTGTGAAAGGGGAGTTCCATGGGTGTTGCTGTGGGTGTTCCCATGCAACAGCCATGGAACCTGACACATTTCCAGATTTATGAGAAATCGTAAGCTTGGAAATGTGTCTGAATACTACACTTCCCAGGGGAGGCATGTATTAATTTCTCCTCGTTTTTTTCTTCTTTCTATGTATGTTGCAGCACATATAGCACATATGGAACGAGGAAATCACCTCTTGTGATTGTGATTGTTTAAGTGCAGGAAGGCGTCCCTTCCTGCACGTGAACAATCATTTAAAAAACGACGTTTTGTAACTTTTAGGTGTGCTAATTCAGCAAACATAAAAGCTGACAAACACCATTTCAGATTGTTTATGTTCAGGAAGGTGTTCCTTCATATAAACAATCATCCCCGTGACGCAGGGAACCCTGCACCATGGTACAAGGGTGCCTGCGTCGGCGCATGGCAGCCAATTGCGCACCAGCACAGGGGAAAGCACAGAGATTCGAAATACTATTGTAAATATGTTGCATCACTTTGGTTTGCAATAGTGTGTTGCAGCTAAAGGGTTTGCGGTGCTGTGCCACTTTCTTCTAAATGAGCCGTTTTGTGTTTAATACCTTTAATATAACTACATCTGTGCTCTGTAAAGATTCATATAACAGCCTTAATGAGTATGGCAAATACTTTGTTTGAATTTTAATTGCATTGTGTTGGGTTTTAAATCAAGCAAGCAAAATATGAGTTGTATAGTGTGGCTAAACACCTGTGAGGATATGCAGGAGCTGAGGATCTAGCTGAGGTCTTACTTATGGCAACTGAGACCTTGAGGCAGGGTGCAGATGAGGGACAAACTATGGCTCTGATTCTGCTGGACCTCAGCGCTGCCTTCGACACTGTAGCACATTCCACCTTGCTACAGTGTCTGAATAAAGGGGGAATATCAGGTGCAGTGCTGAGATGGATCCAGTCCTTCTTAGCAGATCGTGGATTTCAAGTCAGGCAAGGGGACTGTTATTCCAGAGTGGTCACTCTGGGCCAGGGCGTGCCCCAGGGCTTGCCCCTGAGCCCAACTCTATTTAACCTATATGTTGCCCCTGTTGCAACTATTGTTGAGAGCTATGGCCTACGAATAATGTCTTACGCCGACGACACGCAGCTGGTCATCTCCCTATCGTGTGCGCCCTGTCTTGCTGCGGACAATTTCAGAACATGCATGCAAGATCTTGCTGGCTGGATGTCCACCAATTGTCTGAGGCTGAACAGCGGCAAGACGGAGGTGCTCATAGTGGGGGGAGGCCAGTCGGCGTGGTCGTCGGCGTGGTGGCCATCCTGCCTAGGGACGGCACCAACGCCCTGCCAGGAAGCCAGGATCCTGGGACTATGGTTCGATGCAAGTCTCACCTTTGGATCCCAAATCAATCGTGTGGTCGGTGTTTGCTTCGGTGTCTTGAAAACTCTGAGGAAAGTACTGGAGCTTCTTCCAACTGAAGCACGCAAGACACTGGTACATGCAATGGTGACCGCGAGATTGGATTATGGGAATCTGCTGTATCTGGGGGCACCTTAGAAGAGCATTGGTCGCCTTCAGGTATTGCAGAATGCTGCGGCACGCCGGATCTTGAGGCTACCGTAGAGAGCATCTTCAAAAATGGCACTTCAGACTCTCCACTGGCTCCCGGTGAGAAGCAGAGTGGAGTACAAGGCACTCTGTACCTGCCATCGCATTTTGAATGGCAGGGCGCCACAACCGCTGCAGAGCTTGATAGCGCGCTATCAACCGTCCCGTGCCTTAAGATCTGCGGGCTCGGGACTGGTGAAAATTCCAAAGGTAAAAAAAGTGCGCATGGGGGGGAGATCGTTTAGGTACCTGGCAGCGTTTAAATGGAACAAATTACCGCTTGAACTGCGTCTTGAGCCCTCGGAGACCAGGTTCCGGTCTAAACTCAAAACCTACTTATTTGTCCAGTAGTTGGTCCATCTCCCCTACTTTTTGGATCCTGTTGCAGCCATCTCACCATAGCGCGGAGACACGCTGGGGCGCGTAACCAGGCGCTTTATAAGCTTCCCTATCATTATTATTATTATTATTATTATAGGAGGCTCAGTTGAACAGCCAGGTTTTGAGTCATTTCCTGAATTCCGGCAGTAAGGGTGAGGTCCGGAGGTGAAGAGGCAGGTAGTTCTCAAGGACCTAGCTGCAAGATAGGAGAAGGAACGACCAGCGCTGTGGCTTCGATATATGTGAAGGGTGTGAGCGAGGTGAATGGAGCCAAAGCACAGGTGTCTAGCGGGTTCCTGGAAGTTCAAATGATGGTTGATATATGCTGGTCCTTGGTTTGTGCAGGGCTCTGTATGTTTGGATCAGTATTTTGGAGTGGCATTTCGTCTGAATGGGGAGCCAGTGGAACTTCATGAGGTGGGGGATGATGTGGGTCCACTTAGGGAGGTCGAGTATGAGTTTGGCCTCAGAGCTCTGTATGGACTGTAGACGTTTCAGGAGGTGAAAGATGATCCCTGTGTAGAGTGTATTGCCATAGTCCAGTCAGCTGGTGACTAGGGCTTGGGTGATGGTACATCTAGCGTTGACCACAAGCGATTTGAAGATCTTGCGAGGCATGCAAAGAGTTGAAAAGCAGGCGGAGAAGGCTGCGTTGATCTGGTTTCTCAGCTTGCTGTCCAGGATGGTTATGAGGTTGGTCATGTCAAGCTTTACTATGGTCTGTTGGCATGGGTGGGGGTCTTAGTTCAAAGGGCCACCATTAGTTGTTCTATTGGGAGGTGTTGTACCCAAAGCTTCCTTTCCTACTACATTTATAGGTATTTGTTAACTGTATCAACCTTTGAACCCTCCAAGGTCCAACAAAAAGTCCACAAGATCTGCTGTTTCCAAAAAATGTGATTTCCTTATATGGACCACTTTGTCATTTGCCTGATGAAATTCGTCAACTTGTTTCCAGTGATGTTTGTAACACAATTTATTTTGGATTCAACATAGCAGGATTATCATCATACTGTAGCAGGGGTATATCTCAGTTTGGGGGAAATTCCTAAATCTCTGGACCTTTGCAGACATATCCACTATATATTAGCTAGACAGAAGTGAGGGTAGCACTCTACCTGCTTTAGACCATGCATGCTTAGTGGATTTACAAGTAGTCATGAAGGTTCGATTGGAATCCTGACTGTAATCCAGGTGTTTTAGTGCAGTAATTTAATAGCCTAGAGCAGGTATGTTGACATCCCACAGAAGAAGAGTTTCTTTCATAACTCAGCATGGTTGGATCTGTCAAATGCAGCTCAATCGTTCAGGAACAAGCATAAAACCTGCGGTTACATTCATGAACTGATCCATCAGCCGTGTTATTCAAGGTTAATATAGTATAAGGAGTCTCACAACCCTTCCTAAATTCACCTGATAAAATGATTGATGCTTACCTTAGTCATCCCATAGGTCTAGTTCTCCTAATTACTTTGAGTGAACCTTTGTTTGGGTTGTTGAAGCCACTCTTTTTGAAATCACTGAGCCATACTGGGAGTCTGAAATGACATTTAATTTCAAGTGGCAAAAGAACAGTGTCCATGATCAAAAAATTATGAGAAAAGATTATTTATATATGCCCATAAAGTGAAATATGGCACAAACAAACAATACACACAGGGCCCGATTCACAGAACTAACTTAAGACAAAATCCTAAACTTACTACTTTTGGTATTCACAGAAGTTAGGATTTTGTCTTAAGTTTGTCTTAAGACAGACTTAAGACAGACTTAAGTTAGGATTTTGTCTTAAGTCTGTCTTAAGTCTGTCTTAAGACAAACTTAAGACAAAATCCTAACTTCTGTGAATACCAAAGGTAGTAAGTTTAGGATTTTGTCTTAAGTTAGTTCTGTGAATCGGGCCCACAGTGTTTAATTGGCATTTTGCTGAGTCCCACTTCCCTTTCACTAACAGTAGTGGTTATTCCCCATTTACTTCAGGAGACTCTTCAAAAGTAAAAACAGTTCCAGTGCCTAAAGAGCTATCTGGCAGAGCAAGTTCCTCATTCTCCTTCCTGCCTTACAACCAGTCTTAACCATTCCTGCAGGAGTTGCACTACTGGAGTTTCTTGGAGGGCTTCACTCCTGGATGTTGCATAGGGCTGCAGCAGCTGCTGACGGTGGGACCGTAAGTACCTCTGATACTTCCCAGAGGTGGGGACAGATGCTTGCTTGGGTTCAGATCCTCAGTTGGGGACTTGGGCATACACAGGTCACCATGGTCCTCTCATCACAGCGGCAGCAAAAACAGGCAATGTTCAATTTTCTTCACAGTGGCCTTGTCTGTTATACAGGATCACCAACCTTACTCTGCACACAAGGGATGGCCCGATCAGTACAGCAGTAATTTTCTCTTGATGGTAGGCCCCTCTGGCATGCGGGGTAATCAATTTCACTCCACACACAGGAGTTTAGGTCATTTCTCTCCGGGAGATCTTTTCATGCTGTTGCCTCCCCCCTATTGTTCCCAGGTTCACACCATATGTCATGGAGTTCCCCAGGGTTCGGCGCTGAGCCCCACGCTATTTAATATTCATAAACAACCTCTTGCAGTGGTAGCAAAAGACAGGGGGCTGTCATTTGTATCTTACGCAGATGACACTCAGCTCGTGGTCTCCTTTTCCAACAACTCCAACCAATGTTTGACTAAGTTTCACGATTATATGAGGGCTGTTGCAGATTGGATTTTGGCCAACTGTCTGCAGCGTAAAGCCAACAAATCGGAGATTCTCCTTCTAGGAAAATATTCCCACATATGGGGCGATCAGTGGTGGCCCGCTCGCTAGAGTCACCACCCCTGCCCAAGGAGGTCATAACAAATCTATGTATCTTGGTAGGCAGTGCATTGTCCTATGCAGCACTGACAAAATCAGTGGCGGGTGTCAGTTTTGGACTTCTACGAGGACAAACGAGCCAGATCATCATCCATTCCATGATACTCTAAGACTGGATTATTGTAATTCTTTGTATCTGGGCTCTAACTAATTTAGGATCCAACATCTTCAGAGTTCCCAAAATGCTGCAGTGTGGACTCTGTTCGCACACTCCCTAAATTCTGGCTGTTTCTAAATTCAGCACTAAACTATATTGTCTTCTGGTGGACAAGAGAATCCACTTTAAGACATTGTGTATTGCTCACAGAATACTTACACCTCAAGCACCTCCTATCTTATCTAATTAACTTCTTCCACATGCACTTCGTGGACTTTCACCCGGCGTGTGTTCCCCGAGTCAGAAGAGCAAGAGCTGGAGGGTGCTAGTTCCGAGCGAAGGCTTCGGCCCTTTGGAACGCTCTTCCGGTGACAATCAGGAGCATCTAGAACCACTGGGATTTTTGAAAGGCAGTGAAGACTTGACTTTTCCCAGCTAAATCTGACCTAGAATTAGCGCTGGGACACCCCGTTGCCGGGGCAGCCATGCGCTTTCCAAATCCACTAACATAACACACGCTTTGGCATGATCAGCATGGCAATCTTGCAATCAACATGGCACCCCTCAGCCTGATCCGTGCAACCCTGACCAGTGGTGTAACAAAATTTGAGGGGGCCCCCCTGCAAGGTACATGGAGGGGGCCGTCTCCGGACTCACTCAGGAGCTCTCAGGCAATGGTACTGTGCTGAGGGGGTCCCCTGGAGCTCGGGCCCCTGCACTGCAGGGCCTGCGGCGGCCTTTGTTATGCCACTGACCATGACTAACTTCATGACAGCCCTCTCTGGCATACGGGGTTGCCATCTTGAACCTGCACATGGGAAAAAACTCGATCAGTGCAACAGCTGTCTCCCCACTACTAACTACTGGGATCCACTTGCCGGAATTGTCCACTGCACCTCATGCGCTTCATGCACCCTCCTGTTCCTTACATGGCACACTGGTGTTTGTATAAGGACCACAGGTGATGGAGTACACACCGCCTTATCTTGTTTCAGTTTTCTAGCTAAGTTATGGCATGCTGGCTGATGCAATGATCTGCCCCGAAGTCATGGATGTATGTAACAATACAAATGACACATGCTTTGCTCGCCAATCAGTTGCACAGCTGTGCTACTGATTAGCGCGCAAAGCATGTGTCATTTGTATTGTTACACTGGTCTTTGTAATCAGGCAGACACTGGTGCTCCAGACTCCGGGGGCAGTAGGACTTTGATTCCCCTCGGTGATGTTCTCTCACCCAGCTGGGAGACTGACCAGCCTTAGCTCCCAGTTCTGGACACAGGCAAAAGTCTTACAGAGCTTCTGCTCCTTCACATACAACCTGATTGGCTGTTTGACAGTTCACAATTTTGGGGAGCATCAAGCTCCCCTTCTTACAGCCAAATTTCAGATGCCAAATTTGATTTAGGGTCTGAGTGTTTGAAGTTTGTGATGGGATCTGCTTTCTTTTTTGAACTTCCCTCTCCTCTATCCTGGCCTTCCTCCAGAAATGTTGTTACAGCAGGAATGACTTCAAATCTGATATCCCCCCAGCACAGTCAGTGGAGGTAACTAGAGGTTCATATCTGTATGTCAGTTATATGGATATGTGCATGTAGGAAACCACCTCTCTGTAAAGTGTTCTCAAATGAAGTACTCTATGTAGATGGTGCAAGGAATCCCCAAAGGGCAGGCAGAGGTTAAAGTAGTTAATAAGAACTCTCTTTTTGTGGTAGTGTGGGTGGGCAGTTAGGCTTATCAGTGGGTAGTGTTAACCATTTGTTGTACTGACAGAGGCAATAAATGAGACACACACTCAAGAATAAATCTGAGACCAATTTGAAAGAATTACATCGATTTTTATATAATTTCTAAGACCATATGTAAGATCTATGTTAAATTCATTTGAAATTATTAATTTTCAAAATTCGATAAATATATCACTTCTATGCACAATTACACAGCAACAGTAGGGAAAAAGCAGGGTAATGTAAAGACATTCGGGCAATGATTTCATGAACTTCAACTTCTCGTTTTAGGTCGATGTCAGAACCAGGTCCAACGTTGCAGCAGGAGAAGTTCAGGGGCGTCCCAGATCAGCTGGTAGCTGAATGCTGAGGTCTTGGAAGATGGTGCTCAAAGACGAAGGTGGGCACTTGAAAAAGCACTGCACAGAGGGACTTACAGGTATGTCCGGTGGTGTCCTTAGAAGGAGGAGGTCACAAGGGCCTAGGAATAACAGGAGCAGGGCTGATTGGTCGGTGCTGGGGCCGTTGGGGCCGGGCGCCGTATGACTTGAAGTCCTCGGGGTCAGGGGCTGGCAACTTGGATAGGGGATCTTGGGACTGCTAGGCAACTCAGGAAGTAGGTCTTGATGGTCGCTTGCTTCTGGTACTTCAGTAGTCTGAAGTGGGCGCTTCTTCTAGGTGTTTACCGTCAGGGTCCGGTACCCCGGGTATTGGCATGCAGCAGCTCTAGTAGGTCCTTGTTCCTCCAAACTTGGCGGACAAACATATCTGACCCCCTGGAGCTGTTGTACCTTTTCTGGCTTCTGTGCTGCATTGAGGCCCTCAGGAGTAGCAAGTCGATACACTGGACTACATGGGATTCTACCTGCGGTGTGCACGTGAGTGATACCTTCACTTAAATTGAGGAATGCAGGAATTTCCTGAAGGCTGGAGGCGCTCCAGGGTTCTTGGAGTCCTTTCAGGTTTCTGGATGACACAGCAACAAAGAATGTTGAGTCATTGGAGCACTTGACAGGGTTTGGTGCCTTTTCCTTCTGCAGCAGGTCTTCATTTCTCATACAGCTGGTCTTATTTGTCCCAGTCTTCTCTTTTCTATTGAATCTGATGTTCAGGTCTCGGGGTGCCACCTGAATACTGAATTTAGGGGCTTTACAAGGGGAGACTGGTGGTAGCCAATAGGCAACGTACCATTAGCGTGTCTCCACCTTCCAGTGACCATTTACTCTGGGAAGAGGCACTACCCTAGTCCTGTTAGGAGGTTTTCTCACCACCTCAAGATGGTTGAATTTTTACGGAGGGGTTCACCTGCCCCATCCTAAAGGTGGTGTAGGCTAAGTGGATACCATCCTCCTCATTTAACTAAGTTTCCCGCTTCTCTCCTGCCAACAGTGGATCAGGAAAGGAGGCTTGGCCTCCCCCACCATTTATATGTTCCTGGTTTGGATTTCAAAGGTGGCATTGCCTTTGAAGCTTCCCACCCAGGAGAGCCATTCTGTCCTGGAGGAGGTATGAAGCACCTCCGCCCAGAGCAGGCTTTGTCTTTGTCCTGAGAGTGCTGGTACTCACCCCATGAGGTCAGAAACATGTCTGGTCATTGCAGGCTGGCAAACACAGGCAGGAAGCAAACCAGTGCTTGATAGGTTTTCAGGGGACCCTCTAAAAGGGTCTCCTGTGTGAATTTATTAATAAACCCTTCACTATCAACATTGAGCACTGATTAAGAGAAGATCTTTGGTACCATGCACCTTATGACTCAGTGAAGTCATCACCGAGCTAGGAAACATGTGCTGACAAGTACCCAGCCCATGTACTCATTATGGCTTCCCTGTTCACTTGCAACTTCATAGATATACTGGACATTGTAGGGGCATGTCTGTTGATGCTGATACACCCAGACATATGATAAAGGGTACCCTGTCTTAGGGCTAAAGGCCTGCAGTAGGGGTGAATTACCTATATCCCATGCAGTGCATATCCTTGGTGAGGGGTTCCTGGATTGGCAGAACCAGTGCTGCAGCCCCAGAGGACCATCTTCAGTACCCATGATCCTCTGTACTAGGGGTTCCACTTCCTAGGGCTTATAGGGGTGTGTGAAGTTGTGCCAATTGTGGTATAGTTTTAGGGAAAGAACACTGGTACTAAAAAACTGGTTTGCAGGAACCTAACACTCTACAGCCAAAGTTACGTCAAAAGCAAGGCAAAAAGTGGCGGGGTTACAGAAACAGAAACCTACTTTCCTACAGTGCATCATAGGGTTACCCGGAAGGCCACAGCGCCACTCTTTATGATACTCTCTTATCAGCCCCATCTCCTTCCTGACAAGTGCCCAGGTCCCTTTTGAATGACCCTCCCTGAATCAAAGAGCCCCCTTTAAAGTGTACCAAAGAGCCTGGCTCTTCTTCCTCCAGTGTGTGTCCCACCCAGCTCTCAGTAATGCATCAATCCACAAATCTGTAGGAGGAAATTTCTCTACCTCCACATGGTCCTCTAGTCACCTCGGAGTCTCCCAAAATGTAACCCAGAGTCTTCCATGTATTCTACCAATCCCAGACACACATACCCCAGTGCATGAATGCAATAACTGCACACACACTCCAGGGATAACAGCCTGTTCTCTCCTCCTGAACAATACACAGTATGCTACCACAAAAAATCTTGTGTTACTTTACTACTGACGAAGGCAGTAGCCTTTCAACAACATGAGGGTAATACCCTCCCACTCCAAAAATACCCCAATCCGTGAGACAGGCCTATTTTATGGCACACACCCATGATCCATGTTCATCCATAACAACCAAAATCAGTGCCAGGAATCCAAATATTGTTGCTAGGGCACTGAAGGGAATTCATACACATCTTTCACCATGCAACAAACCTTTCCATCTACACAGCTAGACAAGTGGTTTAACCCCTCCCATGCTCATAACGAGCTCAGCTCGTCATGAGCGACGGTTGCCGTGTGCTCAGGACGAGCTCAGCTCGTCATAACGGCGCTAATGCTCGCACATGAGGCTATTTCCTCCGCTGTGCTGAGCGTTCTAAGAAAACGGGTGTGGCCGTCACGAGTACCGGGGCGCTGTGCACGCCTCCCGCCCCCCCAGCACAGCGGGGAAATTACCCCCGCAGCCAAGGGGTTAAGGGCTTATTTGAATCTTAATTTAAAATCCAACTTAATAGTCAAGTTGAATTTTATATTACTATTTTGGAAATGACACTATTATAAAGAAAATATTTTCTTGCCTCAATCTAAAAAAATTCTTGCCAGTGCCCAGCTGTCACCTGATCCTGACAGCTCCCATGTGGTGAGATGTGCATTGCTCCCAGACATTGGAATAAGGGCCCTTGGAGTGGGGAAGGCGACTACTCCCTTAACAGGATGGCCTGGTGGGCTGTGACAAGCCCCTTCTTGAACTTCAAAAGATACCTACCTTGTCACTGGCAGACACAGTTCACACCTAGGTCTGCCTCCCATTTTTTCTCTACTCAGGATGGTACCAAACCCACTAGGACTAGAGAAACTGAAGAGAACTGATTTAGGGGTTGGATAAAGGCTTGCCCTCTCAGCACAGGCTAAGGAAAAGTGCATGAATGTGTTCCCAACTGACTTCTCCTCAGAACACTCTTAGATCTTTGAAGAATATGAAGGAAGACTGCCCTGATGTCTGTAGAAAGAACCTGTAGGAAGACTGAACCTGCTTGCCTTGAACACAGGACTCCAGAAGTGACTCCAACATTCAGTTGACTGACCTGTTTGAGCTACAAAGATACAACAAGCTTCAGAGCACTTTTCCCTCTAACTGCCCATCTAACCAGTTGCAATTGGATGTGCTCTAGACTTTGCTACTGGACTCTGCTGGAGTGAGTCTTGCTCCTGTTAGAAATGGGGATGTCTAGTTGACAGGTTGTTACCCTGCCCAAGTAGGGTCCCTTCTTCCTAGTCTGGATAAGGCCACTTATAAATACCCCCTGCTCACCCACTTGGTAGCTTGACACGAGCAGTCAGGCTTATCTCAGAGGCAGTGTGTAAAGCATTTGTACATATCGCACAGTAATACAGTTAAAATTCTACAAAAGGACAATACACCAGTTTAAGAAAAATGTCCAATATTTTTTCTGTGCAAAACTTGACCAAAACAATAAAAATCCAACATACACAAAATTGACTTCAAATTTCCTTGAAGTCAATAACTCTGTCCGCGGCTATCACAGCTTTGTGAACAACACATTCAAAGTATTCTGGCTGACAGCGGCATCCTGAGCCAGCTACAGTGTCAGGAAGACCTGCAAAACAGTACATTTAGAAATGCAGGACGTTGGTGACCTCGCAATGAGCCTCAAAGAGCAGGCATCAGCGTGCGTCAGTTCTGGAGGTAAGTGCAGGAGTCGTCGGGCCCCTGAAGTTACACGTGTTGCAGATCAAACTCTCTGAGGTTGAATTCAGGAGCACTGGCGTCAGCGGGCATTAGCAGACGTCAGGTATGCGGTGCGAAGTGTAGGGGTGCAGCATGTGGTGGCCTAGGGCCTAGGACCGTGGTACAGCCAGCGAATCGGTGAGTGCCTACAGTGGTGTCAGTGAGAGCAAGGTTATGGTGCCAAGTGCGGCAGTGCTCATTGCGGTGCTAGCAGGTCATGGTGCAGGCAGCTGCGTCGTCTGATGAACTGGAGTTGATGGTGACGGCATCGGTAGGCTAAGGCATGGGACTGGGTGGGGCATTGTGTAACTTAAGAGTGGTGCCCCCAAACCACAGTGCAGGCAGAGACATCGATGTTGGCATGGAGCTGCATCATTGGGGATACCAGGTTGGCAGAGGGACATCTGGTGGTGCAGAGCGTGGTGTCCACAGATCACGATGCATGCAGTAGCTCAGTTGCGGGTGCCATCGTCAGTGAGACCAGGGTTGCGGTGCGAAGTGTTGCAGTGTTCTCTGCGGTGCCCTCAGGTCACGGTGTCAGCAGCGGCATCGTAGACTGCATCAGATTGCTTTTTCTTCTATTTCAGCACAAAATACATAGGGGCATATTATCCAGGAATGGCTTTAAAATCATCGCCGCTTCACCCGCAGGAAACTGTCGATAAAAATACGATAATGGGCTTCATAATATGCCATAGAAAATTCCAATAGAAGCCCATGTTCTGGTGTTAACATGGGCTTCTATTGGAATTCTCTTCGGCCTATTATCAAGCCCATTATCGCCGTTTTGGCTGCAGTTTCCTGCAGCTAAAGCGTCGATAATTTTAAAGCCATTCCTTGATAATATGCCCCATAGTTCCCAGTGCTAGTAGCAGATGCACCTGAAGCCTTGTTGTTGTTCCTGAGGCTTCTTGAACAGGGGACAAGCAATGCCTCAAGACCTTGGAGAAACTGAAACAAAAAAGTTGCAGAGAGAGAAACCTGACCTCCCCACTTTTAGAATCTCGCCAGGAGGTTTATTTTCCAAGCTCGCGATTGGCAACTTGATGTTGCTGATCGCGAACGAGGAAAAAGTCTCGGCGGGTTGTCATTTTGCTCCCTCGCAGTAGCAAACTTGACTGCGTGCAAGCAAAAAATGCCAGCTACGCATTTTTGCACTGTGCTTCATGCACTTCGCATAGTACTGGGAGTAGCGTAGTCCTACACCTAGGGTTATTCCTGGACCCTTGGCTGGTGTTTAGAGTATTCTCCTCCTCTGCAAGAAGTGGGAATTAGTAACTTCCTGACATATATCTACCTGAAAAACAACAGAGACCGGTATTGACGTCAAAGCAACTGCCATCAATGTTGTATATCGGAACATATATGGCTTCATCAGTACAGACACCAAGCAGCATCCAATCAACATCAAAGTATGTAGAGGCACAGACTTCAGATTTCACACATCTTTTCCTCCTTTATTAACAACCACAACTGGGACCCCGCTCTTCAACAACCTGTATTCATCTTGCCTTGCTTCAGATCAAACTTGCAGCTTGCCTTTCTGACAACTAGGCAACAACCACATTTTCTCCGTAAACTTTTCTAAGTCCGAAGGTAAATGAGGAACTTGGTCCCTGTCCCTGACCTGCGCTCCATCGCGCTAAGCCTTAACTTTTACAGTTGAACCGATCTAGCATGATCCGATAATCACGCTTGGTGTTTTGTGCTTTTTGGAGCTATTTTTAATTCAAACTTTCATATCACTGGTTCTACTTATTGGATTTTTGTTATGTTGGTGTTATTTAATCTATCAAAATAGTCTCTATTTTTCTAAACTGGTTTAGGATTTGTCTTGTGTTGTGTTTTCACTTCATTACTGCTTGAGTGCTGCATAACAATTTGAGACATGTCCTCTAAGTTAAGTCTGCCTGCTTTGTGCTAAGCTGCCAGAGGGTTAAGCACAAATGTATTTACAGACTTTGCTGGTTCACCCTGACAGAGATTGTGATTATTAGTTGAAGAGTGTGTTCACCCTTTCAGCTAATACTCCAGTCTCTTACAAAGTGGAACTCACTCCCCCAAAACCGAGAGGTAAAACTAAACTCAAGACCTAGTTGTATACATTATGAACACAGTCAGTAGTTCCCTTATTAGTGCTGAAATGCCTTCAGGTAATCACATGTTCTAGAAATATGGAAATAAATAAATTGGTGCTCATTCCTAAATAAATACTTAGGTCCTTGTTTAAAGTTTGATGGGATGCTGCATCAACTGTGATGCTTCTGCCTTGCCTAACTCATGGTATCTGCCACCAGACTTAAAGTTGGGGGATTTGCAGGGTTTCCTACGGTGGAGCCTAAACTGGGTCTGCCAATGGAAAGCCTTGACTTGGTGGTCCATCCACTAATATACTGCCAGCCTGGATGACCCGGCCTGCTAAAAACCAATATTGTTAATAGATTCAGTGGCTAAAGTGACTGGGAGAGTCGTAGTAGATACATTTGAAGCACTGAGCTGTTTCTAACTCAATCATAGTAGATGTGCAACATAGCTTTCACCAGGGCCTAACTACCAGTGATCATTGCCTCAACTTGTTCCTGTTGACAGCAAAATATACAATCACTAAAAAGTGTGCCATACACTTAGGCTTCTGGATTTGTCAAGTGCATTTGGTTGATTCAATTGAAACAAGTTGTGGCACTAAACGGTGGTCTTGTGTGTTAATCCTCCCATTACCCATTTCTTGTTGCAGTTACATTCCAACACAATATGAGATATGGTGTGAAATGTGAGTGCACAAGTCACTGTAGGACAGGCAGGTGGTTGATAGGGACTCTCCCACTGCCTCTAATCCTATAAGCAGATGATGTGGTTTTATTAGTCCAAACAGTCAATGGCTTGCACTGTTTATTAGATTAATTTGCTCTATTTATGGCAGATCTATATCATGATACAAGGCTGTTGGAGCTCGCTCTGTGGAAATGTTGTCTTATTTTATTTAAGATACATTAATTCAAAGAGTAAAAATCTTCCATTAAGTTGGTGTCCCTTTCAACTCCACAATGAGATGGGATAAGTTCTCCTTCGTTAGAGGACCACAATTCAAAGGAACCATCAATGTGTTTTTAAGGTTTTCAAGCAAACTGGAATCTACACCTCACAGGAAGATGTTGTCCATTATCAAAGCAAATCTATTTCCATTTCAAGTAATGGGGCCCAATTGTGATCTTAACTGTTGCGCGAGTTGCTATCTTCACTGGATTCCAGATTATAGATTCCAAGGGGACAGAGCAGGCAGTGCTGAGGAGAGAGGACGAGTACAGGGGTTGCTGTTTTACTTGTAATAAACTTTAACAACTGATATCTAACCTGTGCAGGAGTCTTAAAAATAACAATAAACGAGTATGGTGTATCATCGTTTAAACTTTCATCACGATAATAGATATTATGACAATCCTGTCCTATATTCAATCTGTCACAGATGTGTTTTAGAATCCAGGGAGTCTACTCCACCCATCTATAACTAGGGAGAATCAGTGCACTATTACTTAATTCCCTATGCTCATTATGGCGGTACAGAGGGAGAATTTACTGTGTCCATGAAATATTAAAGCCCTGATTTACAAAGGTTATGTGTCAGGTTTGCTCTATTTTTGTAGCACAGACCTGATGCAAAATCGACGGCGTTGACCTGTTTAGTCAGGAAGAGGGTGGAGTCGAGGATGACCCCGAGGTTGCGTGCATAGTTGGTGGGTGTTGGAGTGGTTCCCAGTGCGGTCGGTGACCAGGACTCGTCCCAGGCCGAAGGGGTGAATCCGAGGATGAGGACCTCCGTCTTGTCTGAGTTCAGCTTCAGTCGGCTTGTCTTTATCCATTCAGCGACAGCCTTCATTCCTTCATGAAGGTTGGTTTGGCGGTGTGGGGGTCCTTGGTGAGGGAGAAGATCAGCTGGGTGTCTTCGGCGTCGGAGATAATGTTGAGGTCGTGCCGCCGGGCGATGTGGGCGAGCGGTGCCATGCAGATGTTAAATAGAGTTGGGTTGAGGGATGAGCCCTGGGGTATGCCGCAGATGATCTCGGTGGCTTCGGAGCGGAAGGGGGAAGGTGAACGCTCTGTGTTCTGCCGGAGAGGAAGGAAGTGGTCCAGGCCAGGACCTTCTCTTGGATCCCGATGTTGTGGAGGCGTGTTTGTAGTGTGTGGTGGCAGACCGTGTCGAAGGCGGCTGACAGGACCAGGAGGATGAGGGCCGCCGTTTCTCCCTTGTCCAGCAGGGACTTTGTGTCATCGGTTTTAAAATCAAAACTTCATTGACTAATTATACTAATTTTAAATATATAATTTGTTTTGATGGGCTGTGTGGTTTGTGTTATTTTGATACACAAGATGGTCAAGTTTATTCCATGTGTGTGTCATTTATAAAGGAGCACCAAGCACGTTGTTCTGCACTGGCATTCACTGTGCCGTTTTTATGATTTTAAATGTTTAATACATTTAAATTGTCATCTGACTGCACATATTTTCTGCACATTCCTTCAACTAGGGACCTCTGTTCCTTGTTCTGCTATAAGCTCATGGGGTAGGGTGCATGGTATTTCAAAAGTGGGACATCCCATAGGCTAGCACTGGGTTAACTAATTACATTTAATAAAGTGCAAACTACAGATTGGGAGCAGAGAGAGAAGTACTGTTTGGACTCCAGAGCAACAGGTCAGAAGTAGTTCGGGAGTGTGCCAGGGATTGTGCCCCCGCACAAAGGATGGCATTGTGCATAAAAGGTGGCACACTCAGACTCCACATCAAAATACTCCTGGACCTGCTGCAGATTCAAAAGGACTGCCCTACTGCCAGAAGGACTACCCTGGTCTAAGCATGGGCTGAAAATTAGTTCCTCCCGCGGATTTTCCGTGATTTCGCGATCCGCGAATCTCGCGAAATCGCGGTAAAATCCGCGAATCAGCGGGGACGAATTTTCAGCCAAGCACTTACAGAGTTACAGCAGCAGGTGCAAAAGTTGAAGCTAATTTTTTGTAACCTTTTACAAAAGAGTTACAAAGAAATTAACTTCAACTTGGGCCCTGCTGCTGTAAGCCTGTAAGCGCTTCCTGGCGCCTCGTTGCCTACTTGCAACTATTCTCTGACCCTGCTCTGACCCTTGAAGCAGGGTCAGAGAATAGTTACAAGTAGGCAATGAGGCGCCTGTCACGAAAATTAAACCTCAACAGGAAGCACTGACAGATATAAAAACAAGCATTTGCAATGCAATAGGTCTTGCATTAGGAAAGTTTGAGCTATTGGTCTTGTAAATGACAATTTTTTTTTATTTATGTGTTGGTTTTGAAAATAGCTAAATTAATAGCTTTGTCATTTACAATGCCAATAGTTATAACTTTCTCAAATGTGACACCTATAGCATTTGTAATGCAACATGTTTTGTATTTACGTGACTTAGCTGTATTGATATTACAAATTATAATGGCTTTTAATTTTTTAAAATATTTAATACTTAAATAAAAGTGATTTTAATTTATAATGGCAATAGCTTAAACTTTTGTAAATAACTTTTGTGAAGGTTATGTTCAGTGTATTTTATTGTGACGAAAATCCAAGAACAGAAGTGAAATATTAACATCTTTTTGTGACATTTGTAATAAAGTTTGAAACATTGAGAGAACATATTTGAACCAGTTGTTGTTGAATGGTTGCGCAGATTGACCCTAGGGTGGCGCTGAGTGGTGCTGTGGTGGTGCTGAGTGGTGCTGTGGTGATGCTGAGTGGTGTTGTGGTGGTGCTGAGTGATACTGGGATGGTGCTGAGTGATGCTGGGGTGGTGCTGAGTGGTGCTGTTGTGGTGCTGAGTGATGCTGTGGTGGTGCTGAGTAATGCTGTGGTGGTGCTGAGTGGTGCTGTGGTGGTGCTGAGTGATAATGTGGTGGTGCTGAGTGATGCTGTGGTGGTGCTGAGTGGTGCTGTGGTGGTGCAGATTAGTGCTGTGGTGGTGCTGAGTGATGCTGTGGTGGTGCTGAGTGATGCTGTGGTGGTGCTGAGTGGTGCTGTGGTGGTGCTGAGTGATAATGTGGTGGCACTGAGTGATGCTGTGGTGGCGCTGAGTGAGGCTGTGGTGGCACTGAGTGGTGCTGTGGTGGTGCTGAGTGATAAGGTGGTGGTGCTGAGTGATAATGTGGTGCTGATGAGTGATGCTGGGGTAGCGCTGAGTGATGATGTGGTGATGCAGAGGGCAGAAAGGCACAAAAAGCAGTCTAACAAAGGGCAGAAGGGCAGAAAAACAAGGGAATAAAACGAGTCTAACAGAGGGCAGAAGGGCACAAAAAACCAGTCTAACAGAGGACAGAAGGGCAGAAAAACAAGGGAAAAACGAGTCTAACAAAGGGCAGAAGGGCACAAAAAACTAGTCTAACGGGGCAGAAAGTCACAAAAACGAGTCTAACAGAGGGCAGAAGGGCACAAAAACAAGGGAATAACATAGGGCAGAAGGGCACAAAAAACAAGTCTAACAGAGGGCAGAAGGGCAGAAAAACAAGGGAAAAATTAGCCTAACAGAGGGCAGAAGGGCACAAAAAACGAGTCTAACAGGGGGCAGAAGGGCAGAAAAACAAGGGAAAAACGAGTCTAACAGGGGGCAGAAGGGCAGAAAAACAAAGGAAAAACGAGTCTAACAGAGGGCAGAAGGGCAGAAAAACAAGGGAAAAACAAGTCTAACAGAGGGCAGAAGGGCACAAAAACAAGGGAAAAACGAGTCTAACAGAGGGCAGAAGGGCACAAAAAGCGAGTCTAACAGGGGGCAGAAGGGCAGAAAAACAAGGGAAAAACGAGTCTAACAGAGGGCAGAAGGGCAGAAAAACAAGGGAAAACGAGTCTAGCAGAGGGCAGAAGGCCACAAAAAGCGAGTCTAACAGGGGGCAGAATGAATCCCACCCTGCGTGTTTGTCCACGAAGATGCCACCTTTTTGTGCAATACCTCTACCAATACCTCTACTCAACTGGAGTACTTTCTACTGTCTAATCAGTAAGTGCTCCCTCATTGGCTAAATGCATAGGGGCAGATTTACAATAACAGGCGCATCCCCAGGGATGCGCCAGTTATTGTGCACGCAGCTCCGCCACCCATGGTGCGCCACATTTACAAAGCGGCGCACCATGTGGCAAAAATGGGGGGCCCTATCTTCCCAATGCTGCATCAAGCCTTGCGCCTGCGTCAAGTAGGCGCAGGGTTTTGACGCAGCATTAGGCTAAAAGTGACTGAGTGAATTCTTGTACATTTCACTCAGCCACTTTTAGGAGGCGTTCCTGCGCAGGAACGCCCTCCCCTGCGCCGGAACGCCTCCTGATGGCGCAGGGCTTTACAACGTGACGCATCTCTCAGATGCGTCACGTTGTTAATACCCAGCACCATGGCGCATCTTTTGTGCTGCCGCTGCGTCACAAAAGGTCTCGGTAGAGGGTGGGTGGGAGTGGTGAACCAGAGGGTGGCAGTGATGAGCCAGAGCATGACAGTGATGAACCAGAGGGTGGCAGGGGTGAACCAGAGGGTGACAGTGCTGAACCAGAGGGTGGCAGTGCTGAACCAGAGGGTGGCAGGGGTGAGCCAGAGGGTGGCAGTGATGAACCAAATGGTGGCAGGGGTGAACCAGAGGGTGGCAGTGGTGAACCAGAGGGTGGCATGGGTGAACCAGAGGGCGGCAGTGGTGAACCAGAGAGTCGCAGTGGTGAACCAGAGGGTGGCAGTGCTGAACCAGAGGGTGACAGTGGTTAACCAGAGGGTGGCAGTGGTGAACTAGAGGTGCTGTGATGAACCAGAGGGTGGCAGTCGTGAACCAGAGGGTGGCAGTGGTGAACCAGAGGGTGACAGTGCTGTACCAGAGGGTGGCAGGGGTGAACCAGAGGGTGCTGTGATGAACCAGAGGGTGGCAGTGGTGAACCAGAGGGTGGCAGGGTTGAACCAGAGGGTGGCAGTGGTGAACGAGAGGGTGTCAGTGCTGAACCAGAGGGTGACAGTGGTTAACCAGAGGGTGGCAGTGGTGAACCAGAGGTGCTGTGATGAACCAGAGGGTGGCAGTCGTGAACCAGAGGGTGGCAGTGGTGTACCAGAGGGTGACAGTGCTGTACCAGAGGGTGGCAGTGGTGAACCAGAGGTGCTGTGATGAACCAGAGGGTGGCAGTCGTGAACCAGAGGGTGGCAGTGGTGAACCAGAGGGTGACAGTGCTGTACCAGAGGGTGGTAGGGGTGAACCAGAGGGTGCTGTGATGAACCAGAGGGTGGCAGTGGTGAACCAGAGGATGGCTGGGGTGAACCAGAGGATGGCTGGGGTGAACCAGAGGATGGCAGTGGTGAACCAGAGGGCGTCAGTGCTGAACCAGAGGATGACAGTGGTTAACCAGAGGGTGGCAGTGGTGAACCAGAGGTGCTGTGATGAACCAGAGGGTGGCAGTCGTGAACCAGAGGGTGGCAGTTGTGAACCAAAGGGTGACAGTGCTGAACCAGAAGGTGGCAGGGGTGAACCAGAGAGTGGCAGTGCTGAACCAGAGGGTGGCAGTGCTGAACCAGAGGGTGGCAGTGGTGAACCAGAGGGCGGCAGGGGTGAACCAGAGGGTGGCAGTGGTGAACCAGAGGGTGGCAGTGATGAACCAGAGGGTGGCAGTGGTGAACCAGAGGGTGCTGTGCCCATACACGACCGCATGGGTAACTTCGCCATGCAAGCGGCCTGCGAACACGCAAAAAGCCCCACGAACACGCAAAAAACCCTGCGAACACGCAAAAAACCCGCGAACACGCAAAAAACAACAATCCGCAAATTCGCACGAATTCGTGGATTTTGCGGATTGCGAATTCGAGCGAATTTGCGGAACGCGAATTCACAAATTTCGCCCATACTTACCCTGGTCCTTGAAGAACTGCTTTGCAATTGAAGGACTGCCTTACTGTCTGAAGAAGGAAGATTGGACCTGTTTGCATTGATCATAGGCTATCCAGAGAGACTCCAAGGACAGTTGGACTGAGCTACGGGAGCACAACAAGCTTCCTGAGGCCTCTATGTAACTGCCCACCAGCTGCACCTGCCTGGACAAGTCTGAAGCCTGCTGCAAGCCTCTGCTCGAGTGAATCCTAATACCAAAGAGGTGCTGCCCCATTTCCTGGACCCTTTGCTGGCATCTGTGAGACTTTGTCCTGAAGTAAAAGGTTGAAATCCTAAAGTTTGAGCTCCTCATGAATGGGCACGTTCACACTGTAACTCTGCTGCCCATGATGACTGCCAGCTCAAAGCTCCAGTGAGACCTGCTCTTCTTGCCGACATTGACTATCCACAATGACCAGCAAAGTGTAATCTGCACTTTGTGCTAGAGCCTTTGACTACAGCCAAAGCAAAGCGCCAGCAATGACTGGCTTTTCATGCTGCAGCTAAGGCCGTCCAAGATGCTCAACCTGCTCCTTGCACAGAAAGCGCACTCCTCGAAGCCTCCTTAAAAGAGAATGGAACTCTTTGAGCCAGACCTGAGGTGGCAACTGTTCAACTTGCCTAACAGTTTTCCTGTATCCGATCCGTGCTCCATCGTGGTTGGTCTGAACCTGACTCTTTACCCTGGTCCAGAGTGACCAGATAATCATTTGTGCTGCTCTCTGCTTCTCAGTGCTATTTTCCCTAAAAATCTTGAAATGTAATATTCCTAGTTCTACTTATTTAATTTATGTCATTCTTGTATAAAATGTGTTATGATAGTTTCTCTATTTTTCTGAATTGGTTTGTGATTTTAATTGTGTTGTGCTTATAACTTTATTACTGTTTGTGTGTGGCATAAATACTTTACGCACTTACTCTAAGTTAAACCTGAATGCTTTGTGCCAAGGTACCAGAGGGTTAATTTAATGACTTTCATGATTCACCCTGGCATGGATTGCCGTTGTTGCCTGAGTCGGGCACCAACCAATAACCCAATTTATTACACACTGGAATGCCCAAGCACCACCCTAGGAATGCCCCCATGACATAAAGTGATGCAAGGCAGAGCATTGTGCTATGTTGCATTACATTTTCATACAAAACCAATGTAAATCGGCTTTTGTATTGATTTGTACAGACCAACCTGGGTTTTGCGGCAGGACAGCATTAAAAAAGAAACATCTGGCAAAACGATATTAATGAAAATGAGCCTAAATCTTTAGTTTTAGATTTTAAAGTACATTACGGTGGAGAGGCCAATTAGTTTACAAAAAATAATGGCTTTTGAACATTTGTAGCGTAAATTATAAGCTGGCATAATACTCTTTTGAAAGACAGAATTAAAATTAGGTATTTCTACAGGTCATTCAATTATATTTAAACACAAGTGCTAACTGCAAGAAAGACGATTTCTAACTCAGTGTAGCTGGTTATTAAAGGCTGCAGGTGTTTAATTGAATCACAACATGACCCTCTCCCCTCCATCCATCAGCCTGACATGATGCTGTGTGAGGTGATAAGAGTACAAACGACAATGTACTCATCAGAAAATGCATTTTAAAAAGGAAAATGCTCGGAATGTATTTTGCTGTGAAGAAGAACTCAATTCATCATTCAGGACCTTCTCATACATGATTACATATTGCACAACCTGCCCGTCCGCTCAGCAACCAAATTGACCCAATTGCCTACATGAAGGCCCAATGAGTCAATTTTCAGCTTGGCAAGGATGGCACTTGCTAGTCCTATGCTTATAAATTCTTCTAGAAAAAAAGGCATTTGAGGTGAGCAGATCTGAGTGTTGGTGGTATTGTAGAGTGTTCCATATAAAGGGGCAGCTCTCTACCTAAAACGTGGGATATACCCCCAGGGTATGTATTTATGCATGCATAAATACATACATACCCTGGTGGTATAGTCACTGAAAAGACCAAGGGTTACAGGGGCATTAGTTAGGCTCAGATTTCACTCATACAAAGCCATAGAAATTCAGCAGGTTTAGTTACCTGAGCTAACTATAACTTACACACCCACAATGCACTGCTTATGACCTCACATATACAATTTATAAAAAATGTTTTCACCTCTGACTTCAATGTCCCTTCCTCCTGCCCATACCCTGGGTCCATAGGTCTGGGGTGGGACTACCCCACAGTTGGGTACACATACCGACATGTGAACATTGCCCGAAGTGGGCAAATCTCTCTCAAAATTATCCGTTAAGCAGCAGCTGCATGAACTGGAAAGACATTCAGAGCTTGGAGAGATGCTTAGGTGTAATCATTGAGCAACAGACATAGGCTCTTTTGCCCAACTTAATTTTACCCCCCAACTGTTCACTAGACCATCTTAATAGGAAACTCCAAAATGTCTTCTTTCTATTTGAAACTCTCCCCATTAAATTAATTTTGAACATATAAAATAGAAATACTAACCACTCTGAGGGCCCGATTCTGATGTCGTTCGGAAGGCCTCCGAATTGGATTTGGCTTTTCGGCATCCGATTCGTAGTCTTTGCTTATGACCGAATCCTTCACAGGTCTGAACTAGCAAGAGCAATGCGAAGAACGCATACACGCTGACTGAATTGTTTCCGGAACCCGAACCTGTCATTACGACTCATTCGTAGCTGAATCGTGCCGCGCTATGGAGCTGAATTCCGACCGGGCGAGTACAATGCACAATTTGGACAGCTGCTTCACCTCGGTCTCAGCAAGATTAAACGGCTGTTGGAATATACTTTATGGGGCTGTGGCAGGCCCCCCCCTTCACCCGGGGCCCTCCGAATAAGTCACTGGGGTGTGCCCATGGGTCCCCCGATCCAGGCGTGCACATTTTAGCGGGCACCATGGGGTGCCCACCACAGGGTGTATGCCTTTACCCATGCACCCATTTTCTGCTATGGGAGCCTGTGTACGCATCAGTGCATGGGCTCCCATTAATTTCAATGGGAGTCCAAGCAAACCAAGTCCGTAAGCATACCGCAGCATCATACTCGCTCGTTTGGACTCCCTGAGCCCATCTCGCTTGGAAAGAATGAATGAATGAATGAAAGATTATTTATAATGCACAAACTTAACCCAAAGGGCATTAAGGCGCAGAAAGCCCTCTGGATCCGGGTCATACGGAGGGCTTTCCTAGTGAGATCAGAATCGGGTCCTGAGTGTTGTGGAGAAATATCTGCTGCCCACCTACAGCAGATTTCCCTTCTTGCCAGTATTATATCATATAACAAGAGATCTCTGGCGGGACTTGTAATACCCTCCACCACTCCAAAGATAAACAGTTAGAGGATTACCTCAACCTGGAGCCCCAATATGCTTGAGATGGACTTACCCACTTCCTTTCAGAATTTTAGAATACCCAGGTGTTAGAAATGGGGGTCTCTAGTTGGCACCTTTGTCCAAATAGGGAACCTCGCTTCTAGTCAGGGTTCACTTCTAAAATAACCCCTGCTCACCCCTTGGCAGCTTTGCACGAGCAGACAGGCTTATCTCAGAGGCAGTGTGTAAAGCATTTGTGAACACATACAGTAATACAGTGAAAACACTACAAATGGACACCACATCAGTTTAGAAAAATAAGTCATCCATATCTAAACCAAAACAAGAGCAAACAACAAAAATCCACAATACAGTATTAAAAATAAGGCTTTCAAATGGTAGAAAAATTTCAGTTCAATGCAAGTTGTTAATGCAACACTTTTCTCAAAAGTACCTTAGATGTGTCGCGCAAAACAAACAAAATGGCCACAGGGAAGGTGATGCGTTGGTTCCTTACACTCAGGGGAGGTGATGTGTGAGTTCCTTACTGCAGCGCATGGGAGGTGATGCGTTGATTCATTACTGCATGGGGAGTTGATGTTTCTGTTTCTTACTACGGCCCCCAACGATGCAACAGTCTTGGAGCTTCGATGCAATGCATTGATCCGGTACGATGCATGGTTTTGTACAGCAGGCTTGCATCGGAATTGGTGCGGCAATCTCAGACTTCGGAGACCGTTACACCTGTTGCTTCGTGCTGTGATTTCTCAAGCCACAACAAGCGCTGTGAATGTTTCTTTGGCGATCAAGCTTCTTCGACGTTGCGTCAATTTCCCAGCTCCCAGCAACAAACAGTGTCCAGAGGTCCTAAACAGCAGCAGGCAGCAGGCACCTCTTTGCAGGTTGAAATTCTCAGCAAGGAGATTCAGGGGAGCTGGTGGTGAAGTCTTTGTGTCCCTAAAACTTCAGAACAGGAGGCAGGCTCAGTTTCAAGACCTTGGCGATCTTCCTCAAGATGACAAAGCAAACAGCAAAGTTATTTTCTCCTTTCCTTGGCAACAAGCAGCCACTGCAGGCAAACCCCAGACAGCAAACAACACAGGGGCAGTATTCCACCTCAGCGAATCCAGCTCTTCTCCTTGGCAAGTTTCTCCTGATTCCCAGAAGTGATCCAAAAGTCTTTGGTCTGGGCCCCTCTCTTTATACACCAAAATCCTTTGTTCTCTGAAGTCAGAGAGTGTTTGTACCCAGCCAAAACTAGTTCTGTGGAGCACTTTGCAAGTGCACAGCAACCTCCATTGTCAGTGTGAGCCCTGGCTCCAGACACACCCCAGGGGGGTGTGGCCATCATTGTGGAAGAAAGGCACAGCCCTATTCAGGTGCAGGTGCTACTTCTCCCCCCACTCCAAATGCAGACCAGGCATAATCAGCCCAGCCCTGACTCTTCAGACTTCTGGAGCCACTGTCCCCATGCATCCCCTGTCATCCAAAAGCCAGAAATGCAATACACAAACCTAGAAGAGGCACACTGGATGGTTAGGCAAGAAAATACCTACTTTCTAACAGTGGTATTTTCAAACACAGAATGAAAAATTCACCCTCACTAAAAGATGCATTTTAACATTCTGAGTTCAGGCATATCAAACTTTATTTTTCCATCTTGTTCCTAGGGTCAGTTATGTTTATAAGATGTTGCAAACAAACTCCCGATTTTTTCCTTTTGTAACAGACAGCCTTGCAATAGTGAAAAACGAAATTGGAACTAATTCAATATCAGGACATGCCACACACATTAGGGCATGTCCTACCTTTCACATACAATGTACCCTGCCCACAGGGGTACCTTGCACCTACCTTAGGGGTGACTAACACATAGAAAAGGGAAGGTTTAGGGACTGGCAAGTGTGTGCGACATGGCAGTCTCAGACTGCACACAGACTCTGCAAGGCCAGAGTTATATTTTACAGGCTGCTTCTGTGGGTGGCACAATCAGTAATGCAGCCCACTAGCAGCATTTTATTTACAGGACCTATGCATACACAGTGCACTATACTAGGGTCTGACAAGTAAATCAAATATGGCAATCATGGAATCACTCATCCATAATAACAATTTACAAAGGGAGCACTTGCACTTTGGCCCTGAACAGCAGTTGTAAAGTTCCCCAAGCATCTAGACCAGCAGAACGGAGTCCAACACACAGCAACAACACAGGAGGCAAAGGTAAAAAATGGAAGGGAGACCAACGCCAATGGTGCCAAGTCTAACACCAGGCATAGCAGGGAAGCTGCTTGCTTGGAAGGCAAAAGCAGACAAAAATAGAAATCAGATAAATAAAATATCAGGCACACAGAAAGGCGGTAAACAAATTAGTGAAGCAGAGATAGAAGTAATCTTAAAAGTCTGAAGAAGGGGTAGTCTTTGAGGATGAGGTTGGCCACTAGTTAGGTCCAAAACCTTTTAAACCTCTAGACTTGATTCAGCAAAATCCTCTCAGGTAAAGATGAGCTTTAGAAGGTTATGCAGCAAAGCAAAGTGGAGAAAGCTTCAGGTCCAGATGGAATACCAATAGAGCTATATAGAGCTTTGGGTGATATGTTGAATCCATTTATGACATTAATGTTCGATGAGATTCTGGAAAAACGTCTACAGCTGCCCAAATCCTGGGGCGAGGCTATAATTACACTGATATTAAAACCAGGTAAAAACCCAGCTAGCTGAGATTTATGGAGGTCGATAGTTACCACTGCTTAACGCAGATTATAAAATCTTTGCAAAAATCTTAGCAGAAAGAGTGAGCATAGTAGCAGGCGAAATAATGCACAGCGATCAGAAGGGGTTCATCAAGGGTAGATACCTTCATGAACTAACATATTGCCTGACCTCTGCGACTCACTCGCCTCGTTCTTTCACCGCAAGATCGCCGATATACACAACAGCTTCGGCGCACCAACCACGCACCCAACCACCGAACCAAAGCCCCCCACCGCCACCCTCTGCGCCTGGACCCTGGTCAGTACCGAAGACACCACCCGCACAATGAACACCATCCACTCCGGATCCCCAACTGACCCCTGCCCCACCACGTCTTCAACAAGGCCGACTCCATCATCGCACCCCAGCTCCGGGACATCATCAACACCTCCTTCAACACCGCCACCTTCCCGGAGATCTGGAAGCACGCCGAACTCAGCGCCCTCCTGAAGAAACCAACAGCGGACCCCATCTACCTCAAGAACTACCGCCCCATCTTGCTCCTCCCTTTTCCTGCCAAAGTCATCGAGAAGACCGTCAACAGACAGCTCGCCGCCTTCCTCGAGACGAACGGATCCCTCGACCCCTTGCAGTCCGGCCTCCGAGCCAACCACAGCACCGAGACCGCCCTCATCGCAGCCAGTGATGACATCAGATCCCTGCTCGACAACGGGGAAACAGCGGCCCTCATCCTCCTGGACCTCCCCGCAGCATTCAACACTGTCTGCCACCGCACCCTAGTACAGCGACTCAGCAACATCGGAATCCAAGAGAAGGCACTGGAGTGGATCATCTCGTTCCTAGCCGGAAGAACCCAGAGAGTCCGCCTCCCCCCTTTCAGATCTGAGGCCACCGAAGTCAACTGCCGCGTACCACAGGGATCATCTCTCAGCCCAACCCTGTTCAACGTCTACATGAGCCCTCTCGCAGCCATCGCACGCATACACGACCTCAACATCATCTCCTACGCCGACGACACCCAGCTAATCCTCTCCCTCACCAACGACCCCGCCACCACCAGAACCAGCCTACACGAAGGGATGAAAGACATCGTCGAATGGATGAGGAACAGCCGCCTGAAACTAAACTCAGACGAGACGGAGATCCTCATCCTGGGATCATCACCCTCCGCCTGGGACGACTCCTGGTGGCCCCTGCCCTGGGCACCACTCCCAAACCAACAGACCACGCATGCAACCTGGGTTTCATCCTGGACTCCTTTCTCTCGATGACCAGACAAGTCAACGCCATCTCTTCATCATGCTTCAACACCCTGCGCATGCTCCGTTAGATCTTCAGATGGATCCCCACCGAAACCAGGAAGACAATCACCCAGGCACTCGTCACCAGCCGACTGGACTACGGAAACACCCTCTACGCCGGAACCACAGCCAAACTTCAGAAAAGACTCCAGCGCATTCAGAACGCCTCCGCACGACTCTTCCTGGACATCCCCCGACACAGTCACATCTCCGGCCACCTGAGAGACCTGCACTGGCTCCCCATCAGCAAGAGGATCAGGTTCAGGCTCCTCACCCATGCACACAAGGCCCTCCACGACCGTGGCCCCAAGTACCTCAACAACGGCCTGACCTTCTACGCGCCCACCCGCCAGCTACGATCAACCAGCCTCGCCCTCGCCGCCATACCACGCATCCGCAGAGCCAACGCCGGGGGAAGATCCTTCTCCTACCTGGCAGCCAAGACATGGAACTCTCTCCCGATCCACCTACGGCTGACCCAGGATCATCTCTCCTTCAGGAAGCTCCTCAAGACCTGGCTCTTAGAGCAGTAGCGGATCCCTCCCCCCCCCCCAGCGCCTTGAGACCCTTCTGGGTGAGTAGCGCGCTATACAAATGTCCATGATTGATTGATTGATTGATATGGGCTATCGATTTGGCTTCTGCTCTTTCGATTCCTCTAGCAGTGGTGAACTTAGATGTCACCAAATCCTTTGACACATTAAATTGGTCATTTTTGGTGGCTATTCTAAGTAAACACAAATTGGGGGATACATTCTGCAAGGTTATTCAGCTAACACTGAGGGGCAAATCAGCAAGGGCCTGCGATAATTATCGCTCAGCGCTTTTAGCGCATGGATAATTATTGCAGGCTAACGCTGGATTCTATCACGGAGATAGCGTGCTATCAGCAACGCTTATCTCCCAAGCGATAGGAATCCACGCGTTAGCTGTAAAACAGTGTGATTATCGTGCTGCGACCAGAGATACCTTGCTGATAGGGCAGGGTGGTCTTAGCCATGTTATCCACCTCCCATTGGATTACATGGCTAAGTCAGATTACAAGCAGGCATAAGGAAATTAACGGTAACTGTGATTAGCGCTACTTTTCTTATCGCTCTGCATGTTTGCGTGCAGCTTGCTAATTGGAGAAATGTCGGTTAGCGACATTTCTCCAGTTATTTTGGCACGAAATGCCCACTTTGTATCTCATTAGAGATTCAAAGCTGGGCGTTGTTGTAAGGGGAGTTAAATCAGAAAAAAACACAAGATAGCGTGTCTTTGCTGATAAGGCGAAGAAATTATCGCTGCTTTTTGCCCGAAAACGGATGCAAAAGCGGCGATAATTTCATAGTGCCGCCTTGCTAATATGCCCCTGAGTCTTTTAAAATATCCAGAGCCACTAGACAAGGTTGCTTCCTATTCTCTCTCCTATGCAACTCTACATAGAGCCCTTAGCACAAAAGATCAGAACTGTTGCTAACATTCCACTCTTTGGCTATGAAGGTTGATAGAAGAAGGTAGCACTCTATGCCAACGACTTAATGGTATATACTTCAGAACTTTCATCCGCCTTGCTAGTTACAATTCAGATTGCTTTGGAATTTGGTAAAGTGGCCTAAATCCATAGTTTTTTTCTCACCATTCCATTCCAGTTTGAGACAATGACATGGGACCTGGAAGAAGGGAACCCGTTGATTAAAAAAGAAATTAGAAACGTGGGGCTGAAGATTGTTCAGGACATTGAGAAAATCCCAATAGTATACCTGAATAGCTCTGTAAGGGACTGTGGGGCATATTATCAAGGGGGTTTATCTCCGCTTTTTTTGCTTTAAAAGCCAAGAATGCGGAGATAAAATGATCTCCCTATTACCTAGCTGTCGCTAGCACCAGTTAGCGACAGCTAGTTGGAGATAGCGACCATCTTGGGCCCCACTTTGCATGTCAGTGATATTTATCATTAATGAACTGCAAAGTGGGCGTGCCAAGATGTTAGTGACTAAAAACAGTCGCTAACATCGCTATCTCCTATTACCAACTTTTGGAGATATTCGCGCTAAGCACGAATATCTCCAAAAGCTAACACCTGCCCTGAGCAGTTCTTAGCCATGTTATCCAATGGGAGGTGGATAACATGGCTAAGAGCATTAGCTCGGTAATGCATGAATATCGCGGACTTTTCAGCGATATTCATGCATTGCAGCGATTTTTATCGCATTTGCGATAAACCTTGGAAATACCAAGTTTTATTTGCGGTAAAAATTGCCGCAGCTCAGCGGTAAAGTTTTGAACGGTGATGGATTAAGTGTGAGTGTTTGATTGGTTCAGATGCTCCGTCCATTACCACCCCCTTTTGTACCGCTTTTGGCCGCCATAAGTATGGCAGGGTATGCTCAGACGTGAGTCCCTTGCTCACTTTGCCACTGGATTCAAGCAAGCCGGGCTGAAGATGGCTGGAATGCCAGAAACCGATCCTCGGAAGCTTGTTTCCGGTCGTGGGAAGGCATGGCTTGGCAGTTCGGGCTGGACTGCTCCCTTGAGGCACAGGGTCAGACTGATTTGCATCTAGCCATGTCTGAACTGGGGTGGCAGAGTGTGCTAAAGAACGGTGATGGATTAAACCCAGATCTTTTGACTGGGTGTGAGTGTTTGATTGGTTCAGATGCTCCGTCCATTACCACCCCCTTTTGTACCGCTTTTGCCCGCCATAAGTGTGGCAGGGTATGCTCAGACGTCAGTCCCTTGCTCACTTTGCCACTGGATTCAAGCAAGCCGGGCTGAAGACGGCTGGAATTCCAGAAACCGGTCCTCGGAAGCTTGTGTCCGGTCCTGGGAAGGCATGGCTTGGCAGTTCGGGCTGGACTGTTCCCTTGAGGCACAGGGTCAGACTGATTTGCATATAGCCATGTCTGAACTGGGGTGGCAGAGTGTGCTAAAGAACTGTGATGGATTAAACCCAGATCTTTTGACTGGGTGTGAGTGTTTGATTGGTTCAGATGCTCCGTCCATTACCACCCACTTTTGTACCGCTTTTGGCCACCATAAGTGTGGCAGGGTATGCTCAGACGTGAGTCCCTTGCTCACTTTGCCACTGGATTCAAGCAAGCCGGGCTGAGGACGGCTGCGATGCCAGAAACCAGTCCTCGGAAGCTTGTTTCAGGTCCAGGGAAGGCATGGCTTGGCAGTTCGAGCTGGACTGTTCCCATGAGGCACAGGGTCAGACTGATTTGCATATAGCCATATCTGAACTGGGGTGGCAGAGTGGGCTAAAGAACGTGATGGACTAAACCCAGATCTTTTGACTGGGTGTGAGTGTTTGATTGGTTCAGATGCTCCGTCCATTACCACCCCCTTTTGTACCGCTTTTGGCCGCCATAAGTGTGGCAGGGTATGCTCAGACGTGAGTCCCTTGCTCACTTTGCCACTGGATTCAAGCAAGCCGGGCTGAAGACGGCTGGAATGCCAGAAACCGGTCCTCGGAAGCTTGTTTCCATTCCAGGGAAGGCATGGCTTGGCAGTTCGGGCTGGACTGTTCCCATGAGGCACAGGGTCAGACTGATTTGCATATAGCCATGTCTGAACTGGGGTGGCAGAGTGGGCTACAGAACGGTGATGGATTAAACCCAGATCTTTTGACTGTGTCTGAGTGTTTGATTGGTTCAGATGCTCCGTCCATTACCACCCCCTTTTGAACCGCTTTTGGCCGCCATAAGTGTGGCAGGGAATGCTCAGACGTGAGTCCCTTGCTCACTTTGCCACTGGATTCAAGCAAGCCGGGCTGAAGATGGCTGGAATGACAGAAACCGGTCCTCAGAAGCTTGTTTCCGGTCCAGGGAAGGCATGGCTTGGCAGTTCGGGCTGGACTGTTCCCATGAGCCACAGGGTCAGACTGATTTGCATATAGCCATGTCTGAACTGGGGTGGCAGAGTGGGCTAAAGAGCGGTGATGGATTAAACCCAGATCTTTTGACTGGGTGTGAGTGTTTGATTGGTTCAGATGCTCCGTCCATTACCACCCCCTTTTGTACCGCTTTTGGCCGCCATAAGTGTGGCAGGGTATGCTCAGACGTGAGTCCCTTGCTCACTTTGCCACTGGATTCAAGCAAGCCGGGCTGAAGATGGCTGGAATGCCAGAAACCGGTCCTCAGAAGCTTGTTTCCGGTCCAGGGAAGGCATGGCTTGGCAGTTCGGGCTGGACTGTTCCCATGAGCCACAGGGTCAGACTGATTTGCATATAGCCATGTCTGAACTGGGGTGGCAGAGTGGGCTAAAGAACGGTGATGGATTAAACCCAGATCTTTTGACTGGGTGTGAGTGTTTGATTGGTTCAGATGCTCCGTCCATTACCAACCCCTTTTGTACGGCTTTTGGCTGCCATAAGTGTGGCAGGGTATGCTCAGACGTGAGTCCCTTGCTCACTTTGCCACTGGATTCAAGCAAGCCGGGCTGAAGACGGCTGGAATGCCAGAAACCGGTCCTCGGAAGCTTGTTTCCAGTCCAGGGAAGGCATGGCTTGGCAGTTCGGGCTGGACTGCTCCCATGAGACACAGGGTCAGACTGATTTGCATATAGCCATGTCTGAACTGGGGTGGCAGAGTGGGCTACAGAACGGTGATGGATTAAACCCAGATATTTTGACTGGGGGTGAGTCTTTGATTGGTTCAGATGCTCCGTCCATTACCACCCCCTTTTGTACCGCTTTTGGCCACCATAAGTGTGGCAGGGTATGCTCAGACGTGAGTCCCTTGCTCACTTTGCCACTGGATTCAAGCAAGCCGGGCTGAAGACGGCTGGAATGCCAGAAACCGGTCCTCGGAAGCTTGTTTCCGGTCCAGGGAAGGCATGACTTGGCAGTTCGGGCTGGACTGTTCCCATGAGGCACAGGGTCAGACTGATTTGCATATAGCCATGTCTGAACTGGGGTGGCAGAGTGGGCTAAAGAAAGGTGATGGATTAAACCCAGATCTTTTGACTGGGTGTGAGTGTTTGATTGGTTCACATACTCCGTCCATTACCACCCCCTTTTGTACCTCTTTTGGCCGCCATAAGTGTGGCAGGGTATGCTCAGACGTGAGTCCCTTGCTCACTTTTCCACTGGATTCAAGCAAGCCGGGCTGAAGACGGCTGGAATGCAAGAAACCGGTCCTCGGAAGCTTGTTTCCGATCCAGGGAAGGCATGGCTTGGCAGTTCGGGCTGGACTGTTCCCATAAGGCACAGGGTCAGACTGATTTGCATATATCCATGTCTGAACTGGGGTGGCAGAGTCGGATAAAGAACGGTGATGGACTAAACCCAGATCTTTTGACTGGGTGAGAGTGTTTGATTGGTTCAGATGCTCCGTCCATTACCACCCCCTTTTGTACCGCGACCACCTACGACAGCAAGGGATCTCATGTTCTCGGGGGCACCAATTCCACCTCATCTTCCAATACAACAACAAACTGCACCAGCTACGCTCACTGTTGGACGCCTGTCGTCTGTTAGGCCTGACACCTCCGAGTGAGGAAGGGGACGCCAAGGATACGAGCACAAGACCTACGCTCTCTCCATCTGGCTGGCAGCCACAAACCAGGAGACGACGCCCCCGGAAACCACCTGCCTCGGAAGTCGCAAAGAGCCAACAAGATGCCCTGGCAACAGCTACTGAGGCCCTCGCTGGAGAAAACTCAGATGACAAATGAGGGTCCGGAGAAAATCCCCATTTAAGAGCCCCTCTGATCCATCTTTGCTGGGTTTGGGTGGGTGGCGGGTGGAGGGCGGTTTCTTCTTGTAGATTGACTATGATCCTCAAATAGTTGCTTATTCCAGTCTTCCTGGGACGGTGGACTTTATTCCAAAACTGTTATGGTTCATTGGGTGTTTGGGCTAGGTAGGGAGGGGTTTCGGGGTTTCCTCCTTTGCACCCCTGGGTTTTTTCCTTTTTCCCCCTGTTTTTGTCCTTTACTGGGTGGGTCCCCCTCTCCACTCCCCTACCTGCTTGCTACCACACATCATGCCCGAGGTCGCTGCAGCGGCCCACTCATAGTACCCCTCTTGCGCCAGGCCGGCTGGGTGTCTAAGCCAGGTTTCCCCCTCTCTTCCCTACTAGATGGCACACAGCCCCCTTAAGGTATTGACCTTCAATGTACGGGGCCTAAACAACCCTGTTAAGCAGCGGGCAGTTCTGAGCCTTCTGGATTACTCGACAGCTGATATATGCCTCCTTCAGGAGACCCACCTACTACATAAAGACCACCATAGGTTGAAATCCCAAGCTTTTCCCGTACAACTATTCTCCTCACTGCCCACCAAGTCAGCTGGCATAGGGTTTATGTTTTCTTGCACCTTCCACGGTAAGGTGGTTCAGAGGGAGGCGGAGAGCAAAGTCCCCCTACTTACCTACCAATTCTTAGTTTCATGTGTGCCACTCATAATAGGGACGATTTATGCACCTAATGAAGGTCAGGACAAATTCTTACACAATTCACTTCTTGCAGTAACAGCCAATTCGGAGAGACACCTGCTTCTGGTCTTCGATAACCTTACCGATCGCTCATGTCAACGCACCACTCAAGTGGGGGCCTTATCGCGGTCTGGTCTTGCACACGTCCGAGATCTGGGCCTCCTGGACCTGTGGCGACACTTCCATCACCACAGCTGAACCTACACCTATTACTCATGGGCCCAAAAAACGTACGCTAGACTGGACTATTTCTTGTGCCCTACTCCGTTAGTGGCCTTAGCGACGGACGCCGATATTCTTACGGCGGCACTCTCTGACCACTACCCGTTAACGGCTTCTTTCTCCTTTCCATATACTCAATCGCCGCAGCGACACTGCCGTCTTCGCGACTCCCTTCTGCACCAGACCTCCGTCACCACCCAAATTCGGTACGCTATTTCGACCTATCTAGCCCTCAACGCCAATGCGGATATCTCTCTGGCCCTTAAGGCAGTCCTGAGAGTAGAGTTCATTGCCATCTCCGCGGCCATCAATAAAGAACGGTGCCAGAAGTGTGCCGAGCTCACACAACGAATGGCAGAGCTGGAGCAGATGCACCAGCGTACTGGTGCAGCGAGGGCTTGGTGGCAGCTCAGTACGGAGCGGAAACACCTAGCGGGACTGTACCAAGATACAGCTGAATATGCGGCCCTCCACCCTCGCCACTCCTATTACACCGGGGAGGACAGATGCGGTCGCCTTCTGGCACACAAACTACGGGAGGTGAGGCAGAAACAGGGAGTTCAACACATACGTACTCCTGGAGGTGTTCTTGTCTCTGACTATGCTACTATAGCAGAAACCTTCCGGGACTTCTACACTGGGTTATACTCGGGGGACCCTCTTGACGCGACCCATAGCGGGGAATACCTTGACGAGGCACTGCTTCCCCCTTTAGACCCGGCTCAGGCTGAACACTTAGTCCAGGCGATCGGGTTGGAAGAGGTAATCAAGGCCATTGTACTCCTCCGATTTTGGAAATCACCAGGTCCGGATGGCTACTCTGCAGCCTTCTATAAGGCCTTTGGCCCTCAGGTGGCTCCTATGCTGCGTGACCTTTTTAACACCTTTGCCGAACCCGGGGCTACACCAGAGGAAATGCTAGAGGCCTCGATCATAGTCAACCCGAAGCCCGGGAAAGACGTCACCGGCTGCAGCGCGTACATGCCGATCTCTCTTCTCAACATCAACATTAAATTGTACACGAGTATCCTTGCGTCGTGCTTAACCCCGTATTTGCCTCAATTAGTGGAGCCTGATCAGGCGGGTTTTATCACTCAGCTCCAAACCAGCGATAACACAAAAAGGGTGCTACACCTCATAGAAACAGCGTCGCGTATTCAGAAGAACTGCATGTTATTGGCCATTGACGCAGAAAAAGCCTTTGACAGGGTTCACTGGCCCTACTTAGAGCAAGTGCTGTGGAGGTTCGGCCTGGGAGAGGTCCTGTGTACCCGTATATTAAATTGTTGTCGCTTGCTTCGAGCCACGGTGTGGGTCAACGGCCAGACGTCCTCCTGCTTCCCTATTGACAGGGGCACCCGTCAGGGGTGCCCCCTCTCCCCCATTCTTTTCGCGCTCTATATGGAGCCATTTGCGCGGAGAGTCCGACACCACCCCCTCATTCAGGGGATAAAATTCGGGGGCGATGTCCACAAAATCAGCTTATATGCGGACGACATTTTGCTCTCCGTCACTGACCCTGCCCAGACCCTCTGGGCCCTTTTTATTGAGCTACATAAATTCGCGCAGGCCTCGGGACTTAAGATTAATGCCGATAAATCAGTTGCCCTTAACATCTTGCTATCGAGGCCAAACTGACCCACTTGCAAGAGGAACATCCTGTTTAATGGTTTGACGCGACGATTCCCTACCTAGGAGTGCAACTAGGTCCCACCATTCCAGCTACAATCACGGCTAACTATGACAAACTTCGCGCCCAAATTCGCAGGGAGTTGCGCAGCTGGAAGCATCACCCCATATCATGGTTGGGCAGAATAGCCGCTGTCAAGATGACAATCCTCCCCCAGATACTATATCTTTTTTAAACTCTCCCTCTGCGTCCCCCAGTAGGCTGGATCCAACAAACCCAGTCTGACCTTGCAACCTTCATCTGGCAAGGCCAAAGACCAAGGTTCCAGCAGACTATTGAGGTCCTCCCTCCGGAACAAGGTGAAGTCGGTATACCGGACCTGCAGCTTTATTTTTAGGCTGCGCAGCTCCGCTGTCTAGTAGAGTGTCACCACCTGGAATCCGAGAAACACTGGTTGTTTCAGGACCAGGCTGTTGAGGGTATGCCCTTGCAGGGTATCCCTTTTCTCCGTAGGAAACATCAACCTCTTAAATCTACTCCTCCCACATCACGAGTACACTCTTGAAAACTTGGGATCGCATGACAATATCACATGGGTTGACATTGTTTCCCTCGCCCTTGACACCGTTATTCAACAACCCTGATTTTACTCCAGGGCTGGACCCCAAAGCGTTTGTGAACTGGCGCCTCTCCCCATGCCGGTTTCTAGTGCACCCATTTGAGCACCTATTTGATTTACAGGGCATCATCCCATTTCCTCAAATTAAAGCCGACTATGGCATTCCAGAGACAGATAGAATGTATTACCTGCAACTTAGGCACTGGGCTCTCCAACCACAAATTAAACCTGGGGCCCAAAGATTTTTAACTCCCTATGAGAAATGGCTGATTACCCGCACCTCAGATAAAAAATTAATCTCGGATCTGTATAAACACCTTTTTGCGGCTAACACTCACACTTACAACGTAGGTCGGGCAAGATGGGAGCGGGATCTGGGCAGAACTTTCTCACACAAAGAACGGAGTGGTGTGTACTATAGGGCACGGCACTCAGCTTATCACTCAGGTCTTATGGAGACACTAACCAAAATTGATACTTACTGGTACCATACGCCAGAGCACCTACACCGTTTTGACCCTCGTAATAGTGATAGATGTTGGAGGGGGTGTGGTGAACTAGAACATCTGTTGTGGAGCTGCGATAGAATCCAATCTTACTGGACTGCCATTTTAGATGATATTGACTCTCATCTAGATACACAACTCGCATGCTTCCCAGCTTACATCCTCTTAGGGCTGCCCAACCCATTGACATACCCCCAAGAATCTAGAAGAGGCAGTCTTATTGCCATTGCTCTAGGTGCAGCCACCCAGAATATACTGGCCCACTGGCGCTCTCCCCAAGCTCCCCCACAAGTGGGATGGTTAAAAAGGCTATGGTTAGTGCTAGGGATGGAGAAACTGTCGCTAACACTGGCGGGCAGAGGGGAGGAATTCCCAGAGCTGTGGCGACCCTTCTTGACACTACTCACAGCGGAGTTCCGGGAATTGACCTGCCCTCGAAATCTGAGGCTCTGCCGGCTAGCGGACACACAAATCCCTGAACCTCGTGCTCCCCAGAAGAAGCAGTGATTCCCACACTGTTGGCACTACCTTTCTTCTCTTTGTGGGTGCTTCCCAGAATTTGTGGACGGGGGGGGAGGAGGAGGGGTTTTGATTTCTTCCTTGTTTTTCCCCCGAATTGTTTATGATTGACCCGCTTACAGCAATTGCTTGGTAAAATGGACAGCGCTGACACTTGGGGGCTGATTCCGATTCGGTAAAATCCCTTACAAATAGCCGTATGGAGCATATTTCCCGTACGAATCGTACCCTTAAATGTCCCCGTACGTACGATGAAGTACGATTCGGACCCAAAGCAGATCTCGGTACGAATCGAACAAAAGACCATACGACTTAAAAATCCGTACGAATCGCATTCGGAACACGCTGTACGCGACGTCCGAACGGATCGAAGCAGCATTTTCCGGCCCAGCAAGTACGATTCGTCTGGCCAACACTCCGTACGACTCTTTATCTACGTAAGCTCAAAACGTCCGGAAAAGCAGATTTCGACTCGAACCGCGTACGAACTGGTCTCCCCTAGGTACGGTGCGAACACCACATGATTGCAGGGGTACTGTGCGAACACCCCATGATTGCAGGGGTAGGGTGCATACACCCCTTGATTTAAGAGGTACGGTGCGTACAGCCCATGATTGCAGGGGTACGGTGCGTCTGTGATTGTGTGGCTCTCCGTATGAATCGCTCATACGCGACATTTTGCGTACGAATCGCGTTCTCATTCCTCGGTCCGGATAGTACTTGTCGGGTCGTACAGCATGTTTACGATTCGTACGGTTCACTGTGAGGGTCTGTGTCGTACGGATTTTCCCTTCCTTTTTGTACGGTTCACAACGATTCGGTTGTATATTTTTCACACGAATTGTACTACGCGATTTGGACGGAATTGTACGAGTCGTACGGAAAGGGCTATGGATTCGATTCGGTGGTACGATTGGTTAACCGAATCGGAATTGGCCCCTTCATGTCTGTATTGCTTTATTTTGATGGAGCAGGGGGTCCTGTTTCCCTTTGTTATGTCTGAAATGCAATAAAAAGAATCAAACCATAAATATACCAGACTGTTTAGATTTGGGGACCCTGTTTAAGGTTATGTTAAAGGGAGTTAATGTTGGCACAGAATTAATCTTATTCAAGTTTGGAGACCCGGAATTCTTCAAAAATATCAAGCTTAAAGTGCTGCAAGCAATAGCAAGAATATAGTCTTGAATTAGATGGTTGACAAGCTTAGACTAATATTCAAACTTGGCTCCTATATGGGACTCACCAGGGACCACAAGTGTTTAAAAGATAAATTAGCTATGCCAGCAATAGATGCATGAATATTCTAATGGGGAGAACTAACCCAGAAAGGTAATCTTATATCCAGGGCTGAGCAGAGTAAGAAAATGGAGGGGAAAATGTCAAAATTGTAATATTTACAACTGAAAAGCTGGGAGCAAAATCGGAGGTTCCCCTTGGGTATTGGAAATTAGTTGGAAAATCAGCTGGTTGGGAAACCTCCTGGAAGCAAGAAAGTATCAGTCTGGTATTCAGCACTACAAGAGGACATGAATAAAGAGTTCATTCTGACAGAGGACCTGTGGGAAGAATGTTTGTGGAGGGAGCAGTTGCAAAATGATTGGCAAGTAAAAATGTAAATGTAAATTTACACTTGTATAGCGCACTACTCACCCGCAAGGGTCTCAAGGCGCTTGTACAAATACCGCTGTGGAACCCATCCTGGCTTTACCTGTGAGGCGTCCACTCCTGGGCACCCCCAAGGTGGAGGCTAGGCATCCTTAGCGTTGTGGGGGCCGTTGTGGAGATTAAGCAAGCTATTGCCCAGAGTTGCAGAGTGGGACTCCATGATTGGAATAGGCACCGAGGCGAGAATTATCAGGTCCGTGGAATTTTGAGCCCAAGACCCGCCGAGGCGGGGAATTAAACCCTGGTCCCGGGCTAGACTTCTGCATCAGGGTCTGCCGCTCTAGCCATTGAGCCACATTTCTCCAATGTATCATCGCATACATTATTCCCGATTGTTAAGCCTGTTTGGTTAAGGAGAACTCACCTTTTTTCACTCCACAGGGCATATATATCACCGGAAAGGTTGTTAAAGATGGCAAAGGGAAGATCGGCCAAATGCATGAAATGTGGATTATAAAAAGCATCAGACATGCTACTTGCCCCATCTTGTGTGATACCGTTGAGAGAGGTGGTTTTGTCGGTCCCCTCTGCCAGGAATATAGCTTACCCATGATGGTCCTAAACTGTGGGCTTTTAAATGTTAGATCGTTAGTTAAACATTCAATTGAAGTTGGTCTGCTTTTTAATGCCTGCAATTTGAATGCTCTTTTCCATGTAGAAACTTGGAACTCTCCTGATCATTCTGTTGATCTTGGATTGTCCTGCCCCCCTGGTTACAAGATTTTTCACGAACGCCAGGGAGATAGGAAAGGGGGGAGGTGTTGAAACTATCTTCAAAATTAAGTGGGACTTTGAACCATCTAGCCTGGATGAACTTGGAAGGCACAAACTTTTGGGATTCTCCCTAAAATATTGAGAAGGATGTCTCTGTTCTGGAATCTTGTGTTACAGTCTACCGGGGCCATCCTGCTCTTATTTACAGGCCGTCTGGGAATTGCTTAGCGATATGGTGCTTAACTCACTCTAAACTAGTTATACTAGGTCATTTTAATCTTTGGTCAAATAAGGATCCTTCCCCCATATTGAGGGACCTGCTGGGTACATGCTGAGACATGATGGGGGTCATATCTTAAACCTGTATTTTCCCTACTGACAACTGTGCATAACATCTTGCCACTCTGTTGTACTGATCATGCTCTGCTATAATTTTCAGTTTTGGGCAGAGAGGTCCGCCCGGTCAAAGGACCCCAGGCTAGCACATTCTACGTCAGAGCATGGAATAAAGTCAGGAGGTCTTGCTTGGACAATCATTCCTCTTTATTGTTACCTGTCATTTACTCAGACCGCTTAATTGAGGAAAACTATGTTATTCTGGAGAACCACATTTTGAAACCTCTCAACTTAGTTATTCCCCTGAAGGAAATTAAATTGGGCTGAAAATACTCGACACCCTGGTTGTAACGCCTCTTTAAGACAGTTCAAATAATGGTGTAAATAAATAGAAAGGAGATGGTGAATAGCATACAAGGAAGAGGACAAAAGAGCTCTTAAGGATGCTTCATGTGAATATAAGTTAGGTATTATAAAAGCTCAAACTGAATTCTCTGCTGATACCATTTAAGCGGCCCACCAAGGGTACTCAGAAGGTAACCAACATTATGAGAGAAATGTCTAAACCAGTCTGTCTAAGTTAGGTGATAGTGCCTTCACAAGCTCTTTGTGACGACCTAACAGTGTTTTTTGAAGAAAAGATAAACATAATCCTAGATGGCATCAATTCATCAAACCTGGAACAGGTCCCCTTAGAAGTTCAGAGGGACAGCCTGAATCCATTAATGCCAGGCGAGATATCCGATTCAGTTTCATTCACATATGAAAACTTTGAACCCCCCTCTGAGAAGTGTTTTCACACTTTGCCCATGACCACTCCATCTGGCTCACCTTTGGATGATTTGCCAGTTAAATTCTGAAAGTCTGAAAGGAACAGGTGAAAGCACTATTTCCCCTCCTCAGGCAAATCTGAAGACAATCTCTGCATTCATGCACAGTGCCACTTGTATGAAAAAATCGTCTCTGGATCCATCTAATCTGAGCAATTATAGACCTATCCCTTTTCTGCCTTACCCTGTTCAAATTCTGGAATGCCACATTAGTAAGCTATTAGTTCAATATCTTGAAAATAACAATTGTTTGCAAGAGGATCAACTTTGATTTGCATCTGGTTATGGGATACAATCGGCCTTGATTACAGTCATGGACGAGCAGATAAAGGGGCAATCAGCTGTGCTGATTCTATTTGATGTCTTGGCCGCTTTTTATACGGTATGTCCCACCACACTATTAGCCCGGTTAGTGGCCATTGGAGCCGGCGGAACAGTCTTGGACTGGTTCCATTCGTATCATCGGACAGATGTGGAGAAGTGTGGCTCAATGGTTAGAGCTGCAGACCCTGATGCAGAGGTCTAGCCCGGGACCAGGGTTCAATTCCCCGCCTCGGCGGGTCTTGGGCTAAAAAATTCTACGGACCTGATAATTCTCGCCTCGGTGCCTATTCTAATCATGGAGTCCCACTCTGCAACTCTGGGCAATAGCTTGCTTAATCTCCACAACGGCCCCCACAACGCTAAGGATGCCTGGCCTTCACCCTGGGGGTGCCCAGGAGTGGACGCCTCACAGGGAAAGCCAGGATGGGTTCCACAGCGGTATTCGTACAAGCGCCTTGAGACCCTTGCGGGTGAGTAGTGCGCTATACAAGTATCAATTTACATTACATTTACATTACATTACAGATGTCAGGCAGTTGCTCTCCCTCTGTTTCGCTCCCAGTTTAGGACGTTCAAACAGGAAGTGCCAAAGAGCTCCTCTATTGGTCCAATTGTGTTCAACATCTATATGGCCTCTCAATCAGACTTATTAAATCTCATAAGGTGACCTTGGCCAACTATGCAGACGATACTCAGCATATTCTTTCATTGGCAAGTAATTAGCAAAGTATCACCCTTCATGATTGCATGAGGGACATTATCCAGTGGCTCAGCCTAAATTCCTTAATGTTTAATTGTGATAGAACAGAGCTGCTGTGCACTTCAGCCCAGATAGTCTCAGGTGTAGTTCCTCCCGGTTTTTGGCCTAGGCCTTTCAAACTCAGTCCGAAATTTAGAACTCATGTTCGATGACAAACTCAGTATGGAAAGTCATGTGAATAAAGTTGCAGGCACTTGTTTTGAGCTCCTGAGAAAATTGCGGAATATACTGACTGTGCTTCCCCATTCCACCAGAGCTTTGTTAGCCCGTAGTTTTATTCTTAGTCACCTGGACTACTGTAATGCTCTCTTGTTGGGCGCACCTGAATATTTATTATATCACTTAGCAAGGGTTCAGGTTTGGAGTAGGCAAACATGCCCTGAATAGACATATGAGAACTTCTGCCTCCTTGGCATTGAAGGATCTGCATTGGCCACCGCTTAAGCAAATAATTTTGCTTAAATCACTCTACATTGCGTTCATAGCCCTTCAAGGGATGGGCCCTGCTCCCCTACATAAGAGGCTGAGAAGGTACACCCCTAGTAGAACTCTTTGGTCTTCGTCAGTCAATCTGCCATGTGTGACCAAGTTCAGGAAATTCAGGCAAGGTGGCCAGACCTTTAGGTTTTGGAATTCACTTCCTCTCTCACTAAGGTCCTTATCTGATCTGCTGCAGTTCAGGAAAGAGCACCAGACCTGACTATTTTCTAAGTAACTTTCTAGCCTAGGTTAGCTAATGAATCGTGGGTGTTCTAATCCTGATGCCTGCCGGCTCAAGTGCATCAACTGAAAATACATTATGCTACCAGGTGGAAAGGATAATTTATAGGGAAATCTGCATTCTCCATGAAACACAGAGTTTCCAAGTTCCACAAAGCAGAATTTTATGCACAGGCCTAGCGTACACTGACACATCCAGGCACACAATCATGCAGACACTCCAGTAGGTACCACACAGCGGGATTGCTGGGAGGTCATCAGAGGCCCTGCCCTTTTTCTATACCACTCTGCAAACATGTCTCCTAGCGCACTACTGGTTTGGGGACGAAGTACCCTTGGATGCTGAGGGTCCTTGGGGCCTAAGAACCCCTCCTGTTACCTCCAGTAAGTCCCACATAGCTCGATTGCTAAGAGAAGGCCCGAGACTCCACCCCCTTTCTCCACCACTCGGCATATTCACCTCCTGGCACACTTCTGGTTGGGGGATGAAGACCTCTTTGATGCTGTGGGCCAAGAAGCCCCCTGTTACCTCCAGTAAGTCCCATACAGCTGAATTCCTGAGAGCTGGTCAGAGGTCCCCCATTTTGTCCACCAATCTGCAAAAACGCCTTCTGGTGCACTATTGGTTGAGGGGGTAAAGTTCCCTTTAACCCCTTCAGTGCTCAAGACGAGCTGAGCTCGTCATGAGTTGTGCCGCTCGCATGCTCATGACGAGCTCAGCTCGTCATGTAACGCGGCTTTTTGAAAAAGCCGCACAGCGCAAAAATAACCGCTGCACGCATGTGGTTAATGCAGAGGATTTTTGGGGTTCAAGAACTCCTCCTATTACCTCCACTAAGCCCACATAGTGATTGCTGAGAGCTGGTCAAAGGCCCTGCCGCCTTTCTCCACCACTCTGCAAATGCACCTTCTGGAACACTACTGGTTGGGGATAAAGTCCTCTTGGATGATGAGGGCCCTTGGGGTCCACAAAGCCCTCCTGTTACCGCCAGTAACTCCCACCCATTGGGATTCCTGAGAGCTGGTCAGAGGCCCTGCCCCCTTTCTTCACTACTCTGCAAACACGACTACAAGTTACTACTAGTTCACATAAAAAAGCAAATGTTACAAGGGTTTTATAGTTAGGAAATAGAATTTGAAAAGCCTTAGCAATTTGCTTAAAAAACAACGGTTATATTTAGGAAATAGAATTTAAAAAACAAAGAAATCCACTGAAAAAAACAAAGGTTATAGGGATGTTGTAGGTAAGCTCAGATTTCACTCTTTCAAAACCATTGAAATTCAGCACTTATAGTTATCTGAGCTAACAGTAACTTAAACTCCCACAATGCACTGCTTACAATCTCAAATAACACATCAATAATGACGTGGTCAATGATATCACTCATAACATTACTGATGACATCTCAAATGGCATCACTGATGACATTATCCACAGAACCAATCGCACACCGACTCATACCCTATACAACATCTACTATGCTCACACAACCACTCACATACCCATTCACAGACCCATATCAGCACTCACACATCAACTCACTCCTCCAAAGAGCCACTCACACACACACCAACTCACTCACTCGCACAACCACTCACACTACTATTCAATCACACATACAGCCCATCATATAACCAGTCTCTCACATGTACAGCCAGTCACAAGGCCACACACTCATCCATGCAGCTACTCACACACCCACTTATTTACCAACACAGTCACTCTCACACCCACTCACACAGCCTCTGAACACTGCCCTTTACTCTCCCATACAAGCACTCATACACTCATTCACACACCCACACAACTTATATACCCATGCACACTCACACATCTGCTCACTCACCCACGCAGCCATTCACACAGACACTTACTCTCCAATATAGATACTCACACACTAACTTACGTAACCAAATCCCACCTCAAACAGCCACTCATTTACCCATATAGCCACTTAAACACCCAGCCACTCACTCATACAGCCATTCAGGCACCCACTCTCTCACAAAACAGTAACTACACACTCACTTACCCACCCTTAGAGCCACTCACACTGCCACTCACTCACCCGTACATCCACTGACACACTCACTCACTCACTCACTCGCTCGCTCGCTCACTCACTCACTCACTCACTCACTCACTCACTCACCAATACAGCCACTCACACATCAACTCACTCATCCACAGAGATACTCACGCACCCACTTATACACCCATACAGCCCCTCATACACCTATATACACAAGGATACATATAGTCACACAGCCACTCACATAATATATGTTAGCAGTAGTATCACTCAGGAATAGTGCACCTAATATACTATTTCAATTGTGCTAGTAGATTAATATATATGTTTAACAATCATAAACTCTTAGAAAATACTTACACTAACTAGAAGATATCATCAGTGATGTCATCAGTGATGTCATCAATGATGTCACCTGCCATGTCATAAGTGATGTAATATGTGAGGTTATGAGGAGTGCATTGCAGGGGCGTACCATTTAGTCAGCTCAGATAACTATAACTGCTGAATTTCAATGGCTTTGTACAAGTAAAATCTGAGCCTAACAATAACGTCCCTGTAACCTTTGTTTTTTCAGTGAATATATATATATACACACACACATATATATATTTGTATATATATATGTATATTTGTGTATATATATATATAAATATAAATATATATATATATATATATGGTCGCCAGTTGGTAGTTATACTTAGGACCTAGTTTCCATAGGAAATCCGCAACATTCTATTGGGAATAACTTTGGCGTTGGGTGATGAATCTTCGTGAATTTCTCAAAGAAGATGGCCCGCTCCGCTTCTTCCCTGAAAGTTTTGGGGGGATTCGTGAAGTGGGGGCTAAGAAAAAAGGGGGGTCCCAAAATGTGTTTTCCCATGTTATTTTCCATAGGACGATTAGACACGGCTACAGCCCGAATGGCTGAACGGAATTACATGAAATTTGGCAAAATGGTAGAGTCTGTTTCGCAGATCGGCCTTTTGTTTAAATGGTGTAAATCCTTTCAGTAGTTGTTGAGAAAATTAAGTTAAAAAAAAATGTATATATCTATATGCGCGAACCGTGCGCGCTCCATGCGTGCATCAATGCGTTCGCGAGCTGAATTCTGATTTGCTGTTAGACGTCTGTCAACATTCGAATCGGTCGAAATCAAGAAGTGTTGGGCGCCATCTTGTCTTCGAGGCAGAAGGGAGCTCCCAAAAAAAGTGGGAAACATGAGAAGGGGCCATGGTGGAGACCCCCTGACCCCCTAGGCCTACTGAGGGGGTCCTGAAAGGACCCCAAAGAACCCAAAACATTTTTTTTCGAGAAATCGGGAGGTGCACGCCCGGTGCACGCTCCCTACGAGATAGAAGAGTTTTGAAAACTAAATTGGAGAACGTGAAAAGGAGGCAGGGTAGAGTCTCCCTGACCCCCTAGGCCTTGTCAGGGGGTCCCTGAAGGACCCCGAAGGGCAAAAAGATATATATATATATTTTTTAAATAGTCGCGAGGTGCGCGCATGTTGCGCACACCCTACAGCCGCCATTTTGTGTAGTTTCAAAAGAGAGTGAAAAATGAAAGCGGAGAATGCGGTGAAGAAGGCAGTGAAGAGACTCCCTGACCTCCTAGGCCTTCTGAGGGTGTCCCTGAAGGACCCCGAAGGGCACAACAACTTTTTTTTTTTAACGTTGAGAGGTGCACGCATGGTGCTCGCACGTCAAAAAGAAAACCAAAAAAATACAGTTAAATAACAATTTATTACTACCCTTTATTCACCTCTACACTCTTTTTCTCTCCAAAAGTACTGTTCCTTTACAATAACTGATCTTGTCTAACTCCCTCGTTCCACTGCTTGTCTCTCACTTCTCTTTCCTATCTTCCTCAATCACTACCTTGTGTTGCTGTATCGTTCAATGTTATCTCACTCCCCCTTTATTCTTTTTCTATTACATCATCCCTCACTAACCTTCAGTCACTCCACTTATCTCACTTATTCAATCGCTTTGCTCACTTCCCTTCCTTTATTCCCTCCTTCACTCCCCTTTCCTCCATCTGTTTCTAAGTCTCTTCCTCTGTTTTAATAACTGTAAGTGTTTTATTCCTTCACACTCCCTCAGTCTCCTTTTGTTTGTCTCTTTCACTGTCTCTGTCTCTCTTCACTATTTTTCCTTTTCTTTTCTGTATTTCCATAAATACATGTCTCTCACATACTTCTTTTTCCTTTCTCTTAATATGCTTTTTTTTCATCACCCTTCTCCACTCACTCTTATATCCCTTCCCTCACTGTCACTGCCCTTCACTCAATGTCACTCCTCTTCTCCCACTTCATGTTGTCCTCTCTGTGCATCACTTCCATTTCCTTTTCTCCTGCTCCCATTCCCTAAGTCCCCCTCAGTCTCTTTTGCTTACTCCATCTGTTAATCCCCTTTCCCTTATTTCCCTTTCCTCATTTCCTTTTGCTAACTCCTATTCTTTTAGTCTCTCACTCATCTTCTCTACATTTTTCTATCCCTCTCTCACTGTGTCGCACTTGCCTTTCTTCCTGTCTGTATATCACCTCTCTTGTCTTTTCCACTCTGTTTCCCTCACTCTTCCTATCTCTCCTTCACTCATTTAAATCCTCAGTCCCATTCTCTCTGTACGCTTTCATAAGTCCATCCATTCCCTCACTCAATTTTTCTCTTACTCACCCCCCACTTCTCACTTTCACTTACCTCCCTTTTATCATCCTCATACCCATTCCCTCACCATAATTTCACTTCTCTTACCTTCACTCCCCTTACCATACTCTATTTCCCTCTCTCCGACTCTTACTCCCGTTCCCTGTGTCTGCCCCGCTCCACTTTTCTCACTCCCCCTCCTTCACTCTCTTTTCCTTAGTGCCCTTCCCTTACTTTTTCACTCCCCTTAACTTACTCCCCTACCCTTAGTCCCCTTCTTTCAGTCACTATTTGATTCCCTTTTCCTCACTCACCATACTCCCCTTTCCCCACTCACTCCTTTAGTCCCTTCCTCCCATTCACTCAGTTATTTCAGTCATTCATTTATACACTACACATTCATTCAAAAAATTAATGACATAGTGTGTAAGAAATACAGCTCTTTTTGGAGAAGTGAGTTAGTTCTCTTTTGAAAGTTTTATATATATTTTTTTCAAACAGGAACAGCAAACTGGAATGGCAAAACCGTTCAACAGGAACAAAGAAAATCATAAATGAAAAAAAATTAGTCTTTGCTGCATTTGTGCTCTACAATCCTAATATCAATTAGGTTTACACTTTGCTCTCTATAGCAAATGATTTCTTTGCAATTATTGCAGGAAATGTGCACTTTCTTGAAATTTGGATGTATGTCCAGTTCTGTTGTACTAGGAGATTGAATTCCTGAAGATGTGCTTGGTACAGCAGGTGGAAGTTCCATAGCCTTTGCTCTGGTTGCTGCACGAGCAGAGGGGCATATTACCAAGGGGGTTTATCTCCGCTTTTTTGGCTATGAAAGCAGAGATAAAATTATCTTCCTATTACCTAGCTGTCGCTAACACCAGTTAGCGACAGCTAGTAGGAGATAGCGACCATCTTAGGCCCCACTTTGCATGTCAGTGATATTTATCACTAATGACATGCAAAGTGGGGGTGCCAAGATGTTAGCGACTGAAAACAGTCGCTAACATCGCTATCTCTTATTACCAACTTTTGGAGATATTCGCGCTAAGCGCGAATATCTCCAAACGCTAACACCTGCCCTGAGCAGTTCTTAGCCATGTTATCCAATGGGAGGTGGATAACATGGCTAAGAGCATTAGCTCGGTAATGCATGAATAACGCTGACTTTTCAGCTAAATTCATGCATTGCGGCAGATTTTTATTGTATTTGCGATAAACCTTGGTAATACCATGGTTTATCTGCGATAAAAATCGCCGCAGCTCAGTGATAAATTTTTGTCTCTAACCAAGCAATAGCGATAATTATCGCTATTGCTTTGTAATATGCCCCATAGTTTTTAGGATGCACTTTTTTAATGTGCCTAATCATAGTATGAATGCTAAAACTATATTTTTTCTTCGGGTCTCCTCTGGACAAAACACTCCCACAGAGCACGCAGGTCACTTTGGGGGCATTTACCTTTTTTAGCCCCTCTGGTATCGTAAAAAATTGCCAAATAAAAGATATTTTTTTCTTATCTTTCGGTGGCTCAACAAGCAAGGATTGTATATCACTGTCTGATGAAGATTCCTGTGCCATCTTCAGAGTTGAAATGAAGAGGATGTATGCAGAGGTGCTTCTCCAAAGAAGTGAAGGAGATAGTGAGAGAAGTGGGTGGGGTGTTTGAACATTCTAGAATAGCAACTGCCATAAACCAATGAAAAGTGGTGATTTCAAGTCACATTACTTTACGTGCGTGCAACGTGCGTGCGTGCGCGCACTGTGCACGCACGCCGCTTCAAAATGGCGTTTGCCCGATTTCCTAAAAAGTTTCAAAAAACACAAGAAGAAGGCATGGGAGAGAGTCCCTGACCCCCTAGGCTTACTCAGGGGGTCCCTGAAACACTCCGATGGGCAAAAAAAGCATTTTTTTTATTAGAAAATCGCGAGGTGCGTGCACAGTGCTCGCACCTCAAAGCAACAGTGAGTAAATAACAATAGTGGAGAACGTGGTAAAGGAGGCAGTAAAGAGATTCCCAAACCCTCTAGGCCTTCTCAGAGGGTCCCTGATGGACCCCTAAAGAGTAAATAAAAGGTATTTAAAAAAAAAAAAGATTGCGATGTGCGCGCACAGTGCAAGCACCCCAAGGCAAAAGTCAGTAAAAATCAATAGTGGAGAACGTGGTAAAGGAGGTAGTGAAGACATTCCCTGACCCCCTAGGCCTTCTTAGGGGGTCCCTGAAGGACCCTTGAAGGTCCAATTATTTTTTAATTTTATAAAAGAAAATTGAGGGTGCGCGCACGGAGCTCGCACGCTGAAAATATTACAACAAAAAAAAGATTAATAACAACTATGACTGCTATTTATTGATTCAAGTTGTAGACTATACTGTTCAACTTTAAGTTGTTGTTCCACTGCATATTAATGTATACAGTCAATCCATTATAATATACAAAGGCAGTTTGTGAGAAATAAATATATATGAAATAAAAAAAATAATACAATAATGAGCATGTTAAAAACTTTTCAAATACATTGAAAAAACCATATGTTTCAGACCAGATATAGATAGAAATTAGTGTTAAAAAACCTTGCAAATTTACTGAAAAAACCATAGGTTTCACACACGTTATAGTTAGGAATTAGCATTTAAAAAAACATTGAAAAATCACTGAAAAAACCATAGGTTTCACACACGTTATAGTTAGGAATTCGCGTTTAAAAAACCTTGCAAATTCACTGAAAAAACCATAGGTTTCACACATGTTATAGTTAGGAATTAGCATTTAAAAAACCTTGCAAATTCACTGAAAAAACCATAGGATTCAGGCCTTATATAGTTAGGAATTAGCTTTTAAAAAACCTTTGAAATTCACTCAAAAAACTATGAGTTTTAGGGGTGTTATAGTTAGCTGGACATTTCACTCATACAAAACCATTGAAATTGCTCCTATATAGTTAGTTGTACTTACTATATTTCGCGCACCCGCAATCCACTGCTGATGATGTCACATATTACATCATTCATGACGTGGTCAGTGACATCACTGATGACGTCTCAAATGACATCAATGATGACATCACTGGTTTTTTAAATACTAATTCCTAACTATATAAGGCCTGAAACCTATGGTTTTTTCAGTGAATTTGCAAGGTTTTTTAAATGCTAATTCCTAACTATATAAGGCCTGAAACCTATGTTTTTTTCAGTGAATTTGCAAGGTTTTTTAAATGCTAATTCCTAACTATATAAGGCCGGAAACCTATGGTTTTTTCATTGAATTTTGACGGTTTTTTAAATGACAATTTTTAAATGTATTAATTTGTTTTTTTTTATACTGATTTACTACATTTTTGCAGGCAGGTGTTCAGAGGGCACGCCCCCTTTTTACAACACTCTGCAACGCAACCCCTGGTGCATTTGCAGAGGAGGAACTATTTCCCCTTGCATACTGGGGGTCCCTGGTTGGCAACTAGCCCACCAGGAGCCTCCAGTATAAGCAGGGGGCTGCATTGCAGAGAGGTGTAATGAGTCCACACCCTTTTTTACACCTCTCTACAACGCAGCCCCCGGGCGTGTTTGCAGAGGGGAACTAATTTCCCCTTCATACTGGGGGTCCCTGGGGGCCAACTAGCCCACCTGGATCCTGCAGTATGCACCAGGGAGCATTATTGCAGAGAGGTGTAATGAGGCCACACCCTTTTTTACACCTCTTTGCAGCACAACCCCTGGCGTGTTTGCAGAGTAGGAACTAATTCCCTCTGCATACTGGGGGTCCCTGGGGGCCAACTAGCCCACCAGGAGCCTCCAGCATGCGTCAAGGGGCTGCGTTGCTTTGCCCCGGGGGCGCAGTCCCCGGGGAAGTGTGGGGGGGATTGTGGACCCTCCACACTTCTTTATCACTATGCCCCCACAATTTGTTCCCCCCGTGGGGTAAATTTTTAAAAAACAGACCAGGTTTTTGAAAAAAAAAATTTGGTCCTTTTTTGTCCTTGTGGGGCCACCTGGGCAGGCCCCCTTTTTGTGTTCTTCACATTTGTTTTTTTGCTTTCTTTTGCCTTTGTCTATCGAGCAAAAGATGGATGCCAACACTTCCTGGTTAGAAGTGTTGACAGCCAATGAGCATGCAGCTTTCTCGGGAAGGCATGTTGATTGGCTGCCACTGTCTGTCAACACTCCAAACCAGGAAGTGTTGGCAGCCATCTTGTGCCTCGGTAGAACGAAGGCACAAGAAAGCAGTGAAACAAAGGTGCACAACATGCAAAGGGAGCAGGTTAAAAGCACCCTGACCCCTTAGGCCTGCTCAGGGGGTCCTACAAGGACCCTTCAGCCCCCAATTTATTTATTTTTAAATCGTGGGGTATTCGCACCGTACGAATATGGTAAGCTTACTGTAAGCTCACTGTACTCTGTACGGTACGTGTACGGTGCGCATACCCCGTGATTTTTTAAATCCTTTTTTAAATCCTTGTGGGACCCCCTGAGCAGGCCTAGGGGTCAGGGTGCTTCTACCCTGCCTCCTTTTTGAGTTCTACACATTTGTTATTCTGCTTTCCTGTGCCTCAGTCTACCGAGGCACAAGATGGCTGCCAACACTTTCTGGTTTGGAGTATTGACAGACAGTTGACAGCCAATTAGCATTCAGCTCGTGCTCGGAAAGGTACAGAGTACAGTAAGCTTACAGTAATCTTACAGTAAGCTGCTATAGATATATATATATTCTTTTTTGATTTTCTCTGGAACTACTGGAGGGATTTACACCATTTAAACAAAAGGCCCTACTGCGTACCAGTTCCTAACATTTTGCCAAGTTTGGTGTAATTCCGTTCAGCGGTTCGGGCTGTAGCCGTGTCTAATCGTCCTATGGAAATTAACATGGAGAAAACACATTTTGGGACCCCCTTTTTTCTCGGCCCCCGCTTGACGAATCCTCTGACACTTTCAGGGAAGGAGCGGAGCATAACAGGACATCTTCTTTGAGAAATTCACAAAGATTCATCCACCGGCGCAAAAATTATTCCCAATAGAATGTTGCGGATTTCCTATGGAAACTAGGTCCTAACTATATATACCTACTGGCGACTGCCAATAGGTAATATATATATATATAATTTCCAATCCTGGATCCAAACATGCAAAAACAGGCGCTGAGACCGTGGGATCACTTTCTCAAGGAAAAGTTTTCTTTATTCCATTAGGATGGTTTAACGCGTTTGGGCGGCAAAAACCGGCTTGCTCACAACCATATATATATATATATATATATATATATATATAAATTACCAGATCCTCGAACCACCTCCGGCAAGGAAAGTCGGCGAAGCAGAAGAACAGACCACAAATAATTGGCAAGATGTTCCGTTTTATTTCTTTTATCCAAGTATGTCAAAGATGACGCGTTTCAAGCGTGAAAAGCCCTTGATCACACAATGGCCACAGCAAACAATTCTCTTTTTAAATGCTTAGTTTGTGTACTCCCCCCAACACCATGTGACTGCATCATGTGATCATCAACAGTGAGGAAATACTACACTTCAAACGGCATATACAACCAATTTTAAAAGGCAATCAATACATTTATAGAGCGCGCTACTCACCTGTTAGGGTCTCAAGGCGCTGGGGGTGGGGGGGTGCTGCTACTGCTCGAAGAGCCAGGTCTTGAGGTGTTTCCTGAAGCTGAGGTGGTTCTGGTTCAGTCGTAGGTGTGTGGGGAGGGCGTTCAAGGTCTTAGCTGCTAGGTAGGAGAATGATCTTCCTCCGGTGGTGGCTCTGCAGATCCATGGGATGGTGGCGAGGGCGGGGTTGGTGGAGCGGAGCTGGCGGGTGGGGGTGTAGAACGTGAGTCGGCTGTTGAGGTATTCCGGACCTCTGCTGTGGAGTGCCTTGTGTGCGTGGGTGAGCATTCTGAAGGTGATGCTTTTGCTGACGGGGAGCCAGTGGAGATTCTTCAGGTGGGTTGAGATGTGGCTGTGGCGAGGAATGTTGAGTATGAGTCATGCGGAGGCATTTTGTATGCGCTGGAGACAGTTCTGATGTTTGGCGGTTGTTCCAGCGTAGAGGGTGTTCCCGTAGTCCAGTCGGCTGGTGACGAGGGCTTGTGTGACTGTTTTTCTGGTTTCGGTGGGGATCCAGCGGAAGATATTCCGGAGCATGCGCGGGTTGTTGAAGCATGAGGATGATATGGCGTTGACTTGTTTGGTCATGGTAAGTGAGGAGTCCAGGATGAAACCCAGGTTGCGTGCGTGGTCCGTGGATGTCGGTGCGGTGCCCAACGTCAGGGGCCACCAGGAGTTATCCCAAGCCGAGGGGGTTTGTCCGAGGATGAGGACTTCAGTCTTGTCCGAGTTGAGTTTGAGGTTGCTAAACTTCATCCAGTCCGCTACCTCTTTCATTCCTTCCTGGAAGTTGGATTTGGCGGTGGCTGGGTCCTTGGTGAGGGAGAGTATCAGCTGGGTATCGTTGGTGTAGGAGATGATGTTGATGTTGTGCTTCCGTGCGATGGAGGTGAGGGGGCTCATGTAGATATTGAAGAGTGTTGGGCTGAGTGAGGATCCTTGGGGTACGCCGCAGATGATTTCGGTCGCTGTGGAGCAGAAAGGGGGGAGGCGGACTCTCTGGGTTCTGTCGGTGAGAAATGAGTTGATCCATTCCAGGGTCTTCCCCTGGATTCCGGTGTTGTGGAGGCAGTTTATTAGGGTACGGTGGCAAACGGTGTCAAAGGCTGCAGAGAGATCCAGGAGGATGAGGGCTGCTGTTTCTCCGTGGTCCATCATGGTTCTGATGTCGTCTGTGGCTGCGATGAGGGTGGTCTCGGTGCTGTGGTTTGCTCGAAATCCTGATTGGGAGGGGTCGAGCGAGTCGTTGTCCTCGAGAAATGCGGTCAGCTGTTTGTTGACGGTCTTTTCCATGACTTTAGCCGGAAAGGGGCGAAGAGAGATGGGCCGGAAGTTCTTGAGGTCCCTGGGGTCTGCAGAGGGTTATTTCAGGAGGGCGTTGATCTCTGCGTGCTTCCAGCTCTCCGGGTAGGTGGCTGACGTGAAGGAGCTGTTTATAACGTTCCGCAGGTGGGGTGCGATGATGGTGTTGACCTTGTTGAAGATGTGGTGGGGGCATGGCTCGGAAGGAGAGCCGGAGTGGATGTTGTTCATGACGTGGATGGTGTCTTCACTGCTGATTGGGGTCCAGGCATTGACAGTGTTGGTGGAGGTCATAGTGCAGGAGTCCGGATGTGGGGGTTGGGGTCCGAAGCTGTCGTGTATGTCTGCAATCTTGCGGTGGAAGAACGTGGCAAGGGAGTTGCAGAGGTCTTGCGAGGGGGTGATGTCGTTGTTGCTAGCGTTCGGGTTTGAGAACTATTTGACGATGCTGAAGAGTTATTTGCAGTTGTGGGCATTGTTGTCTAGTCGTTCCTTGAGCGATGTCCTCTTGGTGTTCCGGATCTGCTGATGGTATTCGTGGGTGGCGGATATGAGGGCTGTCATGTTCTACGTTGTCTGTTCTTTGCGCCAGTTCTTTTCGAGAGTTCGGCAGGCTTTCTTTGCGGCTTTGAGGGTGTCCGTGAACCGTGAGGGTTTTCTGGTGGTGATCTTGCTGTGGGTGTTCTTGAGTGGGCGAGGTCGTCGGCGCAGTTGGTGATCCAGTGTGCGAGGTTGAGCGCTGCGGTGCCGGTGTCGGGAATGTTGGTGTCGGCAGGTGGGTTCTGGCTCAGTGATGTGGTAAGCTGGTCCGTGGTGATTTTTCTCCAGCATCTGCGGGGGATCTGATGCGTGTGGTGGTGAGATGTGGTCCTCTTGAATGTGAAGTATACGCAGCTGTGGTCGGTCTAGTGTAGTCCTGTGGCGTGGTTGAAGGTGATGTGGTCACTGGCTGAGAAGATGGCGTTGAGGGTGTGGCCAGCGAGGTGAGTGGGGGCGTCCACTAGTTGCTTGAGTCCGAAGCTGGCGAGGTTGTCGAGCAGTGTGGTGGTGACGCTGTCATTGTTGTTTTCTAGGTCAAAGGCATTTGGAGGTACGTGAAATTGATTACACTTGCACATTTATAAATATCAGTTATTGCTGTATAAATACAGACATTCAATACAATATATTTTGTAAATATATTGATGTGGGGCAACAAAATTAGCAATCTTCGGAATTACTGTATAAATACATATGATAACTTAAGGCATTAAAAAACTACAAGACATATGATTAATATATTACTCCAAGTTTGCCTCCTCATACCACTGTCTCGTGCAAAGAAGAAAAGCACTCCTTGGCGGTCATTACTGATGTTTATTTCCACAGAAAAACTTGCACAATCAACAGACCCGTTTCAGTATATAGATGTATATGTGTATAAAGGGAACCCATTGTGACAATTTTTTTAACCTGAAACATGCTAGTTGGGGGAGTTAGCCCATTCAGGGCTAGATTGATTTGAGTTTTTGCTGGCAGAGCATTAAACAGCTTGTGTTTAATAACATTATTAATTTTCACAATATAATTGTTGTGTTGCGTGGGATGTTTCCCAGTGGTGTACTCTGCTTAATCTTATTTTCTATTTGAATTTTAAGAACGCGCCTTATTAGAAAGGAGGATATCTTGGAAATATAATCCACTTTCTATGTTGTTGCAGGTAATGTTATGTTTAAATAACATGACGGCCTGACGCTTTGGTAAACATCGAAAAAGGTTGGTACCAAAACGCGTCTGTTGGTTGTGCATTGATATGCGGGAGCACCCCCGCATTTAAAAGCACCAGTCTGCGAGTGCTCCGCGCTGGTGTTACGTGGAGTGTATATATATATATATATATATATATATATATATATATATATATATATATATATTGGACAAACACTCTCGCAAGACGCGTATCGGCCACCGCCTTTCTCAATTAGAGGCCGGCGCCACCTTCGAAGTGAAGACAAAGTGAGACAAAATGAACTACGAGAGGCAATGAAAAAACGCATCCAGGCGTATGAACAGAAGATAAAACGGCAAAAACAAGAAAAGTTTGAGAGGGACGAAAGGGATTATTTGCAAGGACGGATTCTTACATTCGCAAAGAAATACGACCAGCCCAGAAAAAGGATTTTGAGCCATAAAGCCACGGAGCCAGCAATTACTTCAGAGTCCGAGGTCACAGAACCTGAACAAAGTGAGGAAGGGGGCGGCCCGTCCAGCGTATCCAGGAATGTGGCACCAGTATCCATGGAGGCTTCCACATCGGTCCCTTTTTTAGACGAGTTTCAGGTCATAAGGGAAACACGGACTACAGGGGGAAGGGGAAAGCCAGTGGAACCAAAGCCACAAAGGAATCAATCATCGCATTTATGTATAGCGCACTACTCACCCAGAGGGTCTCAAGGCGCTGGGGGAGGGGGGTCCGCTACTGCTCGAACAGCCAGGTCTTGAGTTGCTTCCTGAAGGCGAGGTGGTTCTGGGTCAGGCGGAGGTGGGTGGGGAGGGAGTTCCATGTCTTGGCGGTGAGGTAGGAGAAGGACCGTCTCCCTGTGGTGGCTCTTCAGATTCGGGGGACGGCGGCGAGGGCGTGGCTGGTCGATCGAAGCTGGCGTTTGGGAGCGTAGAAGTTGAGGCGGCTGTTGAGGTATCCTGGGCCTTGGTTGTGTAGGGCTTTGTGTGCGTGGGTGAGGAGATGGAAGGTGATTCTCTTGTTGAGCGGGAGCCAGTGCAGGTCTCTCAGGTGTCCGGAGATGTGGCTTCGACGGGGGATGTCCAGGATGCGTCGTGCTGAGGCGTTCTGGATCCGCTGGAGTCTCTTCTGGAGCTTGGCTGTGGTTCCGGCGTAGAGGGAGTTGCCGTAGTCCAGATGGCTGGTGACGAGGGCCTGGGTGACCGTCTTCCTGGTCTCGGTGGGGATCCACCGGAAGATCTTATGTAGCATGCGCAGAATTTTGAAGCACGACGAGGAGACGGCGTTGACTTGTCTGGTCATGGAGAGGGAGGAGTCCAGGATGAAGCCCAGATTGCGTGCGTGGTTTGTTGGTTTGGGTGCGCTGCCTAGGGCGGGGGGCCACCAGGAGTTGTCCCAAGCGGCGGGTGAGGATCCCAGGATGAGGACTTCCGTCTTGTCCGAGTTCAGTTTCAGGCGGCTGTTCTTCATCCATTCGGCTACCTCTTTCATCCCTTCGTGAAGGTTGGCTCTGGCGGTGGCGGGGTCGTTGGTAAGGGAGAGGATCAGCTGGGTGTCGTCGGCGTAGGAGATGATGTTGAGGTTGTGCTGGCGTGCGATGTCTGCGAGGGGGCTCATGTAGACGTTGAAGAGGGTTGGACTGAGCGAGGAGCCTTGAGGAACGCCGCAGATGACTTTGGTGGCTTCAGATCTGAATGGAGGGAGGCGGACTCTCTGTGTCCTTCCGGCGAGGAAGGAGATGATCCACTCCAGTGCCTTCTCCTGGACTCCGACGTTTCTGAGGCATTGTACTAGGGTACGGTGGCAGAAAGTGTCGAAGGCCGCGGAGAGGTCGAGGAGGATGAGGGCCGCTGTTTCTCCGTTGTCGAGCAGCGCTCGGATGTCATCGGTGGCTGCGATCAGGGTGGTCTTGGTGCTGTGGTTGGCCCGGAAGCCAGACTGTGAGGGGTCGAGGGATCCGTTTGTCTCGAGGAAGGCGGCCAGCTGCTTGTTGACGGTCTTCTCGATGACTTTTGAAGGAAACGGGAGCAGCGAGATGGGGCGGTAGTTCTTGAGGTCGGTGGGGTCGGCGTTGTTGATGATGTCCCGCAGGTGGAAAAGGAGAAAGAAAGCAAACGCAGGACAAGGCGTGGTGGGTGGAGCAAATGCCGGCGACGCATCTCCAAGGATGACCAGGAGCAAAAAATTCTGGAACAGACGATAGACACCCAGAACTTAACGGTTGTCAACCTCACATCCAGAAGACTATCAGAGGACGAGGAACAGGTTTTACGACTTGGATTAAATTTCTGCCCTGATCAGAATTCAGAATATACTCAACTAAGGATTGACCTCTTCAGATTTTGTAGAAAAATAAAATTGCTATAATACTTTAGAGGCAAGACACGCATTGACAAACCTATATCATCTGCTGAAGAAATACCAGCTTTAACCGCGGGTGACATTGAAGCACTTGCAGTTATGAATGACTTAGCTGAAGAAGGAGACCCTATGGCAATAATATCGCCACAGAGAAGGATGTGGGCTGGGGTGGCTCAAATGAAACCAGACAGTCCTTTCAAACCTAAATCAAGATTTTGTCAGATGATGCCGGCTGATGCGATTGATACTTTCTCAGAGGTGATGATCAAAGACCTTTGGAGCCATTGTAATTTTATAAGAAAGAAGAAATCTGGAAATGGCAATATAACTCAACAGCAAAGGAGAGCAATAATGGATCTAAGAAAGGATGACAAAATTGTGTGTAAACCGTCCGACAAAGGCGGAACCGTCGTCTTGATGACTAGGGATTTCTATGTCAAGGAAGCCCTATCCCAATTGGAGGACCAGAAAAACTACATCAAGGTAACGAAGAAGACATTTGATGAGAGTATCTATGCTTATCGTTCCCTACTCAACAAGTGGTATCATAAAGGAATGCTGAGTAAAGAGGAATTTGCTTTCCGGGAATGTAAGCAGCCGAAGGTACCGACTTTCTATCATCTGCCCAAGCTGCATAAGAATGCAACAAGTCCACCAGGACGTCCGATTGTTTCGTCTGTTGGGAGCCTAATGGAGCATATGTCGAGGTTCGTGGACTATTTTTTTTACGATTTTGTGACAATGTTGAAATCATATTTGAAGGATACAACTGACTTTCTCCGTATTATTGACAATTTGAACTGGACTAATGATTTGGTAATGATGACACTGGATATTTCGAGCCTATACACTAGTATAGATCATTTCCAAGGGGCAAAAGCTATAAAATGGTACTTGGAGACACAGCCCATAAATTTGATGGCACACAATGAAATGTTACTTGAGTTTATATCATTTTGTCTAAGTAACAACATTTTTCTGTTTCAGGATCAATTCTACAAACAGATCTGTGGCACCACGATGAGCACCTGCTTCGCCCCCAGCTACGCGAATCTTTTCGTCGGCCGGTGGGAGGAGCAGGTGGCCTGGGCGGTTCACAACGCCACATGGACAGAGAGGGTAGTATCTTGGAACAGATACATAGACGATCTGTTTATCGTCTTTAAAGGTACGATTGAAAGTGCCAAGGAATACGTCGAGGTACTAAATAGGAATGATCTTAATCTCAGATTCAGTGGGGAAATCAGTACAGAAACCGTTAATTTTTTGGACCTTAAAGTGTTCATAGCTGAGGGTAAATTCTGTACAGCGCTGCATAGGAAACAGACAGCCGGTACTTCTGTGCTCCACGCGAAGAGTTGCCATTCGGGGAAAACTATATCTAGCATACCCCATGGCGAACTACTGAGAATCAAGAGAAATTGTACAGGACAAGATGATTTTGAGGAGGCGGCCAATGAAAGTTTGTTGAGGTTCAAAATGAGAGGATACAGTACGGAGGTATTGCAGAAGGCTAAATTGAAAGCTGACAAAAAATTGAGATTTGACGTAATCTGAAAGAAAAGTACAAAGAGACCCAGGGCACAAGAGAGTAATCATAATAGCATGAGGATGATTATCAACTACTCCGCTGATGCCCCGGATATCAGAAAAAAGTGTGTGAAGAATTGGCACATACTTAAATCTGATCCGGTCATCGGTAAGGATTTACCGAAGTCCCCATTGATAACGTTTAGGAGAGCTAGGTCATTGGGTTAGAACATTGTACGAAGCCACTGTAAGAAAGAGGAGAAACCTCCACCATTTGGGAAACTGACAGGATTTTATCCTTGCCTTAAATGTAAGGCCTGTAAGAATAGCAAGAAGGTAACTAGTTACCAAATACCGGGGATGAAGGAGCCCAAAAAGATCACTAGTTTAATGAATTGCAACACAAGTCATACGGTGTACTGTCTTGTATGTCCGTGTGGCCTGCGTTACATTGGGAGCACTAATCACCCAACAAAAATTAGGATCTTAGAACACCTGAGGGCTATACAAAATAAGGATCCCACGTACCCAGTGGCGAGGCACTTTGAAGTGTCTCACCAAAGCAACCGAGAACTCCTTAGCTTTTACTGTATGGATCAGGTGCCAGCAGATATAAGGGGAGGAAATAGGTTGCTCCAGCTACGCAGGCTAGAGTCTCGTCATATCATTGAGAACCAGACTAAGAAACCGGGTGGCCTGAATGCTGGGGAGGAGCTAGCAGTCCATCTATGATGTTCACATTGATCCCCCTGCACTGATGATGATTTTTCTTATATTTAATAACTGTAAGGTGTTCGTTACAATGTATATATTTCTGTGGATATTATATAATTTGTGTGTTTATTAATTCATTATGCCCATCCAGGGCACAATTATGTCAGTGATTGCAACTGAATGACACCACTTACAAATGGTGGTTGTTAATGCATATACATGTCTTTTCTTTATTTTGTTGATTGGCTGTATTTAAATTCTGCCTGAAGGTGGCGCCGGCCTCTAATTGAGAAAGGCGGTGGCCAAAACGCGTCTTGCGAGAGTGTTTGTCCAATAAACAGATATTGGAATTGTCCCCGTGAGTGCTGCATGCTTTTTGCATCAGAGCTTTTGTCTGATTGTGACCAGCGTGGCACCGTCACCCGCTATCAAGAGCACCCGGTCGTGAGTGAAGGAGAGCAGATGGACTAGTGAGCTTCAAAAAAAAAAAAAAAATATATATATATATATATATATATATATATATATATATATATATGTTTTAAACCTACTGGTGGTCGCCAGTAGGTCTTTAAAATGAGGTCCTAATTTCCACTTCAGCTGCTGTCTGGAATGCTTTGGGGTGCTTCATCAATCATGATAAATTTACACAGCATCATGAATTTGTAAATATTGTAAATAATGAAATACCAGTACTGCACATTTAGTAATGGTGCTGACAAAAGATCGAATAGAGTATTGTCCTTTGTTTATTTTTTGACAGAACCATCACGTGCAGCTTAAACAAATAGTAAAATGGCGTTGCCTGACTTTGTGTTTGTAGCGGTCGAGAAAGGCAAATGCCGAAACGCGTCCCGCTTTTTGAGAAAAATAATGAATTTGAATTCACTTATGAGTGCGGCACCTTTCTTGGTTGACGAGGAAGTACGAGCTTCGTATACCAGTGGGTTACCCACCACTCCATAAGCCGCACCCCCTCCCGAGTGCAGTGAGACGTATCTACAGAGGAACTGAGCTTTTTTGTTTACGTCTTGCACCGCCGCATATGTCCGAGGAAAACGTGGACTGCATTGAATTATCGGATGGAACGGGTGAGTTGAAAAACTAAACTCTATTCCCGTTTCCGATTTTAATGTATGCAAAGATTTAATCTATAAACGCGGTTGGAGCGTGGGTCGCACTAAGATCCATAAGATTATTGCACACGCAACATAAATCAAGGAGCTATGCACTCAGTCGAGGCTCGCCAAGAGGCAGCAATTGACATATTCAAACAAGACAAAACGGGTGATAATGGCGCTAAAAGCAGTACAACAGAAGCAAGGAACACACACGGGGGCCTGAAAGCACAGTTTAATAGACTGGAAAAATTATACAAAAGAGATATAAGAAAATGGTGGGAGGCAACATCGCTCCAAAACTATATTGAGAAAAACCGCATTCCACGTGGTTTGCGCATTTATACAATTCTCGCCTATGAAAACCCAGACCCCAGGCTCCTGGATGAATGGCTAGCTCACACAACAGAATCATCGGTAGGAATGTTGAAGGTATTAATTAAGTTTGCCTGGAGTGATAGGGCTACTTGCCTGGAAGAGATTGAAGAACTTGAAAAAATGATTGCCACTGACAAAGATACAAAAACAAGAGAGCAACTCCGTGGAAATATGAAAAAACGACTATTAGACTATGAAGAAAAGATAAAACAAAGAAAGCATAACAAATTCAATCGGGATGCTCAAGACTATGAGCAAGGGAGAGTGCTGACATTTGCACGCAGATATGATGCACCAAGAAAATCAGTGAGGCTAAATAGAGCTAAACAAGTTACCGAACAGAAAGATACATCAGAATCTGATATTACTACAGATGCGGAACAATCGGGGAAAGAAGGTGTAGAACAAGCACCAAGCCATTCCCCTTTTCACGAGGAGTTCCAAATAATGTGACAAATGTGGCAGAGAGGAGGTCGCGGCAAGCCCCCAGAGCGAAGAAATCAACAAAGAAAAGACAAACAAGATGAGGAGGCTTCAACAAGTGGGAATATTGCCTCCCAAACAAGGAGCAGGAAAATCTTCAAGAAATAACCGTTGATGCAAATGAAGATTTAACGATAGTAACTTAACATCAAGGAAACTATCTCAATATGAGGAAGACGTCTTAAAGAAAGGACTTACATTCTGGCCGACACAAAAATTTGAATATATACGCAGTCACGAATCGACCTTTTCAAATTTACAAGAAAATTTAAACTACAAAAATTCTTTAAAATGAGAGGAGACATCTATCATGCTCATGATGAGGAACAAATAACTTCTAGAGAAGGGCTCACGGGAGAAGATTTACATCTTTTACGTACAATAACTGAAGAAGAACGAATCTCTGGTTCACAAGAGATAGCCGATATAGAACGTTATGAGTTTCAACAAAGGAGGGCAAAATCAGGATTAAGGTCCAAATTAACATTTATCCCCAATACTCCATTTGATCAAATCGATGTCTTTGAGGAAGCGGTCAAATCAGAACTACAGCAACTAAGAACTAATAAGTTGAAATGGATGAAAGATAACCAATTAAAACCGAATTTGACAATTCATCAAAGACAAGCCATTGAGAGCTTACAAAAGGATACATCCATAATTTGCAAAGCATCAGACAAAAGGGGAAACATAGTTCTATTAACTAGAGGTTACTATGTGATGGAAGCCCTCAGACAACTATCTGACCCTACTAGCTACCTCAAGATCACCAAAGAGAGATATAATGAAAGTATTATGGAATACAAAGCACTTATCGATAAGTGGTCAAGGAAGGGAATGTTAGATCAAGATAAAATAAAATTCCTTAAGTGTTCAGAACCAACAACACCAACATGTTACCACTTACCAAAAATGCATAAACATGCAAGTAAACCACTGGGTGGTCCTATCATCTCATCAATTGGCAGTTCAACAGAACATATGCCGCAATTCATTGACGTTTTCCTGGCACCTCTTGTGAAGACATTGTCTTCATATATATTCGTGATTCGACGGATTTTGTGAGAACAATATCAAATTTCATTTGGGAAAATGACATGTTAATGATGGTAATGGACATCACTAGTTTATACACTAGTGTTGACCACAAACAAGGACTGAAAGCGACTCAGTACTTTTTGAAGGGAAGATCATTGGAACTGGCAGAACATAACCAAATCCTCTTTGAATTTCTGAGATTTTGTCTTTGCAAACGCATCTTTCTCTTTCAGCAGCAGCTGAACTTACAACTCAAAGGGACGGTGATGGGAACCTGATTTGCCCCCAGCTACGCAAATTTATTCGTGGGCTGGTAGAAGAAGGAGGTGGCCTGGGCAGACATCAACCAAGAATGGGTATCTAATATAGTTGGTTGGTACCACTATATAGATTACATTTTCCCTTTATGGAAAGGTCCTAGAACAGAGGCAGTGAAATACATTACAATTTTAAATGATAATGATGTTAACCTACATTTCAGTGGAAAAATTAGCTCCAAGGAAGTACATTTTTTGGACTTAAAAGTCTTTGTTAATGACAACAAAATCTGTACTTCCCTGTTCCGAAAGCCCACAGCTGGTAATTCAATTTTAGAAGCCACCAGTAGCCACCCAGTTCCCTTAAAAAGAAGGATACCTTACGGAGAACTTTTAAGATTATAAAGGAACTGTATTAGAGAAGAGGATTTTAATACAGCTGCAACAGAAGCCATCAAAAGGTTTGAGAGAAGAGGCTACTCATGAAATTTATTAGATACAACACTCACATGTGTTGATAGAATCTCAAGAACTAGCCTCTTAAAAGATAAGGTGACAGAAAAATCGGCCAGAGATTCAAGTATAGCGAATACAAGATTAATAATGACCTATACCAGGGAGGTATATAACATTGCGAAAATAATAAGACACAACTGGCACATTCTACAGACTGATCCAATAATAGGACCAGATCTATCCAAATATCCTAAGATAACATATAGGAGATGTAGATCATTAAAGGACAGTCTGACTCAAAGTCACTTGGAACAGGTGAAAAAGAATCCATGGATTAGTGACATAATGTTTTTTTTCCTTGTACTAAATGCAAGGCGTGTAAACACAGCAGCAAGAAATTAACTTATCTGCTGCCAGGTTTGAGAATTGAAAGGAAAATCAATAAATTCCTCACCTGCAATACACCATTTTGTGTTTATGTACTGATGTGCCCATGTAATTTATGGTACATAGGCAGTACAATTCAACCCACTAAAATGAGAATTCTTGAACATGCCAGGGCAATTAAGAAGAAAGACCCAACATACCCTATAGTGAGGCATTTTGCTGATTTTCATTCCAGTAATAGGAATTTGTTGAAATTCTTCTGCATTGACCACATACCTTACACTGAGAGAGGAGGGAATCGAGAACTACGTTTAAGAAAACTTAAATCAAGATATATAATAGATCTCCTTCTAAAATTCCAGGAGTTCTTAATACAGAAGATCAGCTACCGATTCATTTACTATAAAGAAAACGTGAAATATAAAACCAACCTGTCTCGTTTGAAGCTGATGCGATGTATAGTTCACTCTTATTTTTGGTTCTAGCACTACTCCCTAGATTTTAAATGCATTATTTCAATGATGGATCAAGACTACTAGATGAAATATCTAATTGTTGTTAGACGCTGCTTCCTGTTGGACCTGGCTGGAGCTGCTGCTTGCTGCTAAGGGCTGCCTTACACCCACGACTTGCGGATCCCGCTTCGCGGGTCCCGCTGCGGAATTAACTCACCGCTCACCGGCTGTTCGTGTTCTCCTGCCTGGCTGCTCTGTGGGGGCGTGTGAGGCTTCAGGGCTGCGAGCGTGAGGCTGAGTCACCTGGCCCCGCTCTCCCTGAACGCCCCGCCCCCACCTTCCTACAATCAAAAAGGCACCGGACTCTCCCCTCTTGGGACGCTGCTTTCCTGTTGGACCTGGCTGGAGCTGCTGCTTGCTGCTAAGGGCTGCCTTACACCCACGACTTGCGGAACCCGCTTCGCGGATCCCGCTGCGGAATTAACTCACCGCTCACCGGCTGTTCGTGTTCTCCTGCCTGGCTGCTCTGTGGGGGCGTGTGAGGCTTCAGGGCTGCGAGCGTGAGGCTGAGTCACCTGGCCCCGCTCTCCCTGAACGCCCCGCCCCCACCTTCCTACAATCAAAAAGGCACCTGGACTCTCCCCTCTTGGGACGCTGCTTTCCTGTTGGACCTGGCTGGAGCTGCTGCTTGCTGCTAAGGGCTGCCTTACACCCACGACTTGCGGAACCCGCTTCGCGGGTCCCGCTGCGGAATTAACTCACCGCTCACCGGCTGTTCGTGTTCTCCTGCCTGGCTGCTCTGTGGGGGCGTGTGAGGCTTCAGGGCTGCGAGCGTGAGGCTGAGTCACCTGGCCCCGCTCTCCCTGAACGCCCCGCCCCCACCTTCCTACAATCAAAAAGGCACCGGACTCTCCCCTCTTGGGACGCTGCTTTCCTGTTGGACCTGGCTGGAGCTGCTGCTTGCTGCTAAGGGCTGCCTTACACCCACGACTTGCGGAACCCGCTTCGCGGGTCCCGCTGCGGAATTAACTCACCGCTCACCGGCTGTTCGTGTTCTCCTGCCTGGCTGCTCTGTGGGGGCGTGTGAGGCTTCAGGGCTGCGAGCGTGAGGCTGAGTCACCTGGCCCCGCTCTCCCTGAACGCCCCGCCCCCACCTTCCTACAACACGCCCCATTGGTCTTGGCCCATAAATATCAGTGAGAGACGCTGCGCGGGAGCGTGCGGGAGCGCCCGGGGCTAAGACCGGGCAAAGAGCGGGCCGTTTGAGGCCGTGCAAAGAGCGGGCCGTTTGAGGCCGTTCGAGGACTGAGAGGACTGGACTGGCCCACCCCCCTTGGCTCAATATTTTGGTAACTAAATCATTAACTGAGGGGAAATAAATCTACCTTTGTCACAGTGCCTCAGTGCTATGGATCCAAGGGTAACCCGTAGCAAGTCTTCTAAACGTGGGTCACTAGTCAGTGGCCCCATGGATGACTTTATAACCCGCACTAATATAGCTATAGACAAGGAAATATCTAAGCTCCAAACCCGGGTTTCGCTAGAACTAGATGCCGCAAGAAGAGTGTCCCAAATAATTGCACTTTCCAAGAAATCCTCCCTAGGTCATATAGCCACCTCTGTTACCCCTGAGCGCCCAGCACGCCCACACTGCATAGTCGCTCAGGTAGATATCCACCATTCACCGACCCGGGTATTCCCATAACTGCATCAGGAAGTAAGGATGAGGATACTCCACTAACACCTCTTAGTGTGCAAATCCCTACTCCCATTGTATCTTTCCCGAATTTGTCCCATAATATCTCCAGTGGCAAACAACCAAAGAGGAAACGCAATTCTCGCTCAGCTTATTTTCGTAAGAAAGCGAAAATTGCTGTTCCCAAAGATCTGCCTACGAATAACATCACAGCATCTAATGCTGGAGCTGAGTTTACCCCTAATACCCAGTCTTGTAGTGAGGTACAGGGAAACAATGCATCTATTCCCCTCCTTAATACCACAACAGGCGAGGACCCTGAAGTAGACGGCCCAACCAATAACAATAAAGAATTTATAGAGGTGGTTTGGGACACACTTAAAAACTTTTGTCACCTCTGGACCTAAGACTATCAAGGATAGAAAATAACTTGTTAGAAATGGAGAAGAGCATTATAGCGTTGGCCACTCTTGGGTTGAAAAGTCTAGAAAACCAGGGCATTATTGCAGCTGACCCAATGCCACAACCTACCGCACCCCAACCCAATTTAGCATCCTCCTCAGCACCACCTACAATAAAACCTGTTCCTAAACCAAGGACAGTCACGGTGGAGCAAGCTCGCGTTAAACCAAAGGCTCCTCCACGAGGCTCCACACGTAACTTGCAAAACCCCAAACACGAAACACCAATTAGACCGGTCCCTAATGAAATCCAGGTCCCCCCAGTTAAAGACAACTTTAGAGGTGGCTATATTGACCTTCCCCCAGAGGCAAACGACTATGTCGTTGTATTGACGGGTGTTCCAACGTTAGGTAATGGCAACTTGAAAACCACTGGTCACTTAAAAATAAAATAATGCACTGGTTAAATGTCAACAGACCAATCCCCAATGGCAGAAAAAGTAGGGTATTGATGGTTCGCAGAACCCCCTGGGTAGGGCCAACGTTGAAATCCAGTCCGGGGGACTGCGTAGTAGTGACCTTTGAAGATCCACACACGGCGCACTACATTTGCAGTTGGCCCAGTAATGATGACACCCTAGTCAAACCCAAGCTACTATCCTTTTTCTATCCTCCCCGACCTAGCTGTAATCAGGGGGACAATTGGACATTGGTTCAGCACCACCAACGGCCGAATAAGTCCCGGGGCCAAAGGGAGACCTTGCTACACTGGAATGGCCTCTCTACCTATAATAGATTTGGCGGTCTAGAGGAGGTGGATTGACTCCTTGTGCAAGCAGCCAAGCAACCCCGAAAGGTATTCTTAACTTCACAAAGGCATCATTCCACTGATTGTGCTGCTCCTGAATCTGCAACAAGCCGAGTAGGGCGATCCAGCAACGCAAGGGATGATGGTGTGACAACGTCATTGGATATAATAGCAAAGTGTAACAGGGAAGATTGGGCAAACCCGCTCTGCGTGACCCTCCCTGCACCCACTTCTCTTGAACAGTTGGATCCTACCTGCCCTGCCCCCTATGTGTCCTCCAATCTCCCGCAAACCGAGCCGCTTGTGAGGTCTTCAAAACATGTGGGTGCAACTGTTTCTTCTATGCCTATGTCTATTGACCACACCAGGGCTTTTCCACCAGCTTACTCTGTCCTAAAAATTCTATCCTGGAATGTGGCTGGTCTTGGTCGCAACTTTGACATCCCCGAATGGAGTGACTTCCTGGAACCCTTCCACATCTGCCTCCTACAGGAAACCTGGTGTTTGGAGCCAAGACACCGAGTGGGATTTTCCACCTTTTTTATCCCCGCAGTCCAGGAACACGGATCCAAAGGTCGTCCGTCAGGCGGCCTTATAATATGGATTAGTATTGCTTTAGGCTTTAGGGTAAAAGAAAGAAACACCCAATCTTCGGATCTCCAGTGGCTAACGGTAACACACAAAGGGGGAAAAAGAATGGAAGTCTTTAACATCTACCTGAGGGGTGCCAAAGGCGGTGCATCCCATTTACCATCTACAGGTCTAAACCGCAACCTGGCCGCCTGCGATGCGGATTCCCATATAATGCTCGTTGGGGATTTCAACTGCTGTTTTGAGCCTTTGGCCAATGAAGATATCTTGGACACTTTTGAGGAGGACACCAGGAGAGGCATTCCCATTTTGAATCTTGCCCCGATTCCCAAATGGTCGCAAAATGCAATAGAGATCAATGCCCTGTGCATGGAGCATAACTTGCGACCGACAAATGGCCGATCCAAATCTGACCATATGGGTGCCCACACTTATAACAGACAAGATCACACGTCTAGGATTGACTATATTATGCTTAATTACAACCTCTGGCAATACCACCTAGATATGGAGGTTATAGTGTCAGGTGATAGCGACCACAACCCTTTATCGCTATCTATTTCATCCCCCTGGCAGGCTGAAAGACAAGGCCTAACCGGTCACAAGTGGAAATCCTCCCATGAAATAGTCCCTACAAACTGCAGCAGGCGTTTAAAATGGGCAAAAGTCTTAGCCGATGATACAAGAATGGCCCAGGCCGGAACAATTTTGGAAGAGGTGGAGTCCCGGATGATCACTTCAAACCAAAACCATAACAAGATCCTACCTCTATTCACTAAGACTGTACTGGCGCTAAGTGACTTATTTATTGTCCCCCAAACCACACGAAGGGGTCTTTCAAAATCATTGCCTAAACAGTCAGACAAGTGGTATACCCCAAAATGTCTTGAGGCCAAGAAGGAACTGGGTGTGTCATTAAAGTCTAAAGATGCGGTTGCTATCAGGGCTGCTAGAAAATTTTATAAAAAAACCATAACTGAAGCCAAACAGATTTATGATTTTAATTTTTGGGGAGATCTAGTAGAGGCCAGCACTAGTAAGGATGCCAAGAGGTTTTGGGACCTATTAAGATCCAGGGAAAAGCCCATAGACCAGCAGCTAACTTGTAATATTACAGGGGAGGCATGGTTCGAACACTTTTCGCAACTGTACTCTGCTCCGTCAGGCCCAGCCCAGGCAGCTTGCCCATCTATGGGTCTTACAACTAACCTCCCGTGCGATGATGGCCTTTTTACCAACTTAGAAGTTGAAAGAGCAATCCAATGCATTGTCCCGAACAAGGCAGCGGGTCCGGACGGAATTCCAGGAGACCTAATTAAGAACTATCCATCTCCTTGGAGTAGATTAATTGCCTCGCTTCTGAATGAAGTGATGTTGGGTGGAGTCTTTCCTGACTCATGGAGGGGCGCTGAGGTCGTACCAATTTTTAAAAAAGGCTCCAGGGACGACCCAGCGAACTACCGCCCAATTAGCTTATTAGACTCTTCTCAAAAGGTAGCAGGGAAGGTGGTATTGGGCAGGATCGTCGAGTGGGCAGATGAAAATCATATCCTGTCAGATCTCCAAGCAGGTTTTAGAACAGGAACAGGCACAATCGAGCAGACATTCCGCCTTCTAATGATTTATTGGAAAGTGGTGGTGCTGGGAGGGGGCAGTCTGTATCTAGTCTTCATTGACCTACGGACTGCCTTCGACCTGGTACCACGCACGCTCCTATGGAACGTCCTCGATGGGTTAGGCCTCCCCCCCTATTTGCTGTCGCTGCTTGTTAAATTTCACGATAGGAATTTTGCCCAAATTAGATGGGGTGCACAGGGAGAGAAAACATCCTGTATCCCCGTGGACAGAGGCGTCCACCAGGGGTGTGTGCTTGCCCCCACTCTGTTTTCTCTTTATATTAACGGAGTGGTGGAGCATCTTCTACAACAACCATCAGATGCACCCACCCTGGCTGGAAGGAAGATCCCAACGCTTCTGTTCGCCGACGATACCCTCCTAATTTCAAAATCACCAATGGGCATCCAATCGTTGCTTTCCAGGTTCCAAACCTTCTGCAATGAAAGGGGCTTGGCAATAAATATAGGCAAAACCAAGTTTTTAGTCCTTAACCCGCCAAAAAAATCTGTTTATCCCCCGGTCCTGGATTCCGTCCCACTTGATCGCGTGAAAGAATTTGACTACCTGGGTATACGCATCAGTGATACTATGAGCTGGAAGGCACACCACCAAAAAGTCTTCCTTACCCACAAAAGGGTGGCAGGTGCGCTGCTCAAGGAGCAGCGAGCATCATCATCAAAACCTATTGGGGCTCCCCTAGATATCTATAGGGCAAGGGTTGTAAGTGCGGCACTCTACAGTGCTGAGCTGTGGGGCACTCAAAAAGTTGACACTCTGGCCCACCTTGAGAACAACTTCCACAAAGATCTAATGGGTTTGCCCCACAGCACACCAACAATCCCATTGCTGATAGATGCAGGTACCCGGGCAATCTGCGACCAAGCGAAACTACGCCCACTCCTGTTATGGTCCAGAATCTGGAATGTGCAGGAATTAAGTAGTTACGCAGATGCCTTAAACGACATTTTGTCATTACCGGGCTCTCACAAAATCATCTGGCTTAGGGAGGTTAAAAAGCTGCTCTACAAATTAGGCCTAGGAGAGGCTTGGTCCAATAAATCTGCACCCACGAAACAACATCTAAAGAAGGTCTATTGGGCATGGGTAGACAGTGAGAGGGCCCGAAGCACAATCCATTGTAAATCCGTAGTTTTGTTTTTGTCAGCCAAGGAGTTACCGTTAAGGGAACCTTATCTAGACACCATTCAGAGCCCAAGGGACAGAGCATTGTACATCAAGTTCAGGTTGGGGGTACTTCCATTATGTGAGTTTACTTCCACATGGAAACCGCCCGCTCAAACTGTACCCTATTGCCCCTTTTGTGATCTAAGGGTAGAGTCTGTGTCCCACATGTTGTTCGAATGCAGTGTCTATGTAGCCCCGAGACGTAGGTGGTTGAAGCCCCTCTGCAGAAGTCTGGGAACTCGCTCTCACTTGGAAGCCCTGCGTATTTTACGTACAGATGCTAGACCCTTCTTTTCCACTTGCATGGCTAAATTCTTGGGTTGGGCATGGCGTCTAAGAACTGCAAGACAACTGTTAATCCAGTAAATGGGCCAACCCACCTAATATGCTGTTCTGGATATGAAATGTTTTCATGTTGATGATTGCTGTAAAAATGTTTTTTTTAAAAATAGATGTGTAAATGCTTTTATGATATGTTTTTATCGAATAAAGCTACTACTACTACGACTAATTGTTGTTAGGATATTAATTAATTGGGAAGGCCCATTCAGGGCTTAATAATTTTTCTGTAATTTTTCTGTTGCTTTACGTTGTACATAATGTTTAGCAAATATACGAGGCAGTTATGTATATATTGTAACGTATTTTGAGAATATGGGAGCATGAGAAAATATTGCTAGATAATTAAGTGGCTCATCCAGGGCACAATAATGGACTTTTTACACAGCATAATGCATTTGTAAATATTGTATATAACGAAATACCAGTACTGCACATTTAGTAATGGTGCTGACAAAAGATCGAATAGAGTATTGTCCTTTGTTTAATTTTTTGACTGAACCATGATGTGCAGCGTAAACAAATAATAAAATGGCGTTGCCTGACTGTGTTTGTAGCGGTCGAGAAAGGCAAACGTCGAAACGCGTCCCGCTTTCTGAGAAAAAATAGAGAATTTTAATTCACCTGTGAGTGCGTCACCTTTCTTGGTTGACGAGGAAGTACGAGCTTCATATATATATATATATATATATATATATATATATATATATATATATATATATATATATATATATATATATATATATTACCTACTGGCGGTCGCCAGAAGGTATATATAGTTAGGATTTTTTCTCTATGGGACTTTTGAAAATTCTATGTCTAATAACTTTGGCGTTTGTGGACGGAATCGGCTGAAATTTTCAGGAAAATGGCACATTTTGTTTCTGAGCAGCCCCTGAAAATTTGGGGGGGTTTCGTCAAAGGGGGGCCGAGAAAAAAGGGGGGTCTCAAAACGCGTTTTTCCCATTCATTTTTCCATAGGGCGTTTGGCCTCACTTTTAGCTCTAACGGCTGAATGGATTTGCACGAAACTTGGCAAAATTGTAGGGACTGTTAGCCCGATGTGCCTTTGCTGGGTCTCAATATATGTGCTCCAGTGGATTTTGAGAAATTAATGTTTTAAAAAACAGATATATCTGTGACAGCGTCCCGGGTAGCGCTCCGGTTCGCGTACTTTTCACGTTACGGAACTTTGCGAAGCGAAGCTGATTGGCTCTCCGGTGTCTGTCAACATTCTAAACAGTCCGGAACGGCCGCCATCTTGTCTCTCGGTCGGATCGAGAGACAAGAGGAGGAGAAAAACGAAGGGGGAATTTAATGAAAGGGGGCAAGGTAGACCCCTCTTGACCCCCTAGGAATGATGTTGGGGTTATTAAAGGGTCCCGTGGGGCAAATAAAAAAAATTAGAATTTTCGCGGTAGAAGCGCTTCCCGGTTCGCGAACCGGGAATTCACCATTTTGTGTTTCGTTTTAATTAAATTACAAGATGGAGGAAAAACAATGTGAGAAATGGGTATAAGGGGGTACGGGAGACATATCCTGACCCCCTATGTTTTCTGAGGGTGGCTGAGGATGCTCATATATGTTGATACATGTCTTCCAGCGGCTGCGCGAGAGCGTTTTTTTTTTTGCTGCGTGACGTCTGTTAACGTTCGATTCGAAGGAAATCAGGAAGTGTTGACCGCCATTTTGTCACTGCGAGTAAATATTTTGTTAAAAATAATTGTTATAAATTAATCCGTATTGATAAACATTGTCTGTGCCATCTTGCCTTTTTTCCAATGCCACACTTTTGTCGTGCACGGCAGCCATTTTAGATGCCTTGACCAGAACCACTCTCTGCACACCGCCGATCCTCAGCATGGCTCCCCACCCTCGCAAGCATCTCCCCCACGCACTGGTCACCCCCGCTCTCTCTCTCATGCATGGGCCATAAACCTCCCCCCATCTGCGCTGCTTTTCCATGAGAATCACACCCTGTGCCCGCCCGACACCTCCCTTTCACCCTATTCACTACCGCACCCTCTGACACTCCTCTCCCTCTGTGTCTGATTGTCCAGGCTGGTCCCAGGCTATCACCTAGGCGTGCGGATGTAGTTTATGGCCCCAACTTTAAAGAATCACCCCTCTTCAAAGGAGTTACAGTAGATCAAGGCCCCCATCTCATGAGATCCGTCACACCACACGCCTTCCTACTATCTAATAACGATCCTGTATTGTGATTGGGGAGGGGATTCTCACTGTAAGGGTGTGTGGGACCGAGCCTGAAGCGGAAGATTCCAGGGATGCCTTTTTGTACATCAAAGTCTTCACAAATATGTGTCACATTAAAAATATATAGCACTCCAACAAAGTAGTAGGATTATAACACTTTAATAACTTATAAATATATGCAACGCTCCAACAAAGTAAACACGTTAAAAAAAAAACATTTAAACAACTATTTACATGGCAGCCTGCTGCAACATCCATCTCAAAGCAACAATGAGCTGCTTTGGTTTGTCTTTTAGTCAGTAGCGGTCCGTTGTGCGAATAGGCCGAAGGCAGCACAACGCGCCGAGATCCGGACGGCATCCAGGAGGTGTCCAGTAAGTTGTCGCACTGGTCTGGCCATCCTACAATGCTGCGCCGAAAAACGGCGTGGGGCGCCCGGGGGGGGGGGGGGGGGTAGGTGCATGACTGACTGTATAAGTGAGTGATTAAATGTGTCTCACTGAGTGCATGGGTTAGTGACTAAACTGTCTTAATTTGTGCATCATTATGTCTGTTGTTCTGTAAACTGCTGCATGTGTTGATCAGTAGCTATATGAGTAACTATATGGGTTATTGAGTGGTTGCCCAAGTATTTGTATGGGAGACTGAGTGTGTGTGGGGGTGGCTGGGAGGTGTATGACTCTGTGCATAGATGTGTGAGCAGTTGATTCACTAGATGTATGGGTTCAAAAGTGCATGTGGAAACAGCTGTATGGGCGGTTGACTGTGTGCATGAGTGTATTAGTGAGTGAATGGATATCTCAGTGCTACATGTCAAAGTAAGTACATATGTAAAACACAGTACATGTGAGAGTTGACATATATAAATAACTGTGCATAAGAGCCAGTGAATGTGTGAGTGGCTGTATGGATCATTGTGAACTTGTATCAGGGATTGTATAAGGGAGTAAATATGTGTTAGTATATGTTTGAATAAGTAAGATGTGTATAACTGTATAGTTGAGGAAATGGAGGTGTGATTGATTCTTTACATGACTGACCAGGTGTGTGAGTAACTCCATGAATGAGTGACAGTCTGTGAGTGTCTGTTTACACTGAGTGTATCTAAGGTTATATCAGAGTCTGAAGAGGTACATCGTATAATCACATGAATGATGCCATCAGTGATGTGATCAGTAATGTCAAATGAGATGTCATCAGTGATGTCATCAGTGATGTCATTTAAGATGTCATCATTGATGTCATCAGTGATGTCATTTGAGATGTCATCAGTGATGTCATCAGTGATGTCATTTGAGATGTCATCAGTGATGTCATCAGTGATGTCACTGACCATGTCATGAATGATGTAATATGTGACATCATCAGCAGTGGATTGCGGGTGCGCGATATATAGTTAGCGCAACTAACTATGTATGCGAATTTCAATGGTTTTATGCGAGTAAAATAAGGTTTTGTAAATGCTAATCCCTAACTATATATGGTCTATAACCTATGTTTTTTTCAGTGAATTTTCAAGGTTTTGTAAATGCTAATTACTAACTATATATGGTCTATAACCTATGGTTTTTTAAGTGAATTTCATTGGTTTTTTAAAAGCTAATATCAAAACCTTTAAAATGTATTCTTCTTTAAATCTTAAAATATATTTTACATGTTTTTAATACAATTTTTTTTAAATTATTTTTATTGTTTCGCTCCCGGTCCGCGAACCGGTTAGCTTCCCGTTAGCTCAATTTGGAGCCGCGACCCGGTCCGCGAACCGATAAACGTTCCTTTTGCGTAACTGTCGCGTTAGAAAACGTCATATGACGCGCCACGTTAGCGTACCCGGAAACGAACACTTTTCATTGGTTGATTTCACTTTTGGTTTCCTAATGATGTAAGACTAGGTCATGTGATCTAAAATTAACACTTTTCATTGGTTTAGAACTATTGATTTTCCCAAATGATGAAAACCCCTCCTTCTTTCCTCACTCTGACTTTCATCTTTGTGAGAGAAAGACCCTTTGTTATCAGTGAGCAATGGCTTCATTAGTAGCTTCAGCTGGTTCTTCCCCACCACCTCCACCACATCCAAGGAAGAGAGGACCACCTGCTGAAGTTATAATTCAGCAAGAAGAGGAAGAAGAGGAAGAGGAGGAAGAGCAGGAAGAGAGGCAGTTTTTGTCTGAGGAGCCCAGGAGGTCTCATCGGAAAGAAAACTATATTTGGCAATTTTTTAAATTTCCCCGGGGCCAAAAGAAAGTCAATGCACGGTACGTAACTTGCCTTATATGTAAAGATAGACAGTCCAGAGGGACCGAGAAGAAGTACAGTTACAGCAACTACACAATGCATCGGCACATGAGTAGGTGGCATCCTATCAACTACAGTGCTGCGCAGTTACGTGACGAGCAAGATAATCCCCCTTCGATGGCCAGAAGATCAGTAGTACAGGAAGTGACGGGACCAGAGGCGAGGGAGATGGTCCCAAATATACAAATGAGGTTCGGGGAAATCAAACAAGTGTGCGTGCGTTGCAGTCAGTTGATTTGCTACAGAGAAAGTAGCATCACTCTAATCAACAGAGCTATTGACAATCATGATTGCCCGAAACGCCCCAGAGAATAAATTCTTTTTTTTTTGTTGCTCCTGTTGAGCCCTTTACAATGAATCGTTTTCGTTTCCCCCCGCCAAAAAAACCCCCAAAAAAATATAAAAACGTTCAGAAAATACAAAAAAACTAAAAAAATGTTCAGAAAAATAATAAAAAAAATGTAAAACAACAAAAACAATTAAAAAAAAGTTATTTTCAGAACTACCTCCCCGTTATAAAAAAATTGGTAGAATATTTGGAACTCTGCCAACCTCTATTTCTCTTAGTTCGCTTCCGGGTTCGCTCTCCGGTACGCGAACCGGGAGCGAACACAAAAAATTTTTAAAAAAAAAAGAACAGTAAGTATAAGGGAAGGAAACAGACAGTTATGTTAAAAGAAAGACAGCTATAGGGAGTAAACTAGAGATACTGTTAACCGCAATCCACTGCTGATGATGTCACATATTACATCATTCATGACATGGTCAGTGACATCATCAGCAGTGGATTGCGGGTAACAGTATCCCTAGTTTACTCCCTATAGCTGTCTTTCTTTTAACATAACTGTCTGTTTCCTTCCCTTATACTTACTGTTCTTTTTTTAAAAACATTTTTTTGATCAGTCAGAAACAGTGACAATAATAGAGACAGAGTGAGTGAACAAGAGTGAAGAAGTATGAGAAGAGAGGGACTGAGAAAAATAGTGGAAGGAGTAGAGTAATTAAGTAATAGAGAAAGGAATGAGGGAAGTAGCAAAGGCAGGAAAGTAAGGGTTAATGAAATGAAGCAGTGGAACTAATAGAAGTTAAATGTGATAGAAATATAACGAAAAGAGTACAAAACATTTACCTTATAATTGTCGTTAAGTTAGTCATTTGTTATTTTTATACTTTCAATCTGTGAAAGAGAGAACAAACATTTGAAAAATATTAAAACATGTTTTTAAAAATTAGAAAAGACAAGGGAAAAGATTGAAGGACAAACAGTTTTTCAACAACTTTGACACTTACAGAAGCCTCTGCTTCTCCATGCCCCTACACAGTCCTAAAAATATACATTTTAAACTAACAGTATCTTGATGCAGATGAAGTGAGTCCTATCTTGCAACATGGTGCATCTTTTGCATCACTGCTGCATCGGTTTCATGTGGCACGTTTTTTTTACAGCACGACACATCTGCCTAGATGCATCAATTTGTAATTTTGTCGCCTTATAGCAAAACTTTTCCACCGCCACTGCGTCACAAAAGTGACGCACAGTGGCGCAAAAGAGGCATACGCCTATCATAAATCTGTCCCTAACATGTTAAATGATTGATTCAGGATGACGATAAGGTGTGGCCTCTCCAAAGGTTTGTTTAAGGTGAGGCCTACTCAGGGTTGCATATCAAATTTATGCTTGTTGAAGAATACAGAGGAGATAATACATGTGAAGGCCTACCAATGAAGTAAATCATGTCCACTTCACTCTTGAACAAAGGCCAGACCTCTTCTGTGTCCGTGGACAGACCTAAACTTCATCTGCACAATGTCATTCGTAAACTTAGGAAACACAGGTGATGTAATTGAAAAACGTGGAGTTTCTTTTGCTCATTTCACAATCACATCACCTGTGTTTCCTTTGCTTAGGTATCTCATAGTGCAGATGTAGTCCAGCATATGAAACAGTACCCAGAAGTGCAGCAGTGTATGCATTAACTTTGACACTTACATAAGTCTCATTTTCTCCATGTCTACCTCACATTTCTAAATGTATATCATAAGTACAAAAAGTAGAGAATTAATTATACATGTTAAATGGTTTATTTTTGCTGTTCTCAGAATGTATCAAATTTCACTAAAATCAGTGATTTGAAGGTATTCATCATGTAACAGCGGGGAAAAAAAACACAATCAAAATGATTGTGTTTAAAAAAACCCATACAACATAAGAAATCAGAATTCAAAACTCCTTAAAATTAACTTACTTTCCATGACGTCGAAGGATGTCCTATGAACAACTTACACTCTGTTGTGCTATTAATATTTTCAGCCCGCCACTTTCTGAAAGAAAACCTCTATCGTTTTGAAAAATATGTTACATACGATAAAAGACTTCTCACATTCTACCACATGTTTCCACAAGGCCAAATCATGTTAGAGCGATTTACAACTCTTGGAATTCCGTCATTTTTTATTTTCGCAAGTTTCAGAAGGAAAACGTTCAAGATTACTTTCACAATTCTGGACTACTAATATCTTACCCTTCTTACTCAGTCATGTTCTACTTTTCCTATGACACTGATACTGCTTACTATGAAGCAGACTTACTTGCATCAGGTTTATATAGTTGGATTTTTAAAATGACATTATAATCAAAAGTTTGGACCAATAATCTAGGCAGCATTGCAGACTTACATTCCCTCTACTCCATGAACCTCTTGAAATTCCTCAGAGCACATCCCGAGATTCTTTCTCTAAAATTTTGGTTTTAAAAACACCAGGTAAGAATTTTTAAGGTCATACGGCAATTTTTTTTGGAAAGTTATAATAGAATCGTTGCAGAATGACCAGCCGTTTCTAGACTTTAAATATGCTGTGTAATGTCCTGATGTTGTTGAAGGACCGTCATGATATATAATTGCTGCAGTTACAAAAGTCCTTCCTGATATTGACAACTGCGAAGCAACAACATTTTTTATTAAAGTTGTCAATTTTGTTCCATCAGGCCTACATCGTTGGAATATTAAAATGACATACTGGCCATATCTTCGTATAAATAATGTTGACATCATTTCAGATTTACATTGGCTACACTCCATGTTGTGATCAGCTGCTTTTACTAGCTTATTAAAGGACACTGATTTACTGTCTGGCAAAGTTAAATATATAAATCTTTCTGAGTCTACACTAGTAGTACTTGATACCCTACAGTTCTCGCAGTCATGCTGCCATTGATAAGAAAGCCCAAACAGGTGATCTACATCTACACCCTCATCTTGCAATACATCAAGCATATACATTAAAAACTCCTGACAATCCTGCTGAATATTTTCAGAGAAGTCTGTTTGACCTGAACATTCGTCTAACAGATAACGAACTTCAGACACACTTTCTACTTTTGTTCTATCAGCGCTACATTTCTCTAACACAGAATTCAACAAACAGCATAAACTTTGTTCCGAATTGATCACAATCTGTTCTTTTAAAGTCTCTAGTGAAAAGACAACATTAACAACTACATTAGCATAGCAGTTGACACCAGAACTGTTTTCAAATTGAAAACCAACAACATCTTCAACAGAATCCGTTTTCTTTCTGCTTACAATTTTCGGTTCATCGACTTTTGGTCTTTTTCCTACAACCTCCCTACTATTACTGATATTTCTTCGTTTCCGGCCTACCACACGTTTCTCAAACAAAGGATATTGAGGCAAATGTGGCGCATACTCTCTTCTTAACCTATTGTATTCCTTAACACAATCTAGATCCGCACAAATGTTTGTGACATCACAGTCAATCAAGTACAATCCCGATAAAGTTCTAACTCGTGACAATGCCACATATGCCATACCCTCCTTGAACACAGAACTGCCAATATTCACCAATGCACTGTCTACACTTAAACCTTGCGATTTATGGATTGTCACCGCATATGCCAAGCAAACAGGAAACTGCTTACGGCGAACATATATAAGTCTTTAACAAGCAAAAACCTAGCAGAGCAACGACCAATTAGCTGTACTTCCTCAATGCCATCAAATTTAATTTTTAAAAATTCAATTCCATCTCTACTTCTGTATTTCTCTAAATCAACAACATTACCCATTGATCCATTTACCAGACCTCTTTCAACATGTAAATTCCTTCTCAAAATGATTCGGCAATTTAAGCACACATTCAAAGTCTTTTCAAAACCCGCAGTTTTAGATATAGACTTCTCTAATGAATCCAATTTAGATTTCAAATTCTCAGACAAAATAATTGTTGATCCCATATGCTCTACTCTGTCAATAGCTTCCAGTTTCACAATCTCTTGCTTTTCTAAATACAACATTTTGTTGTTGAAGATGGCACATTCTGCAAGAGTTGGCATCAAACATATTCCGGATTTCTTCTCAGTAATTTTCTGAAAAATATTCTCAGGCACAACGTCTTGCTCTGGATATAAATTGGACAGTAATCGTGCATGTAAAGCTTCTTTCCCACGCTCAGTCACTTTTCCAATTCTAACATCTTGTAGAATATTCTTGTAATCTTCATCCTTCGCCTGACGCATATTTTCATGCAGTTCAGCATAATTTAAGTTTAACCATATAATGACGTTGCCAATGCTCCCTAGGCACTTCCTGGTATCTTCATGCGTGAGCATTTTGAACACAGGTTGTCCTTTCACTGGTGTAAGCTGCAGAAGATCTCCGAAAACAATGATGTGTTTGCCACCAAATAACACATCATACTCAGTTTTAAGAACTTCTTGCATTCTCAAATGCACAAAGGCAAGCATGACATTGGAAACCATGCTTACTTCGTCAATGATAAGAAGTTTCATTTTCCTCAAGACTCTTGAAACTTCACAACAAGCATCTCCAGATAACTTGTGGTATTGTAATTTGTTGTCATGCTCCACTGGCAGCATCAGTAGACGATGCAAAGTAATACCTTTAATGTTATGTGCTGCCAGTCCAGTTGGAGCGGTGACAACACAAGACAGCGATGACTCAGTCCTTTCCTGCAGATAACATGAAATTGCTTTAATGAGGAAACTTTTTCCAGTTCCCGCTTCTCCACTCACTTACAGTCGGACAGGCTTCAACGACGTACATGAGCACTCTTTCTTCTCATGACTTAATCCATGATCAATTTGCTTGGTAACTTCGTCATATATTTTCCTCTGTTCAACATTGAGTTGTTTTTCCAAGACTTCTAAGTTAACCGCATCCTCCTGAGCATATGCCATGGCTCTTTCCACTTCATTCATAGCAGTGGCAGCTTCATTTTCGATAACAGGTCCTCCTAGTGGATCCTGACGCAATGAAACAGAACTCTGACTGTCCTGAGAACTGTCTCTGGCAATCTCGGCTGCAATTGTTGCTTCCTGCTCAATTTCCAAAGTCAACATTTCTTGATATTTGGGAAAAGCAAGACATTCTATAGTGTCCTTGGCGGCAGTGAAAGAGTCTTCATAACAGAGGAAATCTCCAAGCAGTTCCTCTTCTGCACGCCAAGGCTTGAAAAGTTGCAAGAGTGCTAAATAGAAAAACTCCTTTTTTTCTGGAGATTCGCCACGCAATTTTCGATGGTTTACCAAGTGGCATTTTCTTTGCTTGACCAGACATCCCTCACTTCCAATTACAGCATATACTCCTTTCTCAATATCTTCTTTGATGTTCCTCTTGAATATGTAATTTTGTAGAACCTCATACAAACAAACATTCTCGAGGTGACTGCTTCGATTTGGATAATATGTATCCAACATGTTGGTCTTCAAAATGTAGGTACTGTTTGGCTCCTTTTCCGCCAAATGCTCAATTTCCCACACAGGTTTCAGAACTCGATTACGCGTTGCAGCAAGACCAAGACTCGCCCAAACGATACTCCTGGATTTGGCATAGAGACTTGCTGAAGACAAACGGTCAGAACATTCGTAAGCTCCGATTTCTCGATGCGACAACATCTTCAGACTGAAACTGTACAACTTCTTGCTGAGGCTCTTTTCATGGGAAATGTCCTCCCACATATCCTTCATATCTGTCTTTTCTTTTTTGGTGATGTAAGACGTCACATACCGAGCCACAGCCATACAGTTGTCAGCCACAAACTGTATATCCATGCTAGCATTCCACATGGACAAAATCACTGGGTTGTAGTCGTTGATGTACTTGGACTCTTCGTTCCTCTTTAAATTGTATGTGTTTTTAGGTGATTTCTTCATCACAATATGGCGCAGCGAAGACATCAAACTGTTTACTCTTCCTTTAGAAATCACCGGTCGTGGAAAGCTAAAACGACATTTGGTGTAGAACTTGTCCTTGTTTCTGAATTTACGACGACAGTACTTTCCACACTGATGGCTTTGAAACCGTAAAACTTGTTCTCTTAGGCTTTTCTTCTCCTTTGTGTTTGGAACATCACACGTAGAATACTGTTGTATGAAACTCATCACTAAGTCATCCGGATCTGTTCCAAATTTAGGTGCATCCTTGATCCACAGCAGCATATGTATATGAGGAGCACCTCTTGCTTGGTACTCCTTTCTCCAGAAGAAATCCAACACCTCTCCAAGAGGTGGATTCTTCTTATTCATGATGAAAGACATCATAGCTTCAAATCTATGATTGAAGTACCTGCATACATTGACTGGATCCAAAGAGCACAGTTCTCCGGGTGTCTTGAATTCGATGTTTTCAATGTTTCCATTTGCCTCTCGTAGAAATTCAAGTAAGTCTTCCCAGCCATACTCGGCACAGCTCAGAGTGAGGAACCATGTTGGAGTTCCTAAGTTCCTCAGCATACATTTTAAATCACCATGACGACGGTACCAGTACTCATTAGTACCACGCTGACACGCCATGAGATTAATTAGGTGAGAATCCAAAATACTGTCTTGGACATTGACTTTATCCATAAAGTCACTTGCCGAGATGTTTCGCATCTGTATACCACTTTTCAAGATGTGGTTCACTGCATATGACAGTCCAGACAGATCGCTTTCAAACAGGAGATGAAACAAATAGGGAATGCATTGTCGAAACCTAGCATCTTCTCCATACAATCGTAAAGTCCGGTATTCAGAAGCAGGAATTTGATGAGGTCGCTCATCATTTCTTCCTCCTTCACCTGTTGGAAATAGCTGTGGGAAACACCGAGCTTCCAAACTTTCCTCCCAAACACTAATGGGACTCCCTTTGGCTTGTTTCATTTGAAACAACTCAATAGCATTCCCCATGACTTCCTTGGAATGCAAAGGATGAACACTATAATGTTCATATATTTCTTCACTTTTAGAGGCTTCTACTTTCTCAATTTGGCCAGCACACAAATCGCTATCCTCTTCATCACTTACTTCCTCTTCTGCAACATATACATTCTTATAGTACTTATTATTTTTTTTCAAATACAATGTTGCCTTTTTGACTTTCCTAACATCCACTAAATCTTGCCATATTTTCTTATTCTTTGTCGGAACCCCATTAACTAAGATAACCAGAGGTTCCTCTTCCACTTTTTCTACTCCAATTGTGTTAATGTTTTTGTTCAAATCTAGAGGCAAATAAACAACTCTTCCCTTTAATCCTATCTGTAAATCTGATGGAGGCAACTTCCCTGTATTTGGCTCCATTCTTACAATAGCCTGAAAGGGATGGATACTTTGAATCAAAATAGATTCATAAGTATTTAAATCCTTCAATTCAGAAGGAATCTCAACCAATTCCAGATTATTATGAACCGCCCTGGCAGGCATCTGGTTTTGGTTTAATTTGTTACAACAATAAGTACACACACGCTGATCCGATCCCAAATCAAAACAATTTTCTACCATCAAGTATGTTGCGAAATCCTTCCATTCACTATTATTTTCCCTTTCACTTTTTGCATATAAATCCACTAACTTACTCTGATTCTTATAATAAGTGCGTCGACAACACACACAAGTGAAATTAGGCCTCTCACTTGATTTCACCTGAAACGTGGCAATTTCCTTCTGAAAATTATCTGTACTGGAAACCTGTACATTATCTTCAACATTACCCTCTACTTCTGGGTCAATTTGAACATTCTCATCTTTACTTCCAAAGTAACAGAACTCAATTTCTTCACAAATATTCTTCACATCTATTTCAGAACCATGCAAAAGAGCAGCGCATAATTGTTTAAGCATAATTGCTGGACTCTTAGCATAATACAACATTCTCACTAATTTCCTCACTTTATTATGATGCACTGCTAGCATCCTGAAATGATGAAAAACACTCTGGCATACTCTCCTGGAAAGACAAGCCAGTGAATGACAATGCAAACCGGTCACTTCTCTCACTCTGCAAGGATCTAATTCTTGCAACAACTTCATTTTCTGCTTCAAACTTTTCTTATTAAATGTACGTACAAAATCACAAAGCAAATTGATGGAATCCTGTCGCACACTGCAAATACTACTACACTTCCAGGTGTACACAGGACCCTTAGGACGTCTTCCTAAAACCTCATTACCTAACACCTCTTCTGTCTCTGTTGTCACATATTTTTCTTTTTCAACTAGACAACCATCTTTCACTTCATAAGCTCAACCACTGGTGTCAACTGCAAGCACCAAATCATTATCCTGGAAATAACTCTCCTCATTAAAAAATGCCTCACAACTTGAACTATGCATCCATTCTCCGGAAAAAACTTCACAAAAATTACTACGGTTAACTACTCTCTTCCATCTACTATTTGATTTGAAATCAGAAATTACCTTGTTTAGTTTCCTAATTCTATTGATTACCAAAATAAATAACTTTCGCTTAATTTCGAAAGCCTGATCAATAATTTTCTCTCCATTTTTCTTTTTCTTATAAAATGCTACTTTCTGTTGGCCTTTCTTAATATTTTTTAACAAATTGGCTATTATCCTGTTGCGGATCATTCGTTTTCGAATGTCCCTAAACTGTTGTTTCCTTCTACTATCATGCACAGAGTTATCTCTTGCTCTAGCAGTAACATTTTTGATTGGTCTTTCCTTTCCGTTTAAGTTGCTTCTCTTTTTCTGGACTGAAACATTTTCTGTAGTAATACTTTTTTTACTACAAATATTTCTTATGAATGATTTCGTGGTCTTACCCGGAGCTTTCTTGGTGACTTGACAAGTTTTTTTTATAGAGGACTGCTGCAATAATTGATGAACCTGCTGTCTTTGACGTTTTGTAGCCTTTCTAATTCGATTCTTAGTTGGCATTTTCAAATTTTTAAATGATCTGCAGTTGAATCTGTGGTAAAATATAATAAAAAATGTTATTAACCACTATTACCAAACAGTAAATCAATAACAGTCAACAAAAACTTAACACCCTACTTATTATTTTAACATAGAACAATTTTTAGTGCATTGGCAAATTGACGCAGGTTTCATGTGGCACAGGACTTTACAGCATGACACATCTGCCTAGATGCATCAAGTTGTAAATATGTCGCCACATAGCAAATCTTTTGCACCGCCACTGCGTCACAAAAGTGACGCACAGTGGTACAAAACAGGCATACACCTATCATAAATGTGTCCCTAACATTTTAAATGATTGATTCAGGATGACGATAAGGTGTGGCCTATCCAGAGGTTTGTTTGAGGTGAGGCCTACTCACGGTTGCAGATGAGATTTTCGCTTGTTGAAGAATACAGAGGAGATAATACGTGTGAAGGCCTACCAATGAAGTAAGTCATGTCCACTTCACTCTTGAACAAAGGGCAGACCTCTTTTGTGTCCGTGGACAGACCTAAACTTCATCTGCACAATGTCATTCATAAACTTAGGAAACACTAGTGATGTAATTGAAAAATGTGGAGTTTCTTTTCCTCATTTCACAATCATATCACCTGTGTTTCCTCATTGACTTAAAATGTCCTTAAGACACATGAAAGCATTTTTTGATTGCCTTTGCACCATTTTTGGGTCATTTTTAACATGGCTATGTAACTCCCAGAATCAAAATCTAAATTTGCCAAGCACAGGTGGGAGCATATTTACAAGAAACTTGCCCTATGGAGAAAGCTCTTCAATTTAAATGGGAAAAATAACATCATAGACACTCAAATGCCTTATAAATATGCCCCAAACAACCTATGAAGCTCTAGCAGTACATATCCAGAAATGTAATTGATTTCAAAAAACGTTTTTAAACACAACATATAAATCAATTGTATACCTACATTCAAGAGGAAATGACTTAAAATGTCCTTAAGACACATGAAAGCGTTTTTGATTGCCCTTGCACCATTTTTGGGTCATTTTTAACATGGCTATGTAACTCCAAGAATCAAAATCTAAATTTGCCAAGCACAGGTGGGAGCATAATTAAAAGAAACTTGCCCCATGGAGAAAGCTCTTCAATTTAAATGGGAAAAATAACATCATAGACACTCAAATGCCTTATAAATATGGCCCAAACAACCTATGAAGCTCTAGCAGTACATATCCAGAAATGTAATTGATTTCAAAAAACGTTTTTAAACACAACATATAAATCAATTGTATACCTACATTCAAGAGGAAATCACTTAAAATGTCCTTAAGACACATGAAAGCGTTTTTTGATTGCCCTTGCACCATTTTGGGTCATTTTTAACATGGCTATGTAACTCCAAGAATCAAAATCTAAATTTGCCAAGCACAGGTGGGAGCATAATTACAAGAGACTTGCCCCATGGAAAAAGCTCTTCAATTTAAATGGGAAAAATAACATCATAGACACTCAAATGCCTTATAAATATGCCCCAAACAACCTATGAAGCTCTAGCAGTACATATCCAGAAATGTAATTTATGTCAAAAAACGTTTTTAAACACAACATATAAATCAATTGTATACCTACATTCAAGAGGAAATGACTTAAAATGTCCTTAAGACACATGAAAGCATTTTTTGATTGCCCTTGCACCATTTTTGGGTCATTTTTTACATGGCTATGTAACTCCAAGAATCAAAATCTAAATTTGCCAAGCACAGGTGGGAGCATATTTACAAAAACTTGCCCCATGGAGAAAGCTCTTCAATTTAAATGGGAAAAATAACATCATAGACACTCAAATGCCTTATAAATATGGCCCAAACAACCTATGAAGCTCTAGCAGTACATATCCAGAAATGTAATTGATTTCAAAAAACGTTTTTAAACACAACATATCTGTTTCAGCTTACATGAGAGACCATGGAATGGGCTCCATGTACAACAATAACTTGCATTACTGCATGCAAGATATCTACACAGAATGTGCAATTACAATTTCTCAAAGAAACAAAATCTATTTGTATATCACTTGAGACAAAGCAACATTTTAAAAACACAGCTTTCTTCATAATTTTCTCCTTAAATCATACTATTCTCTATCTAAATTAAATACATCTTTTCTCACCTCAGCAAATACTTTTTGAGTTTCAAAACAGTCTCAGAAATACACCAAATTGTCTTCAGCAGAACAAAGAGTATGCACTCAAGAGGCTGCAGCTATAGAAAGCACAGAAATGCTGATATTCATTACACATATCTCTCATGTTAGCCAATCAAAACTCTTCCCTCACTTTTTTCAAATCAAAACCCTTCCCCCCTCTGCCCTCTCTGCCTTTTTTGCATAGCAACCACCTCCTGAAAGACCTCTGATGTTTGCAAGTTCACACAACAATGTTTCAATTGAACTCTGAACTCTCAGTGCACCTGCGTATCCAGTGCAATCTTTCATTAAATGTTTTTTCCTTGACCATTCAAATTACATCTTTCAAAGAACACATCCATGCACCCTAACTTTCTGTTTTCAGAAATGGAAATCCACCAATCACTGCTAGTGAATCATTAGCACTGAAACTCCACAGTTCTTTTTTCTTTACAAACTCCTACTGTTTCATCTGCCATTTCATTACCACACTTCATCTGACTGCAGCAGAAACTTCTCTCACCATGTTTACTGTCTGGATTGTTGGACATAGTTACATCTACTGGGCTCAAAGGTATGCTGAGAACAGAAATTTACCTAACCTCAATTTACAAGATGTGGAAATTAAGTGGTTTGGCCACAGAGGATTAAAATGTCACCAATTGATACCATTGGTGAAAACCTTTATGCATTTGCCAAAACCTGACCTGTTAATTGTGCACTGTGGAGGTAATGATTTGGGCACTTTGACTGGAGTAGGTCTGGAAATGCTTTTAAAGGACACCTTTGAGCAATTAATGGCACTTTTTCCTCAAACTGCCTTGGTATATTCAAATATATGCCAAAGACAGAAATGGAGGTGGTCCAACCAATTTTGTCCACAAATTGAGAAGTCGAGGAAGCATGTAAACAAATCTGTTTCAGCTTACATGAGAGACCATGGAATGGGCTCCATGTACAACAATAACTTGCGTTACTACATGCAAGATATCTACAGAGGAGATGGAGTTCACTTCTCAGATGAGGGCAACAGAATTTTTCATTCTGAATTTAAGACTGTGCATTGGTACCTACTTATAAGTACCTAAATGTACCATAATCCCAAAAGCTCTTCTCAGAGCTACCCTACATCTGATCACTCACAATTATTATTTTTTTCTAACTTTTTTCACTAATTTTCAACAAACTACGCTCCCCGGGGCGCTACATGGGGAAGCGAACCGGAAGCTAACCTCGCGGAATTTAATAAAAAAAAGTTTTTTTTCGCACATATAAGCCTCCTCAGCCACCCTCAGAAAACCTAGGGGGTCAAGATAAGTCTACCGTGCCCCCTTCTACCCATTCTGAACATTATTTGCCCTCCATCTTGTATCTTAATTCGACCGAAACACAAAATGGTGGACTCCCGTAACGCTTCAGGTTCGCGTACCGTGTCGCTCCCTGGGAAGCGCACCATCAAAAAAGGTGGGAAAGTAATTTACAAAAAAACGACTGGAGACACTCTCACCAAATATAGATTAGCTCATACTACATACCAATCCCTTTCATTTTCACAAATTTGATTGAAATTCCATTTAGCCATTTAGCCTGTAGACCTCTCTAAATACCGTGAGGTAAATTACTTCACAAAACACATCTGAAGTGTTGGAATTGACAACCAATGAAAATGTTACTTTCATTTTCTACTTTTATTACCTGACATTTGATTGGTTATATACCTGAATATATATAAAGGAAGAGAAGGAAACACAGCCATTTTGACTACTACTTCTTGTTGTACATTTCAATTGGATTTTCACTAATCACTTCAACTTCTTTGTAAAGGTAAGTTGTTATTTTTAAAACTGAAGTATATTGTGCACTATAAGTTAATATGGTAAACTTTTTCTGATAGTTATATACTATCCCTCTGTAGTAGTTATAGATTTAGATAGACTTCCCTGTTATAGTTATGGATGGAGTTAGGCTTCTCTTGTATAATTATGAATTTACTTACGTTAAATCACATACACTTTTTTATATTCCTACTTCCACTCTGATACTATACACTGCCCAAAGATAAATTCACTGATAAAAACTGCCTATCTAAAATTAATCCCAACAGTGCCCTACCTCTACTAATATATATTTTTTTTATCCAAATTTCAGGCAAAATGGAAGGCGAAGACAAAGTTTCATTTCAAATTGTCCTGCAAGAGAGCAGCCAAGAAATAATTGATCCAAATTATATAGAATTTATGGATGAAACTTGGGACCAAGAACTACTGCAATGTGTGCAAGCAGTAGATGACCTCCTTCAAAATGAGGACATTTTACACCCTCAGAGATTACAAACTATGTTCAATGAAAATAATGACATTTCAGACAGTGAAATGTTAGAAAGTTTATTACATTTTGAAACACAATCACAATAATAACTAATTGCTTAAAAAATAAAGAAATTAAAAAATAATCAACAAAACCAACAATCAATTAACATACAGTATTTGAAAAGTCTATCATTCTCTTTTCCTTATAGTTCGCTCCCCAGAACGCTTCCCGGTTCGCGAACCGGGCGCTCCCCACGCAAAAAAAAAAAAAATTTTTTTTTTTTTTGCCCTGCGGGGCCCTTTTAAAACCTCCACATAAAACCTAGGGGGTCAGGGAGGATCTACTATGCCCCCTTATGGTCATTTCCCCCTTTGTTTTGGCCTCCTCTTGTCTCTCGATCCTACCGAGAGACAAGATGGCGGCCGCTCCGGAATGTTTAGAATGTTGACAGACACCGAAGAGCCAATCAGCTTCGCTTCGCGAAGTTTCGTTACGCGTCAAGTACGCGAACCGGAGCGCGCCCAGAGCGCGCTTATAGATATATATCTTTTTTTGAACGTTAATTTCTCAAAATCCAATGGAGCACAAATATTGAGACCTAGCAAAGGCACATCGGGCTAACAGTCCCTACAATTTTGCCAAGTTTCGTGCAAATCCATTCAGCCGTTCGGGCTAAAAGTGAGGCCAACCGCCCTATGGAAATTAACATTGGAAAAACGCGTTTTGGGACCCCCCTTTTTTCTCGGGCCCCCCTTGACAAAACCCCCCCAAATTTTAAGGGGCTGCTCAGAAACAAAATGTTCCATTTTCCTGAAAATTTCAGCCAATTCCGTCCACAAACGCCAAAGTTATTAGACATAGAATTTTCAAAAATCCCATAGGGAAAAAATCCTAACTATATATACCTACTGGCGACCACCAGTAGGTAATATATATATATATATATATATATATATATATATATATATATATATATATATATATATATATATATATATATATATATATATATATATTACATATCGGCGGTCGCCAGTAGGTAGTTATAGTTAGGACCTAGTTTCCATAGGAAATCCACAACATTCTATTGGGAATAACTTTGGCGCCGGTTGATGAATCTTTGTGAATTTCTCAAAGAAGATGGCCCGCTCTGCTCTGCTCCTTCCCTGAAAGTTTTGGGGGGATTCGTGAAGTGGGGGCTGAGAAAAAAAGGGGGTCCCAAAACGTGTTTTTCCCATGTTATTTTCCATAGGACGATTAGACACGGCTACAGCCCGAACGGCTGAACGGAATTACAAGAAATTTGGCAAAATGGTAGGGTCTGATTCGCAGATTGCCCTTTTGTTTAAATGGTGTAAATACCTCCAGTAGTTGTTGAGAAAATCGAATTTGAAAAAATGCATATATCTATAAGCGTGCACCGTGCACGAGCGGAATCCTGATTTGCTAATAGACGTCTGTGAACATTCGATCGGTGGTAACCAGGAAGTGTTGGCCGCCATTTTGTCAGTGTGAAGCTGAAAAGAGGGCAAAATAAAAGTGAAGAACATAAAAAGGGGGCAGGGTAGAGAGTCCCTGACCTCCTAGGCTTTCTCAGGAAGGCCAAAAGAATATATATTTTTTTAAACCGTGAGGTGCCCGCATGGTGCTCGCACCCTTCAGCCGCCATTTTGTATAGTTTCAGAAGAGAGTGAAAAACGAAAGTGAAGAACATGAAAAGGGGGCAGGGTAGAGTCTCCCTGACCCTCTAGCCTTCCCAGGGGGTCCCTGAAGGACCCCGAAGGAAAAAAAATATATTGTTTTTAAAACCCGCAAAGTGCGCGCACGGTGCTCGCAACCTTCAGCCGCCATTTTGTGTAGTTTCAGAAGAGAGTGAAAAACGAAAGTGGAGAACGTGAAAAGGGGGCAGGGTAGAGTCTCCCTGACTCCCTAGGCCTTCTCATGGGGTCCCTGAAGGACCCCGAAGGGCAAAAAACATTATTTTTATTTTTTTTAAACCGCGAGGTGCGTGCATGGTGGAAAAAAACCAACAAAAAAAGACAGTTAAATAACAAGTTTGAGTGTTTAGATGTTGCCCCCTTACTCTCTTTCCTTCACATCATCCCTCGGTGACCTTCACTCACTCCACTTCTTTCACTTCCTCACTCCCTTTCGCTCACTCCCCTTTCCTCCATCCGTCTCTAAGTCTCTTCCGCTGTGTCAGTCACTATAACAGATTTACTCCGTCACAATTCGTCACTCTCCCTCTGTTTGTCTCTTTTACTGTGTCCCTCTCTCTCCACCAGTCTTACTTTTCTTTTCTCTCTCTTTCCATAAATCCTTCTCTCTCACTTACTTCTTTTTCCTTTCTATTAATATGCTTCTTTTTCCATCACTCCCCTTCCCTCACCCTTATATCCCTTCCCTCACTGTCACTGCCCTTCATTCAATCTGAGTCCTCTTCATGTTCTCTTCTCTCTGCATCCCTCTCATTCCATTTCTCCTGCACCCATTCCCTCACTCTCCCTCACACTCTTTCGCTCACTCCATCCGTCAATCCCCTTCCCTTATTCCCCTTTCCTCAATCCCTTTTGGTAACTCTCATTCTTTTAGTCTCTCACTCCTTTCACTCCATTTCTCTCTCCCTCTCTCCCTCTGTCTCACTCAGTCTAACCACTTCATTTCCTGTCAGTCACTCGCTCTTCCTCTCTTTCGCTCTCCCTCATTCCCTCTGTGTTTCTACCTCACCCTTCCTTTCTTTCCCTTTCTGTTTTTTGTCACTTCTACTTTATTTTGTATTATGAAATATATATTATAACTCAATTTTTTCTTGTCTTTCACAGATACTATATTTATGCAAAAATATTCTATTAAGTTGTCATTATTTATAAGGTAAGTATGACAAAAAGAAAATACTTTTTCTTCACTCTCTTACTTCTCTTTCTCTCTTTCCCATTCTTTAATCTCCCTCTTACTCCCCTTCCTGTACTCATCTTAGTCTCCTTTTCTCGTTCTCATTACTGCCCTTCATTTACTTTTACAGTCTTTCTGTCACTATAAGTACTCTCTCTTCACCCTCACTCACCTTGTCCATCTCCCTCGTTCCCCTGTCTGTCTCTCACTTCTCGTTCCTATCTTCCTCCATCACTACCCTTGTTTTGCTGTATCACTTAGTCTATTCTCACTCCCCCCTTACTCTCTTTCCGTAACATCACCCCTCACTCACCTTCACTCACTCCACTTCTCTCACTCCCTCACTCTCTTTCGCTCAGTTCCCTTCTTTTATTCCCTCCCTCATTCCCCTTTCCTCCATCTGTCTCTAAATCTCTTCCTCTGTCTCAGTCACTATAACTGATTTACTCCTTCACACTCCCTCACTCTCCTTCTGTTTGTCTCTTTCACTGTTTCCCTCTCTCTTTACTACTCTTCCTTTTATTTTCTCTCTCTTTCTATAAATATGCTTCTTTTTCAATCTCTCGCTTTCCCTCAATCTTATATCCCTTCCCTCACTGTCACTGCCCTTCATTCAATCTGAGTCCTCTTCCCCCACTTCATGTTCTCCTCACTGTGCATCAGTCCCATTCCCTTTCTGTTGCTTCCATTCCCTCTCACTCTCTTTCGCTTACTCCATCCGACAATACTCTTCCCTTATTCCCCTTTCCCAAATCCCTTTTGCTAACTCTCATTCCTTTAGTCTCTCACTCCCCTTCACTCCTTTTCTCTCTCCCTCTGTCTCACTCAGTCTTACCACTTCACTACCTGTCACTCACGTGCTCTCCCTCTCTTTCTCTCTCACTCTTTCCCTCTCTCTCTCTCCCTCACCCTTCCTTTCTTTCCCTTTCTGTTTCCTTCACTCCTACTTTCTTTTGTATTGTGAATTACATATTATAACTATTTATTTTCTTATCTTCCACAGATACTATATTTATAATAAAAAGTACTAATAACTTGTCAATATTTATAAGGTAAGTATGACAAACAAAAAATACCTTTTCATCACTCTATTATTTCTCTATCTCTCATTCCCTTTCTTCACTCTCTCTTTTACTCACCTTCCTTTTCTCAATCTTACTCTCCTTTCCTCATTCTCCTTACTCCCCTTCAGTCACCTTTACTCTCTTTCTCTCACTATCAGTACTCTTCCTTCACCCTCACTCACCTTGTCCAACTCTGTCTTTTCCCTCTCTGTCCCTCACTTCTCTTTCCTATCTTCCTCCATTACTACCCTAGTCTTGCTGTATCGCTCAGTCTCTTCTCACTCCCCCCTTACTCTTTTTCCTTCATATCATCTGTCACTCTCTTTCACTCACTCCACTTCTCTCATTTCCTCAGACTCGATTTCCCTCACTCCATCCGTCAGTCCCTTTCCCTTACTCCTCTTTCCTCATTCATATTTGCTAACTCCCATTCATTTAGTCCCACACTCCCCTTCACTCCATTTCTCTCTCCCTCTCTCCCTTTATCTCACTCAGTCTAACCGCCTTACTCCCTCTCAGTCACTTGCTCTCCCTCTCTTTCTCTCGCACTCTCTCTCTCTTTCTCTCCCTCACTCTTCCTGTCTTTCTCTTTCTGTTTCCTTCACTCCTACTTTATCCCTCAGTCCCCTTTCCTCTCTCTTAATCTCCTTTCTTTTCCCTCATCACCCTTTCGTCACCCTCATACCCATTCTCTCACTGTTACTGCCTTTCACTCACCCTTAGTAGTTTTCCCTCACTCCCATTCGTTTACTCCCTCACTCACTTTTTTTTCATCCATGTTTCTCTCCCTGTCTCTCGCTATCTCATTCACTCTAACTGCCTCACTCCTTCTCAGTTCCTTGCTCTCCCTCGCTCTCATTCTGTCCCTCTCTCTCCCTTACCCTTAAACTCCTTTCCTCTCTCTTTTTTATCACACCTTCTCTCTTCCTTACACATTTTCCCTCTCTCTTAATTTTGTTCCTTCTTTCTCATTCATCTTCCCTCACCCTTATACTCCTTCCCTAATTGTCACTGCCATTCACTCACTGTCACTCCCTTTCCCCTCTCCACTTCCTCCTGTCTGTATTTCTCACCCTTTCACTTTCCCATTCCTTTTTTCTCACTTCCCTCGCTCTCTTTCTCTCAGTCTATTCCTTGCTCCCCTTCTCTTACTTCCCTTTACTAACTCCCTCCATCCCCTCACCTCACCTCTCTGTCCCTCACTCCCCATCTCTCACTTTCCCTTACTCCCCATTTGTCATCCTCATACCCCTTCCCTCACCTTCGCTCCACTTCTCTTACCTTCACTCCCTTTACTCGGCTCTACTTCTCCCTCTCCATCTCTTACTTCCCTTCATTGTTTCTGTTCCATGCTCCCCGTTTCTCACTCTTCCTGCCTCAATTTAATTTCCTTACTGCCCTTTCTTTACTCCTTCTCTCCACTTACCTCACTCCCCTACCCTTAGTCCCCTTGTTTCAGTCACTCTTTGACTCCCCTTTCCTCACTCACCATACTACCCTTTCCTCACTCATTCCATCAGTCCCTTCCTCCCCTACACTCAGTCATTTCAGTCATTCATTTATACTCTACACATTCATTCAAAAAAAGTATGACACAGTATATAAGAGATATAGCTCTTCATGGAGAAGTGAAGTGAGTTCTGAAAAGAACTGGGTTTTTTGTCTTTTTTGTTTTGTATTTTTTTGAGGTTTTTTAACAATTTTATATATTTTTTGTTTTTTTAGAACAAAAATAAAAAACAGGTAACAAAAAACTGCTCAACAGGAACAAAAAATAATTAAATGAAAAAAATGATTTGCAGGAGCATTGGTGCAGGCTGATTCTCAGCTCCATTAAATTTAGACTTTGCTCACCATAGCAAAGAATTTCATTGCACATGTTGCAACGGAGGTGGACCTTAGTGAAAAGTGGCCTGATACTAATAGATGACGTAGAAGGAGATGCTCCTCCAGATGAAGTGCTGGTGACAACAGGTGGTAGTTGTGTCGCCAGGGCTCTTGTAGAAGCCTGTGCATATTTGTGAGGATGCACATTTCTCACGTGCCGCAACATGGTGAGTATTTTTTCTGAGGGTTTCCCCTCGACAGCACACTCCCACAGATAGTGCAGGATACTTTCGACGCATTCACCTTTTTCTGCCCCTCAGGAAAAGTAAAAAACTTCCATATGAAGGAATCCTTTGCAGGTGGTTGTTGTTGCTCCACATCTGAGTTAGAAGAGGAGGAATCCTGTGGCTGCTGTCTCTGTGCCATCTTTTCAAAAGAAATCCTGCAATAAACTCCAAAGCTGTAACAAAGCAGCAAAGGTCCTTCTCCCAAGCAAGTGAAAGAGACAGTGAGGGAAGTGGGTGGGGTTTTGGAAGATTCTGGAACAGAAACTTCTATAAACCAATCAAAAGTGTTATTTTCAAATCACATGACTTTACGTGCGCACACGGTGCGCGACTGTCGCATATAAATGACGATTATCCAATTTTCGCAAAAGCTTAAAAACGTGAAAAGGAGGCAGGAAAGAGACTCCATGGCCCCTAGGCCTTCTCATGGGGTCCCTGAAGGACCCCGAAGGGCAAAAAAAACTATTTAAAAAAAAAAAGTCGCGAGGTGCTCGCACCCCCGAGGCACAAGAGTGTGAAAAACAATAGTGGAGAACATGGAAAAGGGGCAGGGTAGATACTCCCTGACCCCCTAGGCTTTCTCAGGGGGTTCCTGAAGGACCCCGAAGGGCAAACAAAACATATTTTATTTTTTAAAAAGTCGTGAGGTGCTCGCACGGTGCTCGCACCCCGAGGCACAAGAGTGTGAAAAACAATAGTGGAGAACGTGGAAAAGTGGCAGGGTAGAGACTCCCTGACCCCCTAGGCTTTCTCAGGGGGTCCCTGAAGGACCCCAAAGGGCAAAAAAAACGATTAAAAAAAAATTTACATCGCGGGGTGCGCACACGGTGCGCACACGTTGGAAAAAAAATGTAAAATAAATAAATTAACAAATTTGACTGTTTATATTTTGATTGAAGATGTAGACTATACCATTCAACTTTATACAAATCATAAAAACTAGCTGTGCCATTGCATATTATAGGATACCGTCAATGTATTACAAAATACAAGGGCAGTTTGTTAAAAAATAAATATATAAAAAATGCAAATATTGATACTGAAATTAGCATTTTTAAAATCGTTTGAAATTCAATGAAAAAACCATAGGTTTAACACACGTTATAGTTAGGAATTAGCATTGAAAAACCTTAGAAACTCACTGAAAAAACCATAGGATTGACACACATTATAGTTAGGAATTAACATTTAAAAAACCTTTGAAATTCACTGAAAAAACCATAGGTCTGACACGTTATAGTTAGGAATTAGCATTGAAAAAACCTTAGAAATTCACTGAAAAAACCATAGGTTTTACCCCAGTTATAGTTAGCTGTACATTTTACTCATACAAAACCATTGAAATTCCCCCGTTATAGTTAGTTGTACTCACTATAACTCGAGCGCCCGCAATCCACTGCTGATGATGTCACATATTACATCATTCATGACATGGTCAGTGACATCACTGATGATATCTCAAATGACATCACTGATGGCATCACTGATGACATCATCCATGTGACAATGAAATACACCTCATCACACACTAGTATAATATTTTTCACTCACTGTAAAATAGAAAGTGCCATATTTGAAACCATTGACACACCAATAGAAATTTCTAAACACCCACTCAGTTATTCATAGAACTATACACTTACCTATAGATTCAGTGTTATATGCAATGAATAATCAACCGAACACTACCAAATATACTTATACGCCTATTTCAACATTACACACCAGCACACATTGTATTCACTTATAAAGACATCCTTCTGACTTATGCAAACAATTGATTATACTTACATTTACTCACCTACACACTGATACAAACACTACTTCATCTATACTACTATTATAAAGAGAGAACACAAACCTTTGAGCCAGGTAAACTCGGGAACCACAGCGCCAATTCAAACACCCGATACATCATTGTAATTGTCAGGGTGTACAGATGGACCTAGGCTATAGAAATAAAAAATATATACGTTGTTTAAGAATTTTAGGTTAAATAAAAAAGTAGTCCCTCCAAAGTAGCGCCGGCCGCGACGTGCGTGCTGACATCAGGAGCGGCGTACACGAGCGTGAGGAGGAGCGGCGGAGATCAGCGCGGGGAGGAGTGGTGACGAGCGGGTGCTTGCAGCAGTTAGCAGGAGGAGCGTGGAGGTAAGGCAAGGGCACGTTTGCAGATGACACCGACTGACTGTGAGGATTCTGGCCGACGAGGTCGGAGTCAGAAAACACCTGTGTACCTTGTGTCGGCTGTCGGAGTCTGTATGAACTGTGCAACCTGAGCGATATCCCTGCCATCGCCGAAAAATACAAAAGCAAACGTGAGCGACATGAGACCAATACAAGTGAGCAAAATACAAGAGGTAGCAAAAGATGCATTACAAAAGTGACAATCGTGAGACAGTATGAGGAGCAGGTGCTTGCAGCAGAGAGCGGGAGGAGCGTGGAGATAAGGCAAGGGCACATTTTCAGATGACACCGACTGACTGTGAGGGACGGTGCACTACAAAAATGACAATCGTGAGACAGTATGAGGATCAGGTGCTTGCAGCAGGGAGCGGGAGGAGCGTGGAGGTAAGGCAAGGGCACGTTTGCAGATGACACCGACTGACTGTGAGGATTCTGGACAACGAGGTCTGAGTCAGAAAACACCCGTCTACCTTGTGACGGCTGCCGGAGTCTGTATGAACTGCAACCTGAGCGATATCCTTGCCATCAGAGCATGTAAGATTTGAGTAACACAAGGGATGGCTGTTCTATCTTAGGAAGGCTTAGGGGGACCCACGGACAACGTCAGGGCGGGCGGGGGCCCTGAAGTCTGATTCCTCCCGGACAACGGCTCAAAGGTTTGTGTTCTCTCTTTATAATAGTAGTATAGATATCCACTTATTCTTCCATGCAAAGTAGTGTATTTATAATACATATTTAAATTTCAAAGCAAACCACATTCACTGGATGATGTCATCAGTGATGTCATCTGAGATGTCATCAGTGATGTCATCAGTGATGCCACTGACCCTGTCATGAATGATGTAATATGTGACATCATCAGCAGTGGATTGCGGACGCGCGAATTATAGTGAGTACAACTAACTATAACGGGGGAATTCCAATGGTTTGGTATGAGTAAAATGTACAGCTAACTATAACTGGTATAAAACCTATATTTTTTACAGTGAATTTCTAAGGTTTTTCCAATGCTAATTTCTAACTATAACGTGTGTCAAACCTATGTTTTTTTCAGTGATATATATATATGTATATATATATATATATGGAAAAGCAAAGCGCCGCAGCGCTTGTAGGAGAGCTTTCCCACGGCATTCAGCCATCCGGCTTTCATTGTTAGCACCCAGCAGCTTCCTCTCCTCCCTCCAAACAATTATGAAAGTCTGACGCGTTTCGGGGCTGGAAACGCCCCCTCCTCATGGACAAAGCACTCGCACACACCATATTCACCTTTGGCGATTCAAATGCGTTTAATTTGAACCTGTTTACACCCTAAATGGGTGTGGTTTCTGAAGATCGAGTACCCAGGCAGGCTGGTTACTGTAGTTCTTTGAAGGTGAATTAAAACTTTTCCTTTAGTAGGCGGCGTGATTATTAGTGCATAGCATTAAGTCTTTTAGTTCATTCCTTAAGTAGGTAGTGGTGAGTAGGTTCTGAAGTTGCAATTTGAAAAGAATGTCGCTCTGGCATTGGAGATGGAGTCACCTCACCTAAGTCTTCATTGGCGCAGCATTACTGAACACCTAACGAAGTGGAGCCTCTCCTCACGGCAGGAGCCGACCACGAAGGAAATGGAAAAGCAAAGCGCCCCAGCGCTTGTAGGAGAGCTTCCCCACGGCATTCAGCCATCCGGCTTTCATTGTTAGCACCCAGCAGCTTCCTCTCCTCCCTCCAAACAATTATGAAAGTCCGACGCGTTTCGGGGCTGGAAATGCCCCCTCCTCATGGACAAAGCACTCGCACACACCATATTCACCTTTGGCGATTCAAATGCGTTTAATTTGAACCTGTTTACACCCTAAATGGGTGTGGTTTCTGAAGATCGAGTACCAAGGCAGGCTGGTTACTGTAGTTCTTTGAAGGTGAATTAAAACTTTTCCTTTAGTAGGCGGCGTGATTATTAGTGCATAGCATTAAGTATTTTAGTTCATTCCTTAAGTAGGTAGTGGTGGGTAGGTTCTGAAGTTGCAATTTGAAAAGAATGTCGCGCTGGCATTGGAGATGGAGTCACCTCACCTCAGTCTTCATTGGCGCAGCATTACTGAACACCTAACGAAGATAGACTGGAGATAGAAGTTATGTCATGTTACGTTATGTTATGATAACTTATATAGTGCACTATTAACCAGAGGTGTCCTGGCGCTAGTTACCTTTCCAATACCCAGATACCGACAGAAGGCCGAAGGAAAAAGATAGTGTGTGATAGTTCAAACCGAACTATTTATCAAACAGCCATGTTTTCAGGCTTTTCCTGAAAGATGTTAAATCAGTAGACTGCCTGAGATAAACGTGATGGTCGTTCCAAGCATCCGCTGCCCCAAGTACGAAGCTTTTGCCTCCCCAAGTGGCCTTTTTTATGGGGGGCACGGTAGTCAACTTTGCCCGCGAAGAGCGAAGATTCCTTGTTGGTGCATACTATGTGAATTGTTTTCTTACAAATTCTGGTCCAGTACCATGTAGAGTCTTATAGACCATACACAATGCCTTGAACCGAGCTCTGTTTCTCACTGTAAGCCAATGAAGTTTTTTTATACCTCCAGAAATTGTTGCACACTTTGGCGTACCAGTGAGAAGCCTAGCTGCAGCATTCTGCAGCATTTGGAGCTTGTTCATAAAGCATTCCTGAATATTTAAATACAGGCCATTACAATAGTCAAGCTTTGATAAGACCAACACAGTAACTACGGTCTGTTGACTTCCTAAGAGCAAAAAAGGCAGATTTTTTTTATTGTTTTAATAACAAATGCAGTTTTAGATGAAACAGCATTTATTTGGTCTCCAAAGTTGAGTTTGTCATCCACAATAACACCTAAGTTCTTAGCCTTCTTCGTAGGTGTAGGAAGAGAACCCATCAATGGCGGCCACTAATTGGGAGTCCAAAAATTATTGTCATTACCAAATAAAATCACCTCTGTCTTATCAGAGTTCAATTTTAAACAGTTGTCCCCCATCCAATTGGCTACTGCTTCCATGCAGTCCTGAAAATGCCTCTCAGTCCCAACTTCCTGCCCAGGTAGGAGAGACACCACAATTTGGGTGTCTTAAGCATAGGTTGTAAGATCAAATCCAAAGGCACTAATAAGTGGGGCCAAAGAGGAGACGTATACGTTAAACAACGTAGGACTAAGCGAGGACCCCTGTGGGACTCCGCAAGGCAGCACAAATGGTTTGGATTGGTAATCACCCAGAGACACCATCTGGACTCGGTCCGAGAGGAACGATTGAAGGAGTTTCCATGCTCCGTTCTGGATCCCACATGCCCTTAACCGGTCCATCAAGAGATCGTGGTGGACCGTGTCAAAGGCCGCAGACAGATCCAGCAGGACCAAGGCCGCTTTGCCACCCCGGTCCACAGCCTTCCTAATCTCCTCAGTCATTTTAATGAGGGCTGACTCCGTGCTGTGTCCCTCTCTAAAGCCGTATTGTGTGGGATCCAAAACATTTGTCTCTCGAAGAAAAGCACTAAGCTGTATATTAAAGGCCTTCTCTATCAATTTTGCTGGCAGAGGAAGACGTGATATAGGACGAAAGAGGTTTGGATCTTTAGGATCCAGATTGGATTTTTTCAAGAGGGGTAGAACCGAGGCCACCTTCCAAGGTTTAGGAAATTGGCCGGTTCCCAACATCATGTTGAAAATTGATGTGAGGACACATGAAATAGGCCATGCAGCAAGCTGAGCCACTGCCACTGGGCAGGGATCGTCCGGGTAGCTTGACCGAGCTGCCAGAAATAATTTATAAGTGGTTCCACTGATAAGTGAGTAAACTCATCCAATGAAGGGTAAAGTAGAGAGGATGAATTCAGGACCTCCCTGAAGTCTTCTATTAAGGCCTATTTCTTCAGCTGAAGTCTTCTAAGATTCTGACCTCTGCTGAGAAGATGGCGGTTGAGGTGCAAGATTTATCCGGCAAAAACAACAAGGTGATGAATGTAATGGTCAAATTAATCTCAGTCACTGGCAATCACTATGGACCTCATCCCAATACATTGCTTGTTGCCCACTATGCAACCTCAGTTTAGAGCCAGCCATATGCAAATCAGTCTTGATCCTGCGCCTCATGGGAACAGTCAAGTTTGCCAGGTCCTCCCTGAAGCATAACACAAGAAACCTAGCACCAGTTTCACCCTTATTACTGATCTACAGTTCCACACATGCTGTAACCATTGTATGCATATCACTTGTGAGGGGAATCTAGGGCCTGGGTTTCTGGACGTAGTTGAAGAACCAGGTATTGAGTCTCCTTCTGAAGTCCATCACAGAGGGTGATGTTCGGAGGTGGTGGTGAAGGGAGGTCTAGGAATTGGTGGCAAGGTGGGAGAAGGAGTGGCCTCTGCTGTGGCTTGGGAGGTGGTGGGGGAGGGAGGTCTAGGAATTAGTGGCAAGGTGGGAGAAGGAGTGGCCTCTGCTGTGGCTACGGTGGATGTGCGGTGTCTGTCTGAAGGCAAGAGAGGTAGAGTGAAGGTTTCTGGATGGCTGGTGGAAGTTCAGGCAGTGGATCATGTATGCTGGTCCGTGGTTGCGGAGGGCTTTGTAGGCGGGTGTCAGTAACTTGAATTTGAATCTCTCTTGGACAGGAAGCCAGTGAAGTGTTGGGTGATGTGGGTCGATTTGGGCAGGTTGAGGATCAGTATTGCTGCAGGGTTTTGTATTGTCTGGAGACTTCTTATGAATTTAGTTGTGGTTCCTGCATACTGTGAGTTGCCTTAGTCCAGCCGGCTAGTAAATGAGGCTTGCGTGATTGTTTTTCTCGTGCTGATGGGGAGCCATTTGAAGATTCTTTAGAGCAAGTGGGGAGTGTGAAAGCAGGTGGAAGAGACTTTGTTGATCTTTCGTTTCATGTTGAGTTTGCTGTCCAGGATGATGCTGAAGTTGCAGGTATGGTCTTTTGGTGTGAGAGTGGGTCTGAGTTTGGCAGGCCACCAGGTGTTGTCCCCGAGTGAGGTGTGGTTGGCAAAGATCAGCACTTCAGTCTTGTCAGTGTTGAGCTTCACACGGTTGTCCTGCTCATTTCAAGATGGCAGAACCTAATGTCCACTAAGCAGGGCCTGTCATTAGCTCCTTAGCCACCCCATGATTTAAATGAAGTCTTCTACAATTTGACAGTGGGAAGAACTGGTTCTCTTTATTACTGTGACCGAGCTGTTCAGGTTGGACATGGAAATAAACAGGAGATGCCCTCCTTGGCAACTCCAATCCAAAATAGGTGGTGTAATAGCTGCCCTTTATTTGAAAAACTGATCTTGTCAAATCCCACCAAGCTAATTCCATCTATGTGGAAAGCAATTAACACTCATTAGCTCTTCCAGAGCTTAGAGGTAGGCAGGTCCTCAGAGGAAGAATTAGTAATTCTCCCATCCAAGGATGAATATACCTGCTCGGGAGGTATGATTGCTAGAACTGTTTTTAAGCTCATTTACTAAGCCTAAAGTATTGTTGGGCATGACCCTTGCTACAAAGTCATCTTCAAACGTTTTTCCCTCACCCTTCCATTTCCTGAACTCATTTGTGTTGGCTTTTAGGACTTTGTGCACTTTACAACTGCTAAGCAGTGCTAACACATGTAATGTATTTATAAGTAAGCACAAGGAGAAGATGGACGCAGCGCTGAAACTTTTTAGACACCCACCCCCAGTCACAGATCTGTGTTGAATCCATCATCATTCTTTAGCTCACTTTCCCACCACAGGATGCTTTTATCCGGTCCAGGGAAGATATGGCCTGGCAGTTCAGGCTGGACTGTTTCCATGAGGCACAGGGTCACGACTGATTTGCATATAGCTGTGTCTGAACTGGGGTGGTGAAGTGAGCTAAAGAACGATGATGGATTCAACCCAGATCTGTGACTGGAAGTGAATGTCTGAAAAGTTTCAGCGCTCCGTCCATCATCTCCTTGTGTTTGCTTTGTTTGCCCTAAGTTGGCAGGGTATGCCGAGACATGTGTCCCTTGCTCACTTTGCCACTGGATTCAAGCTAGCCTAGCTGATGAGGGATGTTAGCCCGAAATCGGTCCCAGGATGCTTGTTTCCGGTCCACGGAAGATATGGCTTGGCAGTTTGGGCTGGACTTTTCCCATGAGGCACAGGGGCAAGACTGATTTGCATATAGCTATGTCTGAACTGGGGTGGCAAAGTGAGCTAAAGAAAGATGATGGATTCAACCCAGATCTGTGATGGGGGTGAGTGTCTGAAAAGTTTCAGCTCTCCATCCATCATCTCATTGTGTTTGCTTTGTTTGCCCTAAGTTGGCAGGGTATGCCCATTCATGGGTCCCTTGCTCACTTTGCTACTGGATTCAAGCTAGCCTGACTGATGAGAGCTGTTAGCCAAAAACCGGTCCAAGGATGCTTGTTTCCTGTCCAGGGAAGACATGGCTTGGCAGTGTGGGCTGGACTGTTCTCATGAGGCACAGGGTCAAGACTGATTTGCATATAGCTGTGTCTGAACTGGGGTGGTGAAGTGAGCTAAAGAACGATGATGGATTCAACTCAGATCTGTGACTGGAGGTGAGTGTCTGAAAAGTTTCAGTGCTTTGTCCATCCTCTCCTTGTGTTTTCTATGTATTTATAAGTGCCATCCACTAAAGTGGCCCTTTTAAAGAAGTCTCTGGCCTGTCATTACAGCCTGTAGGTGTAGTTTTTAACTACCATTATGACCTGGCAAAAAAAATGTTGCCAGCCATATACCTTCCTTTTAAATACAAATGTCACCCCCCTAGGGTAGGCCCTAAACAGCCCATAGTACAGGGTGTAGTGTATTTAACAATTTGAGCATGTATGTTTAACCTTTGCATGCCATAGTAGTACAAAAATATTAAATTTGTTTTTCAATACTCCAAGGCATACAGCTCCCATTGATATATCATTGTGTTACATATTACATTTAATAAGTCATAACTTTCAATTGGGAGCAGGTGGGAATGATAAGTTTGGGGTCCAAAATATTGTGACGTAAAACCCTCTTTAATGGTAAAGCACATTGTAACTCACAATTCATGAAATGCCACTTTTAAAAAGTTGGAATTGTCTTGTCCCAGCCATTTGGTGCCTGAAGCCTGTATCGTGGGTCACATGATGTGGTGCAGCTGGCAGGTGGTGTTTCTTTATTGCTAAACCAAAGGGGATGACGGACGGAGTGTTGAACATTGCAAGCACTCACCCCAGTCAACTGATCTGGGTTTAATCCATCATCATTCTTTAGCTCAATTCACCACCCCAGTTCAGACATTGCCATATGAAAATCAGTCTGACCCTGTGTCTCATGGGAACAGTCCAGCCCGAACTGCCAAGCCATGTCTTCCCTGGACCGGAAACAAGCATCTTGGGACCGGTTTCTGGTCAATCAGCCGTCATCAGCCGGACTAGCTTGAATCCAATGGCAAAGTGAGCAAGGGACCCACGTCTGAGCATACCCTGCCAACTTAGGGCAAACAAAGCAAAACCAAAGGGGATGATGGATGGAGTGTTGAACATTGCAAGCACTCACCCCCAGTCAACTCTTCTGGGTTTAATCCATCATCATTCTTTGGCTCACTCCGCCACCCCAGTTCAGACATGGCCATATGCAAATCAGTCTGACCCTGTGCCTCATGGGAACAGTCCAGCCTGAGCTGCTAAGCCATGTCTTCCCTGGACCGGAAACAAGCATCCTGGGACTGGTTTCTGGCTAAGCAGCCGTCATCAGCCAGGCTAGCTTGAATCCAGTGGCAAAGTGAGCAAGGGACCCATGTCTGGGCATACCCTGCCAACTTAGGGCGATCAAAGCAAAACCAAAGGGGATTATAGACGGAGTGTTGAACATTGCAAGCACTCACCCCCTGTCAACTGACCTGGGTTTAATCCATCATCATTCTTTAGCTCACTTCCCCACCCAGTTTCTGGATATTCAGCCGTCGTCAGCCAGGCTAGCTTGAATCCAGTGGTCTGGGCTAGCCTGGCTGATGACGGCTAATTATCCAGAAACCGGTCCCAGGATGCTTGTTTCCGGTCCAGGGAAGACATGGCTTGGCAGTTCGGGCTGGACTGTTCCCATGAGGCACAAGGTCAGACTGATTTACATATGGGCTTGTCTGAACTGGGGAGGTGGAGTGAGCTAAACAATGATGATGGATTAAACCCAGATCAGCAGAGCTGTCCCCTACCTCACATGCACATCACAAAGGTTCTGACTGAGCACATTCACAAAGGGTTTCACACTAGTATTTTGCGCCACCAGTCAAGCTGGGGCCAGGGAAGGGAGGCATCAATTTCCAAACATCTTTCTGATGGAAACCAAAGGGACCTTTTCCTACTTCAAAGCTGGCACCAACTATAAATATTGGACTCTCAGACCCAATTCTTCAGTACATTCCTGGAGCTGTGGATAGTACAGAAAGGACAACCTGCTTCTCTGCTGATTAAGGCCTGCACTGCTTGCTGAGAAGGAAGGCTGAACCTGTACCCTCCATCCCAGCCTGCCTGACCTGTTCGGAGCTAAGGGTGCATAGCAAACTCCAGAAGACTCCATGTGACTGCCCTGCTGACCTGCTGCACTGGACCTGCAACTGGACCTGCAACCGGACCTGCCTTAGCACTGCTGGCCTCTGCTGTAGTGAAATCCTGATCCACAAGGGGTTTGCCTCAGGTTCTAGACCCTTACTGGGGCATCAATTGAACTCCTCCTTGAAGAAAATTAGAAATACTGAAATTCTGGGCTCTTCATGACTGCAAACCGGCCCTTCGGCACCAATCTCTTGCTACCAGCCCCGACCGCCAACACAAAGATCTAGTAATCCCAGCATTTCTAGCTACGGAGACCCCAGGCAACAATCTTCAATGTGAGAGCTGCACTTTGAGCTACAGTATCAACAGCCCGCGGTGACTGCCAACGTGAATTTCCAGCAGTGACCGTCCATGACTCCTGACAAGATCTTTGCGCTTTAGCTCTGACTGTCCATGACGTATGGCCTGTTCTTTGTGCTACAGTTACCACCATCCTTGATGCTCTCCCTGCCCCTTGCAGCCTTCTCCACCCAGAGTAGAACTTTTTGCGCTGAACTTTAGAAGGTAACTTTTTCAGCTGGACTAATCTGGCCCAGGTGTCAGGTCTGTACTATATCCCAGTCATCCTCAACTTATAACTTTCACCCAGTCTTGCACGATCAGATACCCATGAGTGGGGCTTTGTGCTTTTGGCATTATACTTACCTTAAATGTTAACAATTGAAGGGGGGGTGTGGCTTGCGCGCCACGATGTGATGGCGGTCCGTGAGTAGCTTCGGGCTTTGGTGACCGTCGGGGCGATTTTGGTTCCCTTCGAGTGTTGCCTGCCCTGTGTAAATTAGATTATCATATGGCGGAATCTGCCAGGAACAACTTTTGCCGCATTTAGACAACCGGAACGTCAACAAAGCTGCTCTTTGCTTCAATATGAGTTTTGTGCTTTGGAGATAAGGAGCGGCCGCCATTTTGTGGAGTGACGACAAGTTTATCTCCTCATGTGTGCAGATGGATTAAGGTGTCTTTTTTCTACTACATATCTTTTCCTGTGACCCAGGACACATTTATTCGTTCCAAAGTTAACTCAGTGTGTAATTGAATGTTTTTGGCGCTTTGGAGACTACAGTCTACTCTTCATTGTGGTTTCACGCCACGCTCTTGGCCAAATATGTGCTATAATATTATGCCTCAGTGTGCCTCCCTTCAGTGGGGTCAAAACTAATTAGTTTTATTCCTGCTTGTGGGTTGTTCCCCCCTCATTTGCAGTGATTTTACTATCTTTTTGGCTACTTACTGCGGTTTTGTGCTCTGCTGCTATTGGAGTGGTCAGCCTTTTTTGTTTCCACTATACTGTGTCTTTTGTGGTGGTCCTAACTTATGGCTGATATTATGGGTACCCCTTCGACTGCTAAAGACTTGAAAGGTGCGCTAAAGAGGTTCAAACTAACTTCTCCTTCCCCAGAGTCCTCTCAGAAGGAGACGGGCACTACTTTGGACACCATTTTGTCACGTCCTAATGCTGTTCATGACATTGCGTAATCCACTAAAACCAACACTGATTTACTACAGGTTGAAGTAGCGGCTATTAGGAATGAGTTTAAGGCACTATCTGTGCGTGTTTTGTCTGCAGAGACGTGCATTAGTGATGTGGAGGACTCTGCACGACAACATTCTAAGTCCTTTCAGCAAATGAAGCGCTCGATGGCGGTGTTGAGGAGAGATCTCACGGAGCAGGAAGACCGCAATCGTAGAAGCAATATACGAATGTTTGGTCTGCCTGAAGATGCAGAAAAAACGGCTCCCTCAATGAGTGACTTCTTATACCAGTGGATTCCTTCAACGCTACAAATTTCCTTTTAAAGAGACTTTGAAATTGAAAGGGCTCATCGAGTACCAACTTTTAGATCCAAATCTTCTGCTCATCCGAGGACGATCATTTTTAAACTGCTGCGTCACCAACACTCGGAACAAATCCTGGCACACATGAGGAACATTAAGTCGGTGTCTTGGGAGGGACATCGGATTTCTATTTCACAAGATTTTGCTAGAGATACTGTGATTCGACGGAAAGGATTTCTCAATTTACGGAAGCGTTTGTCAGAAATGAATATTCATTTTTCTTTTGCTGGTCCCTCCAAATTTTGTATCACCTTCAAGGGTCGAGCGAGAATTTTTGAAGAACCTGCTGAGCTCTCCGTTTTTCTGGACAATCAGTCTGAATCTCAGATGGGCTCTTCTTCTTCTTCTCCCGGTTCCTCGGGCACTTGATTTTAATGTTACCGGATTACTTTGCTAATCTTCATTCCCATATGGGTTGCTCCCAGCTTTTTTGGGCATATGATATTTCATATATGACAGTTCTTCTCCTTTCGTGTTCTTTCGCGTTTCATCTATATCCACTCTTTCAATGTTCAGCTTCTGTAGGTGTTTCTCTTTTCTTTCTTGTTGCTTCTTCTTCTTTCTTTGTCTTTTGTGTATACCTGTGCTTCTTGTTTGCAATCACTTGGCCTGGCTTCTGCCTTGTTATCTATATTTCTTTCTTCTATTATGGTGTTTCTATCTCTTGCTGCATGTATCCTAGATCAATGTTGTCAGTGTTGTTTCTTCGGTGGTCTTCTTCTGTTGTACTTCGGAATGTCTAGGAGATTGGTTGTTGGTTGGTTGGTTGATAGCTTTATTTCGATATGCATATATCATAAAAGCAGTACAAAAGATAAAAACAGTATGTCGAAAAAGTATGACTGAACATTAGGAAAAAGAGTAAAACACATTTGGTGAGCATAAATTAGTTAAAAAAGGATTAAATTGAAATGGACAGTCTTCTAAGTCTAATCAACCAGGCCCATTTTAAAAACTTGGAAACAGCACATACAATGGGAGGGGCTGTATTGGTTAAAAGAATCCGAAGGGCAACAGAATACTGACGGGTACCCAATTCTCTGCAGATAGGTCCAAGCCAACGTGATCTGGGGCGTCCATAGTCCGGGCATTCAAAGAGAAAGTGTGGCACCGTCTCAGGTTTATCAAGACAAAGGGCACAGTAGCGTGTTGAGGGCTGGGATTTATTCCACCTGGAGCAGAGATCGGCCAAGGGTAGGGTTCCTAACCGGAATTTAATGTACAAGGACCGGTCCATGGCAATTGTTATTATGTCCATGTACGGCTCGTAGGCGACGACATCTTTTATCAGCAGGAAGGCTGCGGTGGTTTTGCAGTGCTGCTGATTGCTGATGCGCTTCGCACGAACCCACTCCCAATAAAGTTTTTTTAGGGACTCCTTTGAAGGGGCGGAGTGGCTAAGCCAGCAGGAGTCCAGGCCAAGGTCCCCTAAAAGATGTTTAATTTCCTTCAGCCATTTGATGCGGTGCCAACCGTCGGAGTGCATCACCTCTGCTAGGCCATCAGCATAAGGTTTTAGCTCCGGTACCCTCCACAGGCGAGCCCAGAGCAGGAGGGGTCGAAGGCGGGCCTGATCCCCTATTGCTTTACAGCCAGCATCCATGAGGACTGGAATAGTCGGACTGCTCGATGGAATGGCAAGGAGGTCTTTAATGCATTTGTTTTCAGCCTTGCTCAGTAGATCCACTTTGCCTAGGCCCCACAGTTCAGCTCCATAGAGTGACGCAGAAACCACACGTGCTTTATATATATCTAAAAGAGGGGCGACACAATGTTTTGTTGAGTTGTTAAACTCCTTGAGGAGGGCCCCCCCCACCCTTTTATGAGCCATTGTCATTTTATTGATGTGGGCGGTCCAGCTCATTGCATCGTTTAAACGGATTCCCAAGTAATCAAATTCTGCCACTCTTTCAAGGGGTGTGGTGTTCAGAATGGGAAGACGGCCAAGTTTACGAGGTGGATGCATAACTAAGTACTTGGTTTTTTCCACGTTGATGACAAGTCCCCTGGTGGTGCAAAAGTCCTGGAAGCGGTTCAGTAGTGTCTGGAGACCTTGGGGGGTTTTAGAGATGAGGAGGGTGTCATCGGCGAACAGTAAAGTTGGAATTTTTACGCCTCCCAGAATGGGAGCGTCTGCTGGTTCGCCGAGTAGGTGATCTACCACCCCATTGATATAGAGGGAAAATAAGGTGGGGGCCAGGACACAACCCTGCCTTACTCCCCTCTCGACCCTGATCTTGTCGGTCTTTTCCCCGTTCAACCCCATCTAACCTGGGCATAGGTGTTGTTATGCAGTTTGATAAGGACGTTTAGTATATATGGGGGCATCCCTAGTCCATGTAACACCCTCCAAAGTTCCTCCCTAGGAACCAGGTCAAAGGCAGTCTTTAGGTCAATAAAAGCCAAGTAAAGACTGCCTTTGCCTAGCTCCACCACCTTCCAGTATAATAGCAGGAGCCTAAAGACCTGTTCGATAGTTCCGGTGCCTGAACGGAACCCGGCTTGCATGTCAGACAGGATGTGGTTTTCATCCACCCATTGAGAGATCCTCCCCAAAATGGCTTTCCCCGCCAGTTTCTGGCTCGAGTCTATTAGGCTTATGGGCCTATAGTTCCCAGGTAGATCCCGGCTGCCCTTTTTGTATATGGGGACTACCTCGGCACCTCTCCATGAATCTGGCACAAGACCTCCCTCAATGATGGCATTAAGAAGTGCAGAAATTAATACCCCCCATTCTTCAGGATAAGCTCGGAGGATGTCGCCTGGCAGGCCATCCGGACCAGCTGCTTTTAATGGTACCAAGGTTTTGATCTGCTTTGTGACATCCAAAACAGAAAAAAGTTCCAGGTCTCGAGCTAAGGTGTAGGGAGGGAGAATGAAGGGGTCATTTAATGGGCCTTCAACGGCAGAATAAAGATTTTGGAAGTGGGAGAACCATGTCTGGGCGTTGATGGTACAGGTCCTCAGTGTGTCGTCAGGACGGTTTCTGTTGCCCACCAAATCCCAAAAACCTTTGGCGTCTTTCCCGCGACTGGCAGCCAGGAGGTCCTGCCAGAAATGATCCTCCCACTCCAACTTAGCGTTTTTTTGGCAGAGTGCATAGTGCCGCCTGGTCACCCTAGTCCTAGATGGAATTTTGGACTTAACTGCTTCAATAAGAAGCAACTTCGCCTCCCTGCACTTCTGGTTGAACCAGCCCTGTCTAGCCCGTGAACACGGTTTCCTTCTGTTGGTATTAGTCGGAGCTACAAAGAGGTCACTGATGGCCTGGGTTATAGTGCAGAACCTAGAGGCCACCTCCGGCACCCCATCCTCTTGGGGGTCAAGATTATCTAGGGCTGAGGCAAGAAGCTGCCTAATGGCAGAAGTTTTCTCCTCTGAAAGTGCCAGCTTCGCCCACTTTAACCGCCGTCCACAGTTAGAAACCACTGACAGGTCCGGGGCGGGGTTGCGAGTAGTTCTGGTCACAGGGCTAATTAGCCACCTGTGGGACAAGGTGAGAGAGAGGAGATTGTGGTCACTCTCTACGGATGGTATAATCACCATGTCCTCAACCATACTCCACAGGTGTACGTCAAGAAGGAAGTAATCGATTCGTGACGTGTGCCCTCGCCTGTTGTAGGTATGAACCCCTTCTTTATCAGACCCAGTCCTGCCATTAGCAGCCCTCAGGCCAAACTCCATACATATGGAGTTGATTTGAAGGGCCACTTCAGTCCACTTTTTGATAGGGCTAAGTTCAAGGGACGGAATCCCCCACCTAGTATCGTGTTCCTCTTGATCTTTTAGGATGTCGAGGTCCAGGGGCTCGAAGGTGCAATTGAAATCGCCCGCCACCAAAGTACAAAACCTGTAAGGTGACGAGCGAAGCTGGGCTTCTAGGCAAGTTATTACTGGGGATTGTCTACCCCCCTTTGTACCTCGGGCGTAAATGTTAAAGATGTTTAAGATAACTCGGCCCTGGGGGTTTTTCAGCAGTATATTAGGGAGGTCCGGGCATTTGGTATCCCGCTCCACCACCCTGCAATTAAGTTCAGAGGCCACCCAAATGAGGAGGCCACCAGAAGGGCGTCCCCTGCCAGTTCCACTAAGGACTGCTGGCAGAAAATGCGTGGAATATCCTGCCTTGTGCAGGGGCTCCCTGCTCCAGGTTTCCTGGAACAGGCATATGGAGTGTTGCTCCACTAGCGAATTCCAGTCCGGCAACGCTAGCTTCCTCTCGAGGCCTGCCGCATTCCAGCTGAAAACCCTAAACGGTGGGTCCGTCACAGCCGCAATGCTACAGTTCCCGACAGGAGACAGCGTGTCCACAACACCCACAGCAGGGAAGCTAACCAGTGGGTCGGGAGATGCCCTCACCTCCCCTTGGCCCTTTGCAATCTCTGCAGTGACCTGACTTTGTGGTGCGATCGAAGGGCTATGGAATTTAGAAAAAGGGGTGGGCTCAACAACAGGACTCCAAGCCATAGGGGCCTCCCCAGAGACATCACAGCGTCAGCAACCCCAGGAACCCCAATTCCACATTAGTGGAACTGGATGTGACTGCTGTGGAAAAAGTCCCGGGGGAAGATGACCATGGGCGATGTTTTGGGACGGGGGCCCCGCAGGGCAGAACGGGGTGGTCAGGGCCGGCCTCGGGTAGAAGAAAGTTAGGTCGACAGCATCAACTCCCGGACCGGCCGTTCGACCTTGGGAGCATATTGAGTGAGCGGCTCATATATCTTGGAAGTTGACCACCACGCAATCTCCCTCGAAGGGTTTTTTCCCATGTCCAATCCAACCCACCCTGCGCACCCCAAGAATCAGGCCATCTACACCCAGTGGAAGGGGTCTATTGGTTTTCATCCAGTGGATGACTTTGTTTTTTAGAGCCTGATGAGTTTCCTGCTGTGTTTCTTTTAAAGGGGGGACTTTGGTGAGAACAACAACATACGGGTGGCATTCTGGTGGGAGATTTACCGGGGGACACTTGCGTGGCGGAATCTGCTGAGTGGCCACTGGGGGAGGTTTTTTAGGCAAGGAGGGGTTTTTGGACAGAGGGGGATTTTTAGGCAAAGAGGTGGAGGGGATAGCCTTAGAGGTTGATGCTACTCCGTTGGTTTTAGCCATCGCAGCGGAAGCCGAATGCACATTGGGACCAGCCCCTTTCTTCTGGGAATTTTTTGAGCAGGGTTCGGCGCAGATGCCGACACTGCTGAGGGAGAAGTGCCATGCACCTGGGCTACATGAATGGAATCACTCGGCCTTACCTGCTTTGCACTGGCCACAGGGGCAGTGGTTGGGGCTTTCCCTGTAGCCAATGTTTTGGCCGGCAGTGTCGACTGTTCCCCAGATGTTTGGCTCACTGGAACCTCTTTAGCAACAATCCTATCTGAGTTAATCTCACTAGGCTTAGGTTGCAATTTCAACAGAGTTTTCAGGGAGAAAAAGTTGTCCCTGGTTGCCTGTTCGAAATTGTCCAGTCTGTCCCCCAGGCTCTTGACTTGGTCAAGTAAAGGATTAAGCAGAGACTTTACCAGTTTCTCGAGAGACTCGAGAGAGGTACCCTGTTTTGGCGGGACAAGTGCTACTGTAGCCAAGGGGGAAGGCATCAGAGACTCAGCAGCGTGCGGGGGGGGGGCTAGAATTCCTGAGGAGTTCCAGCTCTCCAGCATCTGTGTATGAGGTACCCCTATGAAGCTGTGTCCTAGAGCGCTTGTAGAGCATGGAGTGGCTTCCCTTCCGAATATTACTCCCCCTTTTCCTTTTCCTATGTACCCGTGAGGGTCTAGTCTGGGGCAGTGGTTGTGGGTCAGGTGTGGGAACAGTGGAATCAATTTGAGACCTGTTATCAGGAACGCTGGCTATAGGGTGAGAAGGACCAGGAACTATAACCTCAGTACAGCGACTGCTTGGGGAAGGGATTGATATAAGGCTTTCTATCCTGTCTATTCCTGCCTCTAGGGCTACAATGTGTTGCTCGTCAGATGGGGGCCCAGGCGGAGGTGCTGTAGAAATAAAAGTAGGTGGGGACAAGGCGTGTGTCGCAGCTCCCAAGGATGAACGCTTAGATGGAAGGAGGTCAAGTGAGAGGCGGCGTTCCGTCATAGCGATCTCCTTTTCAATGACGTTGGCCACCCTGGTGATGAATTTGTCCATAGTGCCAATCATCGTGGAGCCCCCTAATGCACTTACTCCACCACCCCTCAGGGCTTTGCCGGAGCGAGTAGACATAATGAGAGTAGGACCTGCAGTTGAAGTCCGAGGGCTTGGAACCGTGGCAGAAGATGAAAGGGGGGTGGCCCAGCCCAGCCTCTGCCGGCCCCGGACGGCCACAGACGGCCCGCCCTCTGCCCGGGCTCAGCCCGACGCCGCCCGCGCGCGTCCCGCGACGCGGAGGGGTTGGCCCGCCTTTGTAGCGCCTCCGGGCGCGCTGGCTGCGGGAACCGGAAGTGCACGCAAAGCCCGCTGGGAGCTGTAGTCTCCAGCCGCCGTGAGTTGGTGATGGCGGCGAGACCTACAGCGTTCCTGCACCCAGGGGCAGAGGCTGCGTGTGGCGAGATGTGCGTCCTCAGGTAGGGTTTTTCCAACAAGAAAGAAAGCCTCCCGCTCCACCGAGGGGCTGGCCCGCCTTTGTAGCGCCTCCGGGCGCGCTGGCTGCGGGAACCGGAAGTGCACGCAAAGCCGGCTGGGAGCTGTAGTCTCCAGCCGCCGTGAGTTGGTGATGGCGGCGAGACCTACAGCGTTCCTGCACCCAGGGGCAGAGGCTGCGTGTGGTGAGATGTGCGTCCTCAGGTAGGGTTTTTCCATCAAGAAAGAAAGCCTCCCGCTCCACCGAGGGGCTGGCCCGCCTTTGTAGCGCCTCCGGGCGCGCTGGCTGCGGGAACCGGAAGTGCACGCAAAGCCCGCTGGGAGCTGTAGTCTCCAGCCGCCGTGAGTTGGTGATGGCGGCGAGACCTACAGCGTTCCTGCACCCAGAGGCAGAGGCTGCGTGTGGCGAGATGTGCGTCCTCAGGTAGGGTTTTTCCAACAAGAAAGAAAGCCTCCCGCTCCACCGAGGGGCTGGCCCGCCTTTGTAGCGCCTCCGGGCGCGCTGGCTGCGGGAACCGGAAGTGCACGCAAAGCCCGCTGGGAGCTGTAGTCTCCAGCCGCCGTAAGTTGGTGATGGCGGCGAGACCTACAGCGTTCCTGCACCCAGGGGCAGAGGCTGCGTGTGGCGAGATGTGCGTCCTCAGGTAGGGTTTTTCCAACAAGAAAGAAAGCCTGTCTATTCCTTCCCTTTCAGATCACGTGTTTTTTTTCTCCTCTTTTTGTGTTTATCATATAGGCTATGCTTATAGTCTCTACGCATAGTTAATGTATCATTATCTCTGATTAGAATCTATTTATCGTTATTTTTGTTGCTCGTATCTATTTATGGTATGCTTAATACGATAACTAATGAGCAGTAATGTTACTTATTTAATATGTACAATTAATTTATGAGTTCTCTTTATCCTTGATGCGAATTGTTATGTATCTTTCTTTCGATGTAGTTCTATTTATTGCTATTTACGGTTCGTATGTATTGAGGAGGTTCTTATTACAGTAGTTAATATGACTTTATTCTGCATATCTCGTAGGAGTTTTTAATTTTTAAGATGTCTTTATGCTGTTTACGAATAGTAGATTGTTTTCCTCATTCGGTTGATATACATTTCTTAATGTTGCTTGTTTGTATTCCTTCATAATGTTTTTATCCCAATATGTTTTTATGCCTCTGTATATATAAACTGGAGATGTCATGTTATCTCTTGACCTTCTATTTTATGCTACATTTTATATTACTGTGCTTTTTTCTCAGTTTTTATACTTCATATATTTCCTTGTCTATTATGGGGTTGGTAATCCTACTATTTTAGTTCCCTGACGGTCCCTGTGTATGCTCCCTCCATGTCCCCCCTAGTATGGAGTTGGTCCTTATCGACCTCCCCTGGTGGGTCTTTCTCTCTTTCTCTTTCTTTTCTTTTCCTTCTCTCTTTCTTTTCCTTTTCTTTTCTTCTCCTTTCTCTTTCTTGCCTTTGTCTTTTGGATCTTCTAGTAGTGCTCTATTTTTTTGTTGTTGGCTATTGGTGCCTTGCTTCCTTTACCATTGTTGTTGCTCGATTTTAATTTTCTTTGCTGTAAGATTATGCCTGGATTGAATGTGGTCTCCCTTAATGTTAAGGGACTGAATCATTCGGTTAAGAGGACTAAGGTTCTGGATTACTGTAAATCTTTAGCTTCGGATCTGGTACTTTTGCAGGAGACAAAAGTTTCCCATAGGGAGGCACTGTGGTTGAGGAAAGAATGGGTTCTGGATGTGGTTTGTTTGGATGCCCTTGACAAAAAGAATGGTGTGATAACGCCTATATCTAAAAGTTCCGGGCTATCCGTTATTTCTACTGAGCATGATTCTGAGGGTCGCTGGTTGTTATCTAGATTGACTGATGGGGTTTCGGGCCTTTATGTTCTGAATATTTATGCTCCAAATAATGATGATCCTTCTTTCTGGCAAACGATCAGTAAAGTTCTTGCCCGTACGCCTCATAATGGCAATTTAATAGTTGGTGGTGATTTTAACTTGCTGTTAGATCCTGTGTTGGATAGGAACTCGGCTTTTGCTTTTCGTCCTCCTAGAGCTCACAAGCAACTGTTAAATATGTGTTCTTCTGCTACTCTTCAAGATATATGGCGTCTTCATAATCCCACTGGCAGTGAGTTTTCTTTTTTCTCCTCTCCTCATTCTAGCTTTTCTCATATTGATTACCGCTTGGTTCATTCATCTTTAGTGCAATCCTCGTCTTCACCGTACATTCATCCTATTCTTGTCTCAGATCATGCGGCGGTTTATTTTTCTCTTTTAAATCTTGCTCCTAAGAAAAAGCCTTCCTCTTGGAAACTGAATACAGAGATTTTGCATGATGTTTCTCAAGTTCAAGCCCTACAATCTGAAATTGAGCATTTCTTTTCTGAAAATGAAGGTTCCGTTAGCTCCCCAGTGGTTTTGTGGGATGCGATTAAGTGTACGCTTCGTGGTCACATTATTAAAATAATGGCGAAGAGAAATGCTGACATTAAGAAGGAGCTTGCTGATTTATCAGATAGTATTAAGCAACATGAACTTCTTTTTTGACAGTCTAGAGATAAACAACTGTTGCAAGTCATTAAAAATTTGAAATATTCCTATAATCCTATCGTCACTAAGAGGGCTCATATTGGGGTTCAGGCCCAGAAATTGAAACGGTTTCTCTTGAAGAATCGGGCTGGTAGGATTCTAGCGACCACATTAAAATTTCAGGAATCGAATTTTAAGTCCTCTCAAATTTCTTTTATCACTGATAGATCCGGTATTAAGAAATTTCAAACTAAGGAGATTCTTGAAGTTTTTCTGGACTTTTATAATACTCTGTATACTCCCACTAATCAGTCATCTTTTGAGGATTGTCAGGAGTTCTTAAAAACTATTCCTCTTCAAACTGTATCAATGAATGATGGGGAGAAATTGGGTACCCCGATTACATCTGATGAAATTATACATGCAATTAAGTTCACTCGGTCTGGCAAAGCGCCTGGTCCGGATGGATTTCCTATTATGTTTTATAAAACATTTCTTCCTTCTATGGTTCCTCGCCTGAAGGCTGTTTTCAACATACTTATTCAACAGGGTGCGGTTTCGGGTACGGCGGCAGATGCTACTATTGTGTTAATCTCAAAGGAAGGGAAGGATCCTTCTGATCCTAAAAATTTTCGTCCTATTTCCCTCCTCAACATGGGGGCTAAAATCTTTGCTAAGATTCTTGCTATGAGGTTGGAGTCTTATATTCCTTCTTTGGTTCATCCATCTCAGACTGGTTTTGTCAAGGGTAGTCTCGCTAGAGATAATATCTGTACCTTTTGCCATATTTTGGGTACGGCTAAACGGTCTACGTTCCCGGACGCTGCACTAGCCTTAGACGCAGAGAAGGCTTTTGATAAGGTCTCTTGGCCTTTTCTACATGCGGTTCTTCGTGCACATAATCTTGGGGATTCTTTTGTCAACATAGTTATGTCCCTTTATGCCCAACCTAGAGCGAATATTAGAGTTAATGGTGCTACTTCTGAGTTTTTTAGTCTTCGCCAAGGTACTCCTCAGGGGTGTCCTTTGTCCTCACTTTTATTTTTATTAGCTATTGATCCGCTCCTAAGATTAATTGATCTTCACCCCGCTATTGAAGGGTTTACTTTTGGTTCACATTGCATGAAAACAGCTGCATATGCGGATGATGTCCTTATTTTTTCAGATGATATCATTTCGGCTATCCCTGCAATTACAGATACTATTGCTCTTTTTTCTAAGGTTTCTGGGTATACTCTTAACAGAGATAAGACAGAGATGTTTCCCCTCAATGCTTATTGTTTCCCAGCACACATGGGTACAGCTGGCTTTAACCCCTTCCATGCTCATGACAAGGTCAGCTCGTCATGGGCGTTACCTGACCTGTGCCTATGACGAGCTGACCTTGTCATAAACAATGATAAATCTGACTTTCCAGCACAGGAGGGGAAAACCCCTTAGCAGCCAAGGTGTTAAATGGCAATCTAAACAACTCAAATATCTAGGTATCTGGTTCTGTCGTACTCTTTATGATATGGTGGCCTATAATGAGACACATGTTTTTCTTAAGGTTCGTCATCTTTTAGATAATTGGTCCCCTAAACATATTTCTTGGTGGGGTCGAGTTCAAACTTTAAAAATTATGATTACCCCTATTATTAATTTTGTTTCTTCTATGCTCCCGGTGTAGCTGTCTCCTGCTTTTTTTCGTGAGATTGATTCCATTACTTCTATGTTTTTTTGGAGTGATAAGAGGGCTAGAATCGCATATAAGTTCTTAAGGAAACACTACGACCTGGGTGGCTGTAATTTCCCAGATTGGGAGAAATATCAACTGGCTTTTTTAGCCTCTCAGGGAGCTTTGTGGTTTTCTTCGCTCCCTGGTCACATACCTTCCTGGATGTTCATCGAGCAGGATCTTTCTTTTCCTTTACCGGTCTCTTCCTTTTTACCTTCGTCCACGCTATCTATTCCGTTTTCTCATACTATTATATTAGATACTATCGCAGCAGTTAGATCTGTTGATAGGAAAATGGTTACCCCTATCCATAAATCAAGGTGGTCTTCCTTGTGGCGTAATCCGAGAATAAAGCTTATTATTGAGCCTCCGCTTATACTATACTGGGCTTCCAAAGGAGTTACTTTGGTTCGTCATTTATATGACACCAATAATGATCTGCTACCCTTCTCCTCCTTAGCTCAACAGTTTTCGCTCTCTAACTTGGATTTTTACACCTTCTTAAAAATTAAAGTTGCCCTTGCCAAGGTGCATCTAGTGCCCAATTCCCCTACTATTGCATTATTTTCTTTGTGGCTCAAATCTGGCCATATTGCTTCACAGATTTATAAATTCTTGTCGTCAACTTCCTCTATCTCATGCACTGTTGCACAACAAAAATGGATGCATCACTTTGCTAAGGAAAGTATTGAACATATCTCTCCGGAAACATGGCAGTTGATCGGTAAGCTTTCTCTCCATGATAAAATTGCTCCTTCTTTGTTTCAATCTAAATTCTTTTCTATTAACCTTCTTCATTGGACTCCTGTGCGTCTCCATTCCCTGAACTTAAAGGATGATGATCTTTGTTGGAGTTGTGGCTTGGCTGCTGGTGATTATCCACATATGTTTTTCCACTGCTTTCTTTTGCAACCCTTTTGGGATCTTGTACATAAACATCTTATGTTAATATTCCAAATCAATTTCCAGCTTTCCTTTCCCATTATTTTATTGGGGCCATTAGCTTCCCGTGATCCTGTGCTGTTGGATGCTTTAGATATGCAATTGTTGGATCTTTTATTGACGGTTGCTGTTAAGGTGATCCTTATGGAATGGAAGTCTTTCTCTTCTGTATCATATCATACGTGGTGGGCATGGGTCACTTTTTTAAGAAGTGTACACACTTCTGTTGATGTGGCCCATCTTACCCCCGCTATTTCTAGTAATGTATGGAGAGCTTTAGACACATATATGGATTTGGCCTCAAGGGGATTGGTTGACCAGTATCCCTTTATGTCGTCTACCTGATTGTTGTCTGTTTTTGTTGTGTTTATGGAGCACTGCAGTAGATCCTTCCTTTCTTCCTATTCCTTCCTCTTCTTCTCACTATCTTTATTTCAGTTCTTTCCTAGTTTCTTTCCTTTTCTTTTCTTTTTCTTTCTTCTATAGTAATGATACATTTGATGTTCCTTATGGTTCGTTAACGTGATCCTGCTAATTTTACTTCATATTTTATCTAAATATAATTTGTGACAATATATCTCTCATTTGATCGATTATTATAATGAACTTATGTATTTTGTCCTTTTCTCCAGTAACTGTATCATTATGTATTATATTTAACTATTTTTTACCCTTTTAAAACTTTAATAAACTTATCGAACACTAAATGTTTACAATTGAATTTCTCCAGTTCTACTGATTGGATTTTTGTCATTTTGGCCTCAAATAATTTAGTACATGTGACTCTAATTTGCTAAATTGGTATGATATTTTTCTTGTGTTGTGTATTCACTTTATTACTTTTTGAAGTGCTGCATAAATACTTTACACATTGCCTCTAAGTTAAGCCTGACTGCTTTTGTGTCAAGCTACCAGTGGGTTAAGCAAAGATTAATTTGGGGTTTGCTTGCATTTCACCCTGAGAAGAATTGTGGTTGCTGCTTGAGTAGGGTTTTAACTAAGCATGGGCGAATTTTGCAAATTCGCGATCCGCGAATTTGCGGATTTGCGAATTCGCGATCCGCAAAATTCGCGAAATTGTGCGAATTTGCAGATTTTTGTTTTTTTGCGTGTTTGCGGGGTTTCTTGTGTGTTCGCTGAGTTTTTGCGTGTTCGCGGGATTTTTTGCGTGTTCGCAGGGTTTTTTGCGCGTTCGCGGGCCGCTTGCATGGCGAAGTTACCCATGGAGTCGTTTATGGGCACAGCACCCTCTGGTTCATCACTGCCACCCTCTGGTTCACCACTGCCACCCTCTGGTTCACCCCTGCCACCCTCTGGTTCAACCCTGCCACCCTCTGGTTCACCACTGCCACCCTCTGGTTCAGCACTGCCACTCTCTGGTTCACCCCTGCCACCCTCTCGGTCAGCACTGTCACCCCCTGGTTCACCACTGCCACCCTCTGGTTCATGACTGCCACCCTCTGGTTCATCACAGCACCCCTGGTTCACTACTGCCACCCTCTGGTTCAGCACTGTCACCCTCTGGTTCACCCCTGCCACCCTCTGGTTCATGACTGCCACCCTCTGGTTCACCACTGCACCTCTGGTTCACCACTGCCACCCTCTGGTTAACCACTGCCACCCTCTGGTTAACCACTGTCACCCTCTGGTTCAGCACTGCCACCCTCTGGTTCACCACTGCCACCCTCTGGTTCACCCCTGCCACCCTCTGGTTCACTACTGCAACCCTCTGGTTCATCACAGCACCCTCTGGTTCACCCCTGCCACCCTCTGGTTCAGCACTGTCACCCTCTGGTTCACCACTGCCACCCTCTGGTTCACGACTGCCACCCTCTATTTCATCACAGCACCTCTGGTTCACCACTGCCACCCTCTGGTTAACCACTGTCACCCTCTCGTTCAGCACTGCCACCCTCTGGTTCACCACCTCCACTCTCTGGTTCACCACTGCCACCCTCTGGTTCACCCATGTCACCCTCTGGTTCCCCACTGCCACCCTCTGGTTCACCCCTGCCACCATCTGGTTCATCACTGCCACCCTCTGGTTCACCCCTGCCACCCGCTGATTCAGCACTGCTTCCCTCTGGTTCAGCACTGTCACCCTCTGGTTCACCCCTGCCACCCTCTGGTTCACCCCTGCCACCCTCAGGTTCAGCACTGCCACCCTCTGGTTCAGCACTGTCACCCTCTGGTTTACCCCTGCCACCCTCTGGTTCATCACTGTCACCCTCTGGTTCATCACTGCCACCCTCTGGTCCACCACTGCCACCCTCTACCGAGACCTTTTGTGACGCAGCGGCAGCACAAAAGATACACCATGGTGCTGGGTTTTAACAACGTGACGCATCTCTCTGTGAGATGCGTCACGTTGTAAAGCCCTGCACCATCAGGAGGCGTTCCGACTCAGCCTCCTAAAAGTGGCTGAGTGAAATCTACAAGATTTCACTCAGTCACTTTTAGGCCAATGCTGCATCAAAACCCTGTGCCTGCTTGAATCAGGCGCAAGGCTTGATGCAGCATTGGGGAGATAGGGCCCCCCCCAGAGCATTGCTGGAGCTGTGTCGCAAGCGCGACGCAGCTCCAGCAATGCGCTGCTTTTACGGCACAGATGCGTGACGCATCTGTGCTGTTTTTGCCACATGGTGCGCCACATTGTAAATGCGGCGCACCATGGGGGGAGGAGCTGCGGCGCACAATAACTGGCGCATCCCTGGGGATGCGCCAGTTATTGTAAATCTGCCCCAATACATTTAGCCAACGAGGGAACACTTATTCATTAGACAGTAGAAAGTACTCCAGTTGAGTAGAGGTATTGCACAAAAAGGTGGCATCTTCGTGGACAAACATGCAGGGCGGGATTCATTCTGCCCCCTGTTAGACTCGTTTTTTGTGCCCTTCTGCCCTCTATTAGACTCGTTTTTCCCTGGTTTTTCTGCCCTTCTGCCCCCTGTTAGACTCGTTTTGTGTGCCCTTGTGCCCTCTGTTAGACTCAATTTTCCCTTGTTTTTCTGCCCTTCTGCCCTCTGTTATACTCGTTTTTGTGCCATTCTGCCCTCTGTTATTCCCTTGTTTTTGTGCCCTTCTGCCCTCTGTTAGACTCGTTTTTTGTGCCCTTCTGCCCTCTGTTAGACTCGTTTTTGTGCCTTTCTGCCCCGTTAGACTCATTTTTTGTGCCCTTCTGCCCTCTGTTAGACTCGTTTTTCCCTTGTTTTTCTGCCCTTCTGTCCTCTGTTAGACTATTTTTTGTGCCCTTCTGCCCTCTGTTAGACTCGTTTTCCCCTTGTTTTTCTGCCCTTCTGCCCTTTGTTAGACTGCTTTTTGTGCCTTTCTGCCCTCAGCATCACCACATCATCACTCAGCGCCGCCCTAGCATCACTCAGTTCCAGCACAGCACCACTCAGCACCACCACAGCATCACTCAGCACCACCACAGCATCACTCAACACCACCACAGCACCACTCAGCACCACCCCAGCATCACTCAGCACCATCCCAGTATCACTCAGCACCACCACAGCACCACTCAGCATCACCACAGCACCACTCAGCTCCACCCCAGCATCAATCTGCGCAACCATTCAACAACAACTGGTTCAAATATGTTATCTCAATGTTTCAAACTTTATTACAAATGCCACAAAAAGATGTTAATATTTCACTTCTGTTCTTGGATTTTCGTCACAATAAAATACACTGAACATAATCTTCACAAAAGTTATTTACAAAAGTTTAAGCTATTGCCATTATAAATTAAAATCACTTTTATTTAAGTATTAATTATTTTAAAAAATTAAAAGCCATTGTAATTTGTAATATCAATACAGCTAAGTCACATAAATACAAAACATGCGAGACCTATTGCATTGCAAATGCTTGTTTGTACTTTGTCATCTACGAGATCTTTGCAATGTTTCAAAAGAGAGAAAGAGAGAGAGCTAGAGAGAGAGGGAGGGAGAGAGAGAGTGAAAGAAAAAAAGTAAGAAAGAAAGAAAGAAAAAAGAAAGAAAGAAAGAGAGAGAGAGAGAGAGAAAGAAAGAGACAGACAGAGAAAGAGCAAGAAAGTGAAAGTGAAAGGGAGAGAAAGGGAAAGAGAGGGAGAGAAAGAGAAAGAGAGAGAGGGGGAGAAAGAAAGAAAGAAAGAAAGAAAGAAAGAAAGAAAGAAAGAAAGAAAGAAAGAAAGAAACAAACAAACAGGGAGAGAGAGAATGAGAGAGAAAGAAAGAGAGAGACAGCGAAAGAGCAAGAAAGTGAAAGAAGGAAAGAGAGGGAGAAAGGGAGAGAGAGAGAAAGGGAGAGAGAGAGAGAGAGAGGGAGAGAGAAGAGGAGAGAGGGATCGAGAGAGAGAAAGAGAGGGAGAGAGAAAGAGAGAACGAGAGAGAAAGAAAGAGACAGAGAAAGAGCAAGAAAGTAAAAGAGAGAGAGAAAGAGAGAGAGAGACATGGAAAGAGAGAGAGAAAGAGAGAAAGACACACAGAGAGGGAGAGAGAGAGAGAGAGAGGATGAGAGAGAGAAAGAGAAAGAGAGAGAGAAAGAGGAAGAGTGAGTGAGAAAGAAAGAGAGAGAAAGAGAGAGCGAGCGAGAAAGAGAGGATGTGAGAGAGAGAAAGAAAGAGAGGGAGATAGAGAGAAAGAGAGAGAGAACAACTGAGAAAGAGATAAGCAGAGAAAGAGGAAGAACTTGAAAGAGAGAGAGAAAGAGATAAATAGAGCAAGAAAGGAGAGGGAGAGAGAGATAGATAGAGAAAAAGAGAGAGAAAGAGAGGGAGAGAGAGAACGAGAGAAAGAAAGAGAGGCCGGATCTCTGAAGGGCCAGATTCTTGAGTTGCCCCTACAGAACATACAGCTTTTTATTTTTAGCAAAATGCATATGAAAATTGTGCTGTAAATGTCTCTTTTAGTTTAACCCCTCCTGACAACTCAAAATAGGTGTATTTGCCATCCTCTCCCTTCTTCCTGTTTTTTATATCTGTAAGTGCTTCCTGATGAGGTTTAATTCCTTGGATAGGTGCCTCGTTGCCTACTTGTAACTATTCTCTGACCCTGCTTCAAGGGTCAGAGCAGGGTCAGAGAATAGTTGCAAGTAGGCAACGAGGCGCCAGGAAGCACTTAGCAGCAGGTGCCCACGTTGAAGTTAATTTCTTTGTAACCCTTTTGTAAAAGGTTACAAAGAAATAAGGTTCAACTTTTGCACCTGCTGCTGTAACCCTTGCTTGGCTGAAAATTCGTCCCCGCTGATTCGTGGATTTTACCGCGATTTTGCGAGATTCGCGGATCGCGAAATCGCGGAAAATCCGCAAATTCGCCCACGAAACGGATTTTACGCCCACCCTTAGTTTTAACCACCTTAAGCAGTAACCCAATTTCGCATAAGTATGTATCTGCAAAGTTACTTTTCCACTTAAGTTATAAAAATCTGATCTCACTATTAAATCAGATTTAGAGCATTAAGTACAAACTAAATTTGAAGCATTTGTTCATACGCTTAGCCTTCTGTGTACAAACCCAAGAACATGGTGGTGAGTTCAGAGCTTGTCCACAGTCCAGGTGCTTCTCCAAAACGTTCTATTAATGTCCAGGGACTATGCACAGTGACATATCTTTACACATGGCTGGGGTTCATGGCCTAGGAACAGGGTGGAGTATACCATAAAATAAGCCAGGAAAAAACTCTGTTAAATGTAGTTTTGGCTATCTTTGCTTGTGAAAATGTTAACATTTGTTCAGGAAAACACAAGAAAGGGAAGAGTATTACAGGAGAGTGAAGGGTGCATGTGTAAAGTTGATAACATCGGTCCAAAGAGAGAAGTCATATATTAGAAGTCCTATGAGTAGGATTTTATGATGCTTATGTTTGCTCTTAATGAGTGAATGAATACATGAGGTACCTGGGCCCCCATTATGTCATATGCTTCAGGGGCAGGGGTTGCAGGCAGGAGCACAGCAGTGCAGAGACTGCTCCTAGTGGATAGCCTGAAGCCTTTCTCGAGCTTCTCATACTCTTCCCTTTACCACCCACCCATCCTCTACTGGCCCGCTCACTGACACTTTACTCCTGCTCTAAATCTACTGTATTGGGAAAAACTGCATGAAAATCTGTACCAAAGTATTTCCAGGTCCATGCAGTGCCATCTTAAGAACTTTGGGGGCCCAGGCAAAACATATTTTTGGGGTCACTATGCTTAACAAATGTGTTTTTCATTAACCATTTCCTGCTCATTCAAGTCCACATGCTGAACAATAGTAACATATGTTACATTTTAGCAAAGTTCAGATTCTCAGGGGACCCCTTGGAAGTTGGGGTCCCTGGGCAGTTGTCCACTTTGCCCTTGCCTAAAAATATCTTTGGGCCATGCAGTTATTCCACATTCCTGGGAGAAAAGTGGTAATTGCCGGAATTTTTTGTGGGGTTATTTGATGCAATCGGAGGTTACAGTCCACTGGAATCTACACACCAAGGGGTATATTCCCAAGAACATGTGATAACTACCGCAAGAGTAGCGTAATGCAACTTTCAACATCGCAGCCCATCGTGGGAAAGTAACCCAGTGGCAACGTGGAATTCACAACAAGGTGCAAGCATGCGAAAGTCACCAGATAACGCACCAAATTTCAGCGTGAAAATCAACACCACACCACCAAAATGCGAAACGCAAATGCAAAATAAATGCGCTGATGCCAATCGCGGTACAAGAATCTGAGAAAACCATCCACATGCCTGCAAATTCCACATGTCTGGCTTGGAAACAGCACTGCGCTGCAACATGGATGCACCCGGACAGAGTGCAGAGGACAAGCCGAACCCCACAAGCCACACAAAGGTACTGCCAATAACCCCGTGGTTGGGGAAGGGCAAGGTCAAGAGGAAGAGGAAGAGGGGGTTCAGTCCGCAAGAAGACCGGATCATCGTCACGAAGGTGATAGAACATCATCAACAACTGTTCGGCACCTCCACTGCGGCACTGGCAACCCAAACGGAAATATGGCAGGCCATCGTCCACAAGCATCAATGCAGTCGGAGTGTCGAGGAGGTCACTGGAGGAGGTCAAGAGGCGCTGGCATGAAGTGCATAGCCAAACAAAGGAGAAGCTCTCCACCAACAGGAAGGCAGCAAGGGCGACTGAAGGTGGGAGTCCTGCGACACAGGAGGAGATTGATAAGCTGGAGAAAATGGTGGCCACAGTCAGAGTTGTGGAGGCGGTGGCAGGAATTTGGGGCCTGGACACAGCACAATAAGACCAGACCCAACAGCAACAGGGTGAGTAATGACCAGGAACGGGGACGGGGGAGGTGGGCACAATGGCACACATGCACAATTATGTGTAGCACAATGCACACCCACAATGATCGTGGAACATGTCCCTGATAGCCTTGGCACACTGCAGCACACATAGAATCGCCAAGCAGACCCCGCCCACAGTGTGCACAAAGGGGCCCCCTCCATATCACCAATATCACAACTGACCCATGCACATGTGATGAATCTAGCATAGCAGCAGCTATGTGACTCACACAGAGTATGCAAATAGCACTGCATGCCCGATAGCATGGCAGCAGCCCAAAAACATGAGATGGCCTAGGAATCGACATGGAGGTAGCCCAGTGCGGATCACAGCAGTAAAGGAGCAGGTCACATTCTGACATGGCTCGTATGGGAGGTCGCTCCTTTCGATACTTTGCACCTCGATGCTGGAATGAGCTTCCCGTCTCCCTGAGAAAAGCCAACAGTCTGTTCTCTTTCAGAAAGGAACTGAAGACCTGACTTTACTCCCAATAATATTCCTTCGTCCCTCGGTGAGCTGCTGTGTTGTGTACTCCTTTCCAGTTCTCTTTGCCAAAGCGCCGGGAAACTCCTTGGAGTAGCCGTGCGCTATAAAAGAGACCATATAACATAACATAACATGTCCATGTGAACACACAACCCATGCAGTACGATACACACAGCAGACAAACAATGCACAGGGCCACAAAATCTGTCCAAGAGCACATATGACCCAAGTCAAAACAAACCAGGCCCCGGAAAGCACACAATTCAAAGGCACTCCGCCTCAAAGGGAGAAGGCTACACAAACTCAGAGCTGCAGGGGCAACTCACCAACAATGCAGCATACACACAAAGCAATCACAGAACATCAGCAAGGACAGCAATGAGGTACAAAGTGCAACACCAACACCATAGGACATGGCTCACAACAGTTCCCACGCATGCAGAGTAACTGTCCACTCACATCTGGCATTGCCTGACACTGTGTGATAATAATGCATGGGTACTACCACACATCTGTCATGTAGTTGTAACACATACTGACTGCCATTAAATAGCCAGCTCCACCAAAACAGTAACAATGTACATTGGCATGCAGTCTGAATGTTAACTACTGCAAATCTTTAACATACATGTGTAACTCTGTTGACCTGCATCTCCCCTTTCACATTGCAGAGGGACAAACAACACCTCCTGCAGGGCATACTACACTTCACATCATTTATGATGAAGAGGACAACCTGCAATATGTCAAGACACCCTCCAACGGATCATGGACAGCCTCCGCACACCATCCCCAGGAGCAGGACAGGCCAGCTGCCCGAGGTGAACCCACCACCTGCACAGACCACCCAGCAGGAAACATAAACCACAGCGGCTGTCTCCCAGCAACCCCCGACCAATACATGGAGTTCCTACAAAGGGTGTGGGGTGGCCAAGTGGATTTGGCTGAACAGCTGCCAGTGGGTTTCGAACTCGTGGCAGCCAAACTCAATGCCATACATGGGTGTCTGAGTCCCATCAGGCACCATTTACAGTCCCTATCAGAGACCCCCTGTATGCCCCAAGCTCTGCCACAGACCTTTGCTGACGTCGCTGGGGCCATGAATCTAATACAAGAACTGTCTGGTCAGACAGGCACCAGCGATTATAGCATAGATTCGGCACAGATGTGGAGGTCAATGGAGACGTTGGAGCAGATACAGGTTGGAAGTATATATGCCACGGCTGGACACCAGTGAGTAGTATCTGGGAACTTCATTGCCCTGTAGTACTTCATCTTGCCATTGCTGCCACTGAGCCACTCCCAGATGACTGCAGCGGGAACATCGACACAGCTCCGACCCCTGATGTGTCCGTGGCACACAGTGATGCTGCTCCATCACCTTCGCAGTCTGTTGTGTCAGTGGCACACAGTGTACAGCCATCACCCCGCCACACACACTGGACACACCGGACACAGAACCTGTATCAGGGGAGTGTGAAGGGGATGAGAATTACCGTGTGAGGAAGGAGGCAGTAGCATCCATCACCGCCATATGCCCTGTCCCTGCCTGGTGATGACCTATGCATCATGCCATGGGAAATATCTCCTACTGACCCCCGGAACACTCGGCGACATTCACCCGGACCCCGAAACGGACTCCCATTTCATCACTGTTGGCCAATCACACAGCAATCTAGCTGCAGACTGCACTCTCCCACTTCCTAATCACTTCTCGATCCCCAAAGGACTCTGGTTGGCCCACCGTTGGGCTATCATGTTATGTGGGCTTGGATGGCCATGTACAGCTCCAGCTCCTTCAATCACCTGAATGTGAATAAAACATTCTGAATCACACAGATGTGTCATTACTATGTTCACTCACATATGGAAGTATGGCTGGATGTAAGGACAATGATTGCACCTGAATGTACACCCTGGTAACTGACATCTATGCGCATGTGTATCCCTGAGACACATGGCAAATTGGATGACTGGGAAGGTGGGTACTAGCTGTGTCCCCATTGCACATCAACAACAATCTCACAACCCCCCAAGTAGGCACACGTCCATGTGTTGAATAGGGCTATGTGTAGGTGTGACCAAATCTGTAGCAAGCCAGAAGTGGTGTCCTACATCGCATGTGTCAACAGAACTTCAGGACGCATACCTACTTACACACATCTGGGTGGACACATTCTGTAATGATGTATGACATTGTTCCACATGGTCAGAGGTTGGACACCATACTCACATTGCTGAAGTCATGTAAGTGCACATGTCGGGCAGCACCTATCCCAAAACAATGGAGCCTATTACGATTGCGGTTTTTCCGCATCCTCCGGGCCGGCGGAAGCCACCGCCGGGCCGGAGGATGCGGACAAAACGCAGCGGACCCACCAAAGACCCACCGCCACATTAGGATGGCTGGTGGGTCCTGGTTTCCGTCCGCAGCTTTTCCGCCGCGGTTGGCTTACAACCGCGGCGGAAAAGCTCTAATATGGTGGCGGTGTCTCTCAGACACCACCAGCCATATTAGGATGGGCTTAAAAACATGCTTTTCCGCGGCGGGTTTTCCGCCATGGAAAAGGATGTGGAACTTCACTGCGGGGGCCCGTTGCGGGCCCCCTGGGTGAAGGGGGGTGGGGGTGCACATGGGGGGGTACCTATGGTACCCCCCTGCATTTGTATGCAGAAATCGGCAGGCACCGCACGGTGCCTGCCGCTTTCTGCATACAAATGCAATGTATGCATTTTTACCATTGCGGCGGGTGCAGCTTGAAGCCGCACCCGCTGCAATGGTAAAAATAGAGGATGTGACCGCCAGGGTGGCGGTCACATCCTAATTGGACAGGAGGGAACTCCGCAGTCCATGCGGAGCTTCCCTCATCCTCTATGGTTGCGGACTGACTCAAGTTCATCCGCGATCATAATGGGCCCCTAAGTCTGGCTCATAGAGGTTGAGCTTGCAAAAGGGATACAGCCCTATTGCACATACATCAGTCATTTCCTCCCTGTGTAGGGACGATGCTCATTGTGGCACACGAGTGGACAATGAAATCAACACACCTCACAGTTAGACACCAGTGGAGTGGCATAGACTTTATTGGCATGTGTGTGTCAGTTCGGACGAGGCAATGACCACAACAGGCAGGGACATGCTTCAGACACCTACACACAGCATGGCTACATGTCGGGGTTCAGAAAATGTTGGTGCACACATGGACAACAATCATCATGGATGGCAATGAGCCCAGCCTGCCTTGCCTTGCTGGATGAGTCATGTGCTGCTTGGCGTCTGCCCATTGCCCCGTGTGAGGGGGCACGACTCACTGCCCATGGGATCTGCATAGTGCTCTGCCACCGGAGTGTGCTGATTGTCTGCTCTGCTGACAGTGATCAGGTGCAGGAGTCAAACAGATTCACATGTCATGCTAGGTTGCCATGTATGTGCTCTCCCCCAGCAGTGTGTGTGAATTGGCAACGTTGTCACACAATGCTGTGTTTCTCCAATCGTGGACCTGCATCACGTTGCACAGGTGTGAACACACGTTTTGTTGCATGGACATGCATCCAGAGTCCAGCCGATGCCAGACGTGTCCACTGTTGAGGTGGGATATGTGAGCAATCTCCATGATGCAACAAGTTTTTGGGACCTGTGCTGTGGGTCACAATCGGATGTGGCTGCAGGAACGTAGTTACTCGTCCATGAATGCCGATGCAGCTTCATGTGCAATGTGTTCCAATAGTACATCATTGTCGTGTTCAAGGAACACTAGTGTTTACCTATCCATTAACTGGTATGGGCAGGTGTGCTCAGCCCACGCCGTTTCACCAATCTGCAACACAGCCCAAAAGAGGAGCGCCTCAATGTGGTCACAGCACACGAGGAATTGTACAATCCCCCATGCACAACTGCCAATACATATGCAGTATGTCAAGGCATCCCATGCACGGCTGTCTCAGTTAGACTCCTGTTTGTGTTCCAACAGGGAGCGCCAACACAAGTCATAGTCCAATTCATCTATGGTTGTGTTGGATAGGCAGACCTCCCTGGGACACTCGAATGTGCATGTTCGGCAGTGGAACCAGGGCTGGACGCAGGTGACGTTGGCAATGTGCAAACTTAGCCGGTAACTGATCCGCAGCACTGCCAGTGACACTGTGCCCAGTAAATGCAGCATACGTGCACAGTAATGTTCCACGTGACCGGGGTTGTGCATGTGCCCAGTATGGCCTGCCCTTGCCTTGGTGCATCTCGTGGAACCAGCACTCTTCTGTCTTGCGGCAGTTGTGTGGAGAATATTCCACATCTCTGGGCAATGATTCGAATGTGTATGCAATGTTGGGCTGAATGGGTTGCTGTTTCCGTGAGTGCTGTTTCTGTGAGTGTCAAGGGCCTCCCATGAGCGGGTACCTCAGGCAGGGGCTTCTGTGTGTGGGTTGTGGATAAGTCGGATAGTTCATTTGGGCAATGTGTGATGTGGGAGTCGTCCCCATCTGCCATGGCATCTCTCTCAGGGTGTTCCAGGCATGTTCTGGACCAAGGTCAGAGGTGCAGGTGTCCTCCGGCCTTCTGCATTGGAACAATGGAGCTTTCTTCACTGATGTTTGTCTGACTACTACTTGTGTTTTCAGAATGTGATGTGGCTTTGGTGCTAAGATTGGGACAATGCCTTGGGCTCATGGTGTATGGATGGCGATACACACACACACACACATGTTGGCATGTGGTGCCAGGTGCCCTGCAAGGCCTTGCGCTGCTTGTGCAATCTCACTCTGTCTCTCTCCCTCGATCTCTCTCTCCCTCGCTTTCATTTGTTTAGGCGCATGGCACACCTTCTTCTGTTGGATTTAGTCTTCCAGGCTATGTCCTACGGATTGCCCAGTGAGGACCCGCTAGGACTCATCCGAATGGTTGTTTTGGCTTTTGTTTGCATGGTGTTTTGTGTTGGTGTTTGCATTGCTTTATGACTGATTCTTCATTTTCTGGCCACGCATGTACCTTGATTTTGCTGCTTGTGCGACATCAGGCAAAATATTTGTTTTGGGAGTCGTGGTGTTGGTCTGCAGTTTCTTAGCCCAGCGTTTGGGGTGGGCCCAGGAGGGGGGTATTGTGGGCAAGGGTGTGGTGTCGGTGAGTGTTGTGACCCTCTTGGGTGTCCGTGCTGCATGTTCAGTTGCTCGGGGGCATCTGTTGTTCTTCATGTGTGGCTCTGGGCTGTGCTCTCTTTTGTGGTGCAGGCTGTGGTCCAACTTTACACCAGGTTACACCAGGTCAGAGCAAGTGTTAACTTCCTGCTGCTAACGCACCCTATCACGTGTTTTGTGTTCTTATCGTCGATCTGGCTGGTCGTTGTGAATGTTGAGGATTGCCTTCTCTGCATCTCATTAGCGATAGTAGCGGGGGTCCTCTGTGGTGATGTTTTTTGCAGCTGCTATTGCAGGAAAACTGGTGTTGTGGGCTGTTAGCACCAGCTTGTGAATGGGTTTTTTATTTTTTTTATTTGATGAGTTTCATATAGCGCTGGCTAGACCCGGAGGTATCAGAGCACTTTACATGAGGTTCCAGAATGTTACAAAGTTACATTAGTTACAAGTTACATTTGTTGCAAAAAAACATTTAAAGAGCATAGAAGACTAGATAAAAGGAGCGCAGAAGGGAAGGGACGTAAGGTAAAAGGGTAGGAGGGAGATACGGAGGAGAGACGAAGGAAAGTCTGCCCAAAGCCTTGGTGGTATTGGAGAAAAGATAGAGAGGATTTTCCAAATTTTATGTAGTTGGTATTTAGCTGCAGTAGAGATGATGTACAGAAAGAAGTCTAATTCTGTTTTGTATCAAACATCACATCTAGCTATCTAGCTGCTGTGAGGTGAATATTAGGACCGCAGAGGCACAGAGTGCCCGAACATCATTCAAATATATGTATTCATGTGCTGAGGAGAGGTGTAAAAAGGAGAAAAGAAAAGTTGATTTTAGTATCATCAACATAGAGGTGAGCTGAGATTCAGAAGGAGAAAATAATGTCATACAGGTAGAAGGTGTACTGTTAGAAGACTTGAGAACCCCTCACTGAGCCTTGGAAGAAAAGGTAGCAAGTAAGTCTGAAAGGAGAAGTATGGGCACATGTTAGGATGCGAGAGGATTCCTATGTTTTAGGAAGGCATGTAAACAAAAGAGAGGATGGCAAAAAATGTATATTCTAGAAACACACTCATATAATATATATAATTTAATTTTCATGCAAACGAATTGACTGTAAAAGGCCTCATCTTGTAATTTGACAAAGATGGATTTCATTCATTTTGGATCAGTAGGCGAAAGTAAGAATGTGAGTTTCAGCAAATGCTTTTTTTCCTGATTTTTCTTTGGTTTGAATCCCATCATTCTGCATTATCATGTGAGTATTCATTGGTGAAATTAGAATGCAGTCAAATGCCTGCCCATTAAAAAAGAGCTGCTTGCATACAAGAATCATTTGTTAATGTCCTCAGCTGGATTGCCAAGGAAGCAAAAGTACAGTATATAGAACAGAAATGAATAATTTGAGGTAATATGGTTACATTTGATATTACAAAAAAAGTGTAAGTAGAACACGCAAGCGCTCCTTTATTCTCTTTACATAGCAGTGCTTTGTGAATTTCTAGATAAATATGGCATGGTACATTTACATCCTCTAGTGTTTTGCAGTGGTTGTCATCCTGGAAATAGTTGCATTTTATCATGAGTCCCTGGTGATGCATTACTCAGTCTGTAATTTTCAGTGAAAGAGTGTCTTACTTTATAGACTCGTGAATGCCAACATCATGATCAGGATATCCGCAAGAGTTACAGATACATACAATCAATGCAGATTGAATAGTCAGTGAGCATCTTGAAAACTTGGGCATCATGGGCCTATGTTGATGTATGCTGATGCAAAAGGTGAAAAAGAAGATAGTTCTGTAAAATCGTTGGAAACAACCTTTGTTTGTGTGACTTCCCCTCAGGTTTTTGTCCCATCTGCTTGGCTGGCTTTAGAACGCTATGCAGACACTTCCCTGTTTTCAGTTTCAAATTTGGTAAATTCAGGTGGGGGGGGGGGGTTCAGTGTTTTGCAGTGATTTCAATAACTTAAAGAAACAGTGGTTATCAGTGGTGACACATTTTTGCACCATTAAAATCAACAGAAACATGTTTTTCCGGTGTTTATGGAACGTTTTGCTTTTATTTTTGCTTGCTTTCTACACTGATGCTATATAGATAGTGTACATTCAGTGTATATGAGGGCCAAATACATTTTCACAAATCAAACGTATTGTAGTACACCAAATAATATTATTTCGGTGAGTCTTTGGTCATGTGACTCGCTCTTTCCTTCCCATTTAAACTTTTATCTGTGAAAAGGCCCTCTAAACATTGACACTTGAGGCGGGAAACCACAAAACAGTCAGTACACAATTTGCTAACTCTGGCCACTGACAAAGCTTTTTATGCCTATACTGGTGCACCTGAAGATTGCAATTCTCTGGAATAGGTTCAGCAACATATGCATTGAAATGGGCGTATATGCTCCAGAGTAGTTGAAGCAGTCACAAATGAAGCAGTACTTTTTAAAGTCTGGAGAAAATTCCCCTTTAGGGTACAGATCTAGAACTTGTGCAGAGTACCACAGTGAGGCTTCATTGACTTCAAATGTCATGGTTGGGTAAGGACATTTCTATGCATCATTGCAAGCCATTTCTCAAGCATTGAAAAATAAAATGTCCTGAATTGCTCCTCAACATTTCTTTGCTTACCAAGTGGCAAGCATTGTAACATAGAACACATGTGTGTGGGCCTCCGAAATGAAGCATGTGCCTGTTTTTTTATTTATTAATAACAATTTCACAATTTGTATTCATTATGATTTGGAATTCCGAAGAACTCCACATAAAAATACATCTTAAAAACACATTACATTCCAAAAAATTAACAATCTAAATTCATCTTGCCATTTCATCTAAAAACACAGATGAGCAAATCAGTAGCAGCCGTTCTTGAGGTTTTCCCGTGCCAGAAGGAGTGAACCTTGAGTAATCAGATTGTCATATATGAATTCTTACGGGCTTATACGGATTTATAATCTAATACTATCATAAAACATTCAAAATTAAAACTTATTGTAGAGTGCAAAGATTTAAAATTTGCTATACAGTACTAGATAATGAACAAAATAACCATGTAATGAAAAATAATGTATCCATTCAATAAACTGTACTGTAAAACCGGCAGCATATTAACAGTGCAAACTAGTTCAATACTATAGACTCGCCTTTTTATTAGCATGAAGTACACAATAATTTAGCAGCAAAACAAGGATTTAGTATGGTGCTTGAGATCCTAGAGGATAAGTAACTAGAAGAGGAAAAGGTTTATAATAGTGCCCATGCTTGATTTCAAACCTAATAAATTGGCCCTAAACACCGAATGGTCATAAAAGTGCAAAAATCGTGAAATACACGATAGTTTAGCAGCAAAACAAATTCAGTACAGTACTAGAGATCGTAGATATGAGTAACTAGCAGCAGAAAAACTTTGTAAAAGTGCACATGCTTGATTGTAAACATAATAAATCAGCCATAAAGACCGGAAGGTCAAGAAAGTGCAAGTGCTCAATGCATACATATTAAGAAGATCCTTACAACATTAATATATATTTAAAAATTGTTTAAAAAAAGCTAAACGTTTTGAAACACATGAGTTCAGATGGGGGGGACAGCAGACAATTTCGGGCCTCTTCTGCTGTGGTGATATTATACTTTAAAAAACAATTCCTTACATATCTACAACGTATTGATTGTAATGCGGGACAAACAAATAAAACATGATTCAAGTCTTGTATACGGAATTACAAAAATGACAATACCTTTTGTGTCTAGGAATACCCTCCCAAGTTCCTGTTACAATTCTTAAGGGGAGTAAATTCAATCTCAGTAGCAAAATCACCCTGTGCACTCCATGTTTAAGATTCCATAAAACATAAGGTTGGGGAATTTTTGACAATACTGCTCGCCACAATACAATCAATGTTTCTATTCTCTGAACACATTTTAATATCTCTTTCACGAGAAACCCTGTAGATTGTTTTCTTAATTATAGTTTTCAAAGCCCTTTTGCAAAGAACCACCACACCATCCTTATCTAAACCAAACATTGTTAATGCTTTGGAATTATTCCTAAAAATAGCACTTTTTTCTTCATATTTACAAATATTTCTCTGTACAGTGTTACCCGTAGCAGGTTCACAGAGCTATTTAACAGTGCATTACACCATCTTAAGCACGTGGCCATTAATAGCACATAAGTGGAAAGAAGACCAAATTCGAGCCTAAGCGCTACAATTGGTGCCGCTCGATTCAAATTACATATTTTGCGCCAAATTTGTCCTTCCACTTTCTCGAATTTGACCCACTCTTGTGCATCTATTGTTTCACTGGTGTAGCTCAGGGTCGGTGGGATCGTTATTTTATAGACTGAAATATTGTGTGAGAAATGTCTTTTCCCACAGTGTGTGTACAGACGATTAATTGCAGAGGCTTGCTGAGCCTTTGCAATGGTCAATATATATATTAGCTGAGCACCTATTTGTAAATATTTTTCCTAAATATGGATAACATTTTACTACTTCCAATTTCTCTTTTCCCAAGAACCAATTCAAATTGTTTCTGACCTTACATCCTTGGTAACTAAAAATCATGACTTTACTCTTTAAAATATTATTTTTAGATAATACTCTTCTGTGTACCTAATTAGCTCAGCAAGTCGTCTTTGCAATCCAATTGGGGTTAAATCCATTATTATGGCATCATCTGCATATAGCAGACAGTTCAGTTCTAAGCTTCCTAATTTAGGGCATCACCTTTACTAAGCCCCACTCTTCTTGGCAAATCATTAATATAGATGGAAAAAAGTGAAGGGGCCAAAAGGCACCCCTGCTTCAACCCATTGTTGTTTACTATTTTCTTCGAAAGTCCTTGTGCTCCCCCCAATAATACCTGAGTCCAAGTGGAAGAATGGAGAGCAATTATTAATCATAAAAGATTCCCTGGTATCCCCATATTGACCAATTTCCTCCACAGCTTTCCCCAACCTACCCTGTTGAATGCTGTGGAGAAATCTATAAAAGCCAAATATAACAGCACACCCCGACTTACTGGATATTTTTCAGTTAAAATTTGCAAAATGGTAATATTATCCAGTGTGCCACTATTCTCACAAAATCCTGTTTGTTCCGAAGGGATAAAATTATTTCCAAATGCCCACTCTTGAACATGAGTGAGAAGACTCTTTGCAAACAGTTTCCCGGTTACATCCAGGTGCGAAATCTGTCTAAAACTGGCTGGGGAATTTTTTGGACCCTTTTTATATATCGGAACTAGTATACTTCCCTTCCAGGATTGTGGAATATCACCATGGATATAACAATGGACGAACAACGGATGCAGAAATTACGCCCACTCTTCACAATCCTATTTTATTATGGCTACTGGTACATCATCTAGACCCATTGCACTGGAATATCTTGCCCCTTTAATGTAACCCTCAAAATCTATGCATGATGGTGCACCATAGTTGATCCCCGCAGTTGGGGTAATGCTAACCTCTTAGTTCTGTCCAACTGCGAGATTTAAAGCATAGGGCGGGGAAATGTACATGGACCATTCTGCTCCTGGGATTAAAATAGGTTTTGACTTCTCTCTCCCATCACAGAATTTTGCTATCCGTGCCCAATACTTCCTAGTGTCCTCGGAAAGAGACACCTCTCGAAGTCTAACCAATTTTTCATCTTCAGCCCTCCTACAATCCAATGTTATTTTCATTTTCTGTACCTGTTTCAGTCTACTTATTTCTCTCTGCATTTGTATTATGGTCACCCTAAATTGGTCTCTAATTAAACCATTCATTTCCTGATTCAGTGTTTTAATTTCCCATGGTATTATTACTAATGGAGTAAAACGAATAACTTGTTTCTTTCATCCAAAAGTTCTAATTGCAGCCAAGACTCTCTCAAACCTCTGAACCGATGTTTCTTGGCTGGAAATAAAGGCGGTATTTTCAAATACCCTCTTAAAATTTTAAGCAAATATTTTGACCAGCAAGTACGCCCAATATTACAATTATAAGAGACCTTTTCATCCCTCTGATGCCAAAGTCCAGGCTTCTCAATTTCTATGTCCATTTTTATAGCTAAAATATTATGGTCACTCATATCTGTGGCAGATACCTTAAATTGTGTACATACATTAAATAGTTGAAGAGTGACTGCCATATAATCAATTAAGGAGTGACCATGTACACCCCGGAAGGTATAAGCTGCAGGGGAGTCCTCCGGGAATCTACTGTTTAACATTACAAGGTCTAAACTTCTCAAATTTTGCAAAAGTAACAAGCCTCGTTTATCTGACCTTAGATGGACCGACAGTACAGAATCTGGGATATCCCATACCTCCTCTAGTTTCGGGTTAGAAAAAGACTTAACTGCACCATTGGATAATTTAGTGTTAAAATCACCCACCTTCATTATACGTGAGCATTCTTCATTGTTACTTAACCTTTGCACAAAAATACAGATAGAGTCGACCAGTATATTTGTTCCTCTCCCTGGGGGAATATACACGTTTACGAGTAAAAGAGAAATTGTTTGCCCCAGGTTATCTTCAGCTATCCTCAACTTTACTCCGATACAGCATTTTGAGGGGTGCCTTTAGATCACAGGATCCCATCTTATGTCACAGCTAAGTAAAATAGCTAAACCTCCACTTGCGTGCCTTTTTACAGATTTTGTTGCTGTACCCAAACTGAAACTTTTCCCCCATTCCCGTTTCCTGGAGGCAAATTATTTTGGGGTCACATTCTAATAGTGATTTGAGCTTACAACTCGTTTTTCCTATCCCCGCCACATTCCAGGGTAGGATGTTTCCCAATTGGCTACCCCGCATTTCTGGCTTAGTGGTAGATATTTTTTACCCATTCAAGGTACCTGCAACCCAGCTCCACTTTGCTAATTCATCCTCCACATTGGAACTAGTAGGCCTTTGGGCTTTAGGTGCTAAAATGTTATTTTCTCTGTTTCCTAGGGTTCTCCCTACTGTTATTTCGATATCTTTCAGGTTTATGGGGCTATTTGCAGCCCTATTATTAGGGAACCCATACCCTTGCATCTGATGAATCGTTCCTAAGCTTTCTAATGGGACTCGGCAAGGGGGTACTCTAGAGATCACATCTATACCTCTTTTTCTAAAGCAGTCTGCATTAGCTATAACCAGTGTGGACACTACCCCTGACTAGAATGTAACTCTAGTACTTGGGGGAGTGCTCCTCCAGTCTAAGTAGATCATCTCAATCTCTTTACTTGTTATTGACCCCAAATCCTTTATTTCTGTTAACATCTGAAGGAGGCCACTTCAATTCAATAACATTGGTTCAGTTTCAAACACAGAGACAAAAAACAAGTTCCTGCTCACCTGCCCGACTCCTGGCCTTGTATTTCTTATTGACCTATTACCAGGCTGCCCTAAGACTGAATCTCTCTCGAACTTGCCCCTATTACTGTTAAAAACTGTGAACAAGTCCCCCACCCCACCTGTTCCCTGGCCGGAATCAAACCGTACTGGGAAAGTATCCCTTCCACAGGGATGGAGTGAGGCACCTTCTTGAGCTAAATATTGATCTATTGCAGGCTCACATACATTTTCCGTTACATTTCTTGATATGGGGTCTCTACTTATCTCATGGTTTATCCCACTTTCTTCCTGGCCCTCTTGGTACTGTGGGTCAGTCAGCACCAGGTTCGAACAGATCGACTGATTATCATTATCTTGTCCAGTCTTTTGACCCGTATTCAGTATGAGTTGCTCCAAAGTCCCTGTGTCCTTTTTACTTGGAGGAGATTTTGTACTATTTACTTCCTCGCTTACTGGAGGGAACCACAATTTTTTCTGTTTTCGTTTAGGGATACGTCGAATCCTGTTCTTCTTCTTACCCCCTCGACCAATTCTGATGTTACCTTCACGCAATACTGGGGCCTCTCCTTAGGGTAAAATATCTGAGGTATTTGTTAATTCTTGAATTAACTGTAGGCTTGGGTTGTTAGGGTTACTTTTTTAAAAAATAGAGTAGACTCGTAATGGGGGAGTTACTGGGGAAACTTTGAAATTTTATTTTTCCTCTTGACTGGTAAGCTGTGCACTCTCATGGAGTTTAACTGAGGGTAAACGTAAGATTGGACCAACTCCAAGTGAGATACTTTTAGATCCCTCATTCATTTCTTTCGTTTCCCCGTCCACAATTTTAGTACCACTTTTTGGCATCCCTTTACAAATTTGACATAAATGACTGGGTACTTCAGGAACCTTTGTCAAATTCTTTATGGCTTGCTTGATCTGATTGAGTTCCTGAACCCCTATTAGTATGGGCGAGAGGACATCCAATATATGATCAGTATTTACTGTGCTTTTTTCTAGCAAAGATAAAATTACGTCGAGAATTCTCTCCAGTGCGTAAAAAATCTCTAAGGTTTCCCCCATCCGCGGATTCTCAAATGAGTTCATAATGTTCTCTACCTCCTTATCCAGTGATATTCCTGATGTCCTTCCAGCAGAAAGTTCTAATAAATGAGCATGGGATGAACTAGTGGGTGTACTACTATACAGAGCAGGCATATGTGGTTGACCAGCTATTAAAACCTCAGACAGTTCCGGATCCATCTCCATGGCACCTGTCTTTTTCAGCTTTGCCGTCAGTTCTTCATTCTTTTCCATTTGCTTAGCAATATCCAGCAGAGTGTAATCCTCCATTTTTGCCTGCTCAGAACTAAAGCTAAGTTCTCTACGCTGTGGCACTTTTAGTGACAGTTCACCCAATATAGTCGTCGAGAAACCAGGCTCAAAACCGTTCATACTTCTTAAATAGACTTGAGAATTGTCAAAGAGAGATATCTATCCTGCCAATGGAGATAATGGGGTAGGTCCCTTTCTTTTCACATTCTTATTCATGGGAATAGCAGCACAAACGAGATAGCAAGATGGGGCAAGGGAGAAGGAAACAAGCAAGATTTAACAACAAGGAACACAGGGAGGGACAGCAGCAGACGGGCGAGAGGCAGCAACACAGATTATGGAGGGTGAAAGCACACAAATGACGGAGAACGACATGGGGTGGAGGGAAGAGAAATACCAGAGGAAAGCAACTGAAAAGCACATGCACTCTCATGGAGTACTTAAGCAAAACACAAGGCAGACAGTGTAAGCCATCGAATGAGAAGCCAGCAAATGAAAGTGATAATAAATCCAAACAATGGTAAGCAATGGAAGGGGCTTTAAGCCCACTGTAAGGTCTTAGTAAGCACACAGTAGTTATTTTTAAGCAGACAGCACAGCTGTGCAGTTTGGTAGGCTTGACCTAAACAGCTCCACTTCAGAGACAGGCACATCCTCTATGCAACATTAGCCTGCATAAGGAAAAATGGCTGAAGCATTTTAAAGTTACATTAATGCAAGTAAATGTAATTTCACTGGGCGCCCTGCTCTCTACTTTAGGTCACTGAACATGGACAGCAGGGGTTGGAGTAGTGAGGCCCTGCATTTCTCGTGGGGTTCTGGTGTGCTTTGTGCAGAGCCTCAGCCTCAGAGACCTTGTTTAAGGACCTCTGCTTCTCTGCATGAGTAAATAAGAGTGCAGACCTGTCCATGGCGACCTTACTATTCCCAGGCCCGCCTCATTTCACATTAAAGGAGAATGGAGGGGACGTTCTCCATTTCACATTCACCAGCACTCGAGACTATATCTGTTACTCACACAGCAGTGCCTCGCGGCCTCATCAGGGGAACAAGGGGCTATACAAGTGCTATGGTACTGACAGGTGCTTATGGCACATGATGCACATCAACAGGTGTGAAAAGAAAATTGGCGCAGTTATGTCAGCATAACAGACACACGTCTGTGAGTGTGAAAACCAAATATGGTTATGTTTGCACTCACCTGACACAAGCACAAACGTGTTCCTATCTACACATGAAAACAATATCTCATTTTGGATCACTGACAGAATATCAACGGACAAAATATCAACGTACAGAAAAATCGACACAGGAGTATCGAAGGCAAGAATATCTTATCTAAAACATGGTAAGTACAAAAATATCGAAACCAAAATATCAATGTTAAAAATATCGTAATTAAAATTATCGGGGGAGGTTTGAAATAAAAAAAAGTGTAAAATAAAGTAAATAATACTTATAAACATAGTTTAAAATTAATAAATAATACATATACAATAATGTAACATCAAATAAACATATACATAAAATATATAATATATACTTACTGAATAATACATTTTATTAATTATTTTAATAACTTATAAATTATTTAAAAATATTATAAATTACAAATACGTCTACACACATAATACAATAGCCTAAACAAAAGTAAATAATTATATTTAATAAATAAAAAAAATAAATATACTTTCAATATTGTTAAAGTAATTATATACTACATTAACAAAAATAAAACAAAAATAGTAAATAGCTAAATAAATAAAACTACTATTCAAAGTCTAAAAAAAACCTACAGTAATGATAACGGACATCATAAGACTTAAAATTACTATTCCAACTTCGGAAAATGCAACAGTAGGGAATGCGTTGGATAGCGTAGGGGTAAAAATTACTATTCCAACTTCAGAAAATGCAACAGTAGGGAATGCGTTGGATAGCGTAGGGGTAAAAATTACTATTTCAACTCCAGATGGTGCAACGGTAGGGAAAGTGTTGGACAGCGTAGGGGTAAAAATTACTATTCGAACTCCAGAAGGTGCAACAGTAGGGAAAGCGTTGGATAGCGTAGGGGTAAAAATTATTATTCCAACTCCAGAAGGTTCAACAGTAGGGAAAACATTGTATAGTATAGGAGTAAAAACTACTATACCCATTAATAATTATTAAAACATAATCACAATTGATTAATGAATTAACAATAAATTAACAATGAATACCAATAAATATTAACTAATAAATATTAGTCACCACACAATAAATATTGAACAATAAAATATTTTTCATTACACAACAAATATCATTTATTGAAAATGAATCCACAATTAAAAAATATGAAACAATAAAATTATTTTTCAAACCCAAAAATACTTTTTATGAAGCATAGATTACCAATTAATTAAAAAGGATATCCAATTAATAAAAATTAATTACCAATTAAAAATATTAATTTCCAATTAACAAAACGAATTACCAATTAAAAAATGTATTACCAAATGAGGAAATTATTTACCAATTAAAAACATTATTTACCAATTTAATTATCAATTAAAATAATTAATTGCCCATTAATAATTAATTAAAAATAAAATAATTATCAATATCAATAAATAAAAATAAACCACCCAATTTTCCTATAAACCCACAACCCGCTAATTAAAATAAATTTATAATTCCTAAAAACGAATATTTAATTTATTATATTTAAATTACTACCAACCCTATTCCCCTATAAATTGACAACACGCTCTGGTACAAAAACATAAAATTGACTCAAAAATAACAATATTGATATATGAAAATAGTGCACATATAATTTTAAACCAGTAAAATACGTAACAAAAAACCTATTACCCATACATTATAAAATACATAACAATAATACAAATATCAATATTAGTAACATCGAGATTAGTTACCTCTATATATATGCTATCAATATTACTAACTTCGATATTACTTACATCGATATAAAAAAATCGATATTACTTACCTTAGGGTCGATAGTCTGTCCAACGGTAATCTTGACCTCGATATTCTGTGCCTTCGATATTTCCAACTCGATATTTTTGTAGGTTAATATTTAAAACTCAATATTTAGACTGTGCACCACTGCCAACACATCCGAAAGTGTGGAGTATGCATAACAGCACCACATTCATTTCTACGCGCAAAAGCATCTTGTGAACAATGGTGAAAACACCACAACACTATAACCCTGCTGATGCTCTTATTACCCATTCCACTGGCGCTGGTTTCCTCAACCTGAGGAGGATTACCCTTGAACCGTATTAGCTTCATTAAATGCCAAAGAAAATAATCCTACTATAAAGTGTAACGTCTTTGCTTACAATCTCATCACTCGTGCCTGTAAGTCTACCTCAATGGGCCCTGCAGGATAGGTGGCAGATAGATGGATGGGGCTTTCTGAGAAGTAAAATGCTTCTTATTCTTAGGGCCTATCCTGTAGAGGATCACAAGGGTGTGGGGCTCAGCATAAACCTCAGAAGGAGCTAAGAGTTATACACTTGTTAAATTTAAATAAATGATGTGATCCCTCCGCCCAAAACAAGCGAGGTGCTGGCGGCCTCTACCCACACCTCCTCCTAAAATAAGAATTATATAATTGCAGTTTGGCACATCAATGTAAAAGTTTTACCAATTCGGGTCCAAAGTATATCCTTAAATTACACATACATATTGCAGGTTTGCACAGACCTGAGGTCAGAGTAGAAATGGGGACATTAGAAATAAAAAAGGCTCTACTCTTCCCTTTATATAACTAAATTAGGTGAGAAAGTAGAAATAGTTTCAAACTTGTGGGATCAAAACCACACTAGCAAAGAAATATGGGGTGTTTATAAGTCATGCGTCTGCACAGAAAACCAACCAGAATGCGCTCAATAAAGTGCAGCTGTTGTATACATGGGTATATGTGACTTAACCAGTCACATGGCCTCGCTGCTCATCTTAACTTTAATACTGAGGCCTGAGTGTAGACAGAACATCTGGGATCCTTTGTGGGTCTGCCGACTAGACTGTTCTTGGCTTGCTGCCCTTTCTGTATCTCTATGGCATCAAGTATTGATTTGATCTGCTGGTAAAGCCTGCCACCTGCTGGTTCTGTTTTGTACCGCATTGGCTCCCTCAGGTGGCCAAGCAGTGCCACAAATTTTAAAAATCTGTGATAGTCGGTTTAAACCAGGTAAGCTGATTTTCAGCCGGTAGGATACTGTCGGGCACACTCGGAATTCCAGACAGCCTGTCTATGCACTTTGCCCCTGCTAACCAGAAGGAAAGTGCCCGTGTTTCTCCTTTAAACCAGGTTAAATTGTCTTATTCCTTATTGGCACATTTAACTTGCATGTAAGTCTGTAGAATATGGTGTAGATACTGCACTCAGGGCCTGGACTTTAGATGGCACTTATGTACTGCAGCACTTACTGTGCCATCCCCTACAGTAACAGTGCAAACATGGATACAGGGGTTTCCTGTGTAGCTTGAATGTTGCAGTGGAAATACCTGCAGTACAACCTGCAGCAATATCCCTTATTGACAGGTAAAGATCTCCCTATTAAATATTAGTAAGGTGCCTCTATATAGGCCGACAATGCAAGGGCGATGGTATTTAAAAATGGGACATGTAGATTAATTAAATAATACTATGTCCCTACAGTGACAAGCCCCATAGAGTTGTTTTCAAGTGGAAAGCCTAACTATCCTATGTAGATAACCAGAGTACGTATTAAAATGATAATGTTGGGACTAGCTAGAAAATATTTAAACCACTATTTGTAATAGCGATTAAAAATCCATTTCAGTGATGAAGTTGAATTTTTATTACGCATAGTTGCCTTGAGGTCGTGGAGACTAATTTGCATTAACTCTCCAGCAACTCCTAGCCTGTACTTGGATTGAATAAAATGTAAATGAGGTTTGAAATTCCACTCAGGAGCTACACAATAGGTTGACCTGAATGACCAAGGATGACTCCTCTGAATTCAGTAGAATATTCAGGTTTGTGCTGTAGGTATTCTGTGGGCACCGTGTCAAGTCCTGCTTGGTAGTCCGTCTGAAGAGAGTGCAAACATTTTGTGTTCTGAGGGGGATCAAAAAGGACAGGAAAACAATTATAGAACAATCATTGTGTATATGCTGTCTGGGCATTGAGGGACCCTTATTTGTCTGAATAGACTCCTAGTATGTTTTCGGTCTGGAGCTTGCATCAAACTGGATTTTAGTGAAAAATGTGCAAGGACACTAGTTGATTTCGCTATGATAATCTCCCACACATCACCAGCCCTCAGAACTCAGGTTTAGTGTGTCCAATAGCTATCGCCATCTTGACAATACCATGGCACATGGCATTTTGGGCCTGTTTAGAGCAACTGCAATGGTAACTGTTGTAAGATTGGTTAGGGTTGTCAGCAGGAACATTTACTCCATTGGTTAGGGAGAGACTAGAAGTCAGTCCCCCACCCACTAGCTGGTGCCAGGCATAAATGTGGCACCTAAACGTATCACCCTCAGAACACCTTCTGGATCAGAGGAAAAACAGAACAGAACCTGATGGCTGTGATGGGAAAGGAGTCCTGAAAGATTTGGACCTCCTCCCTGTCATACTCAGACAAACAAGTTGACTCGAAGGGTCAGTTGGCTTACATCCTTTGTGACTTCAGGGACTCAACAAACTTTAACAGGCTCATCGGACCTGTGGCAACTGAAACTTCTGTTCGCCCCTTCCTGATAGCCTCGAAGTTTTTTTGTGACCTCCTTTGATGTCCTATGGGACTTAGAAGTTTACTTCTGTGGTTGCTTATGCATAAAAAGAAAGTTTGGAAACTTTGATAAACATTTGTTCCAGAGCTTCATGGGGATCCATTGGGAAAGTGTTCAACCAGCAGAACCAAGGCATCAGATAGAATTTCAGCTTTGTTACATTGAACATCGCCACACCTCTGAGAAACTCAACAAAGTCCTTTTCTGTCCAATCTGCTTGCTCTAACTGACCAGGGATCCATTGTTGCCAGCCTCCAATCAGCCTTATGTCCCGGTTTACTGTGACCATAGACTACCATTGTCACTTTGCACTTTTTTGCACTATATTTATATATTTAAAACTTTAAACCTTCATATCTCACTTGCTCATTATTGGATTTTTGTCAGTTTTGTGGCATTCAGTTAATTAAAATGTATTCTATCTTTCTAATTCGCTTTGACATTTATATTGCCTGGGGTTTTGACTTTACTACTGTTTTGGTACATCAGAAGTCCTATACACATGACCCTAAATTAAGCCTGTCTGCTCGTGCATAGCTAGCAAAGGGGTGAGCTCTGTTTAATTTAGTGACTTTGAGGGCTCACCCTGACAAGAGTTGTGATTATTGCTTGAGATGGGCAGCCGTCCCATCCCAAATAATAATCTAATTTCTTACAAAACGTATCTCTGTACTAACTGATACACGATCCAGAGAGGGAATCCAGCTTCAGGTGGAGAATAGTCAAGTTACACTCAGGCATTCAAACATTTCGACGACCCTCTGTAACATGTTCACAGATGATATGCGCACACAGCAGCACCTCAGCATGCCCCAGAGTTCTTCTCACCAGCCTGCACCAGGTTTGCTTGGCAGTTATGATTAAACCATATAAACATCTCCTTCAGATATCTCTACTGCACCATTGCCCTGCTACTGAACATGAGCACTGATGGAAATCACTGATAATCCTGCTTTTAACCTTTCTTCAGAGCAGGTGTCATGTGTGAATCATGTCTGCATCTATTGGGTTCGAGATTTTCCTTGAGGATGTTTAAAATATGTAAGGTTTACTTTCTGGTTTCTAGACCTTTATATGTCTCAATCAACTGTAAGTACTTGTACAGTCATGGTCAGGGTGTAGTCACCTTCCCCTGGTGGCTTCTAGTGAATTATTTATGATAGTAATTTGCATTTCTGCAACATAGGACATGACCCATCTTAAATCCATTAGGTAAACTATTTGAGGGTTGCCGATAGTCTAATTTCATATGACATAGGGGCATATTACCAACAACTAGCGATAATTTTTGTCTCTAACTTGTTTAGAGACAAAACTTATCGCCGCACATCGGCGATTTTTATCTCACATAAACCTTGCTATTAGCAAGGTTTATCGCAAATGCGATAAAAAACGGCCGCAATGCATGAATATCGCTGAAAAGTCAGCGATATTCATGCATTATCGAGCAAATGCTCTTAGCCATGTTATCCACCTCCCATTGGATAGCATGGCTAAGAACTGCTCAGGGCAGGTGTTAGCTTTTGGAGATATTCGCGCTTAGCGCGAATATCTCCAAAAGTTGGTAATAGGAGATAGCGATGTTAGCGACTGTTTCCAGTCGCTAACATCTTGGCACGCCCACTTTGCATTAGTGATAAATATCACTGACATGCAAAGCGGGGCCCAAGATGGTCGCTATCTCCTTTTAGCTGTCACTAACTGGTGTTAGCGACAGCTTGGTAATAGGGAGATAAACCCCCTTGATAATATGCCCCATAGCAATTTACCACACTTCTCATAAAATACTGAACAGAACACAAAACTGATGAATCATGTTTCACTTTCTCGGACAATCTAGGACATGCAGCCAAAGTTGATCTCAGCCATTTAGACCTAACCAGGTGCTAGCATTGCTCAGTGCCCTGAATAAACGGAAAAAACCCCAAAAAGGGTAAAAAATTAAAAGTGCAAAGCCAGCCTCACAAAACACGCATGTGAGGGAATCCAGCTTCAGGTGGAGAATAGTCAAGTTACACTCAGGCATTCAAACATTTCGACGACCCTCTGTAACATGTTCACAGATGATATGCGCACACAGCAGCACCTCAGCATGCCCCAGAGTTCTTCTCACCAGCCTGCACCAGGTTTGCTTGGCAGTTATGATTAAACCATATAAACATCTCCTTCAGATATCTCTACTGCACCATTGCCCTGCTACTGAACATGAGCACTGATGGAAATCACTGATAATCCTGCTTTTAACCTTTCTTCAGAGCAGGTGTCATGTGTGAATCATGTCTGCATCTATTGGGTTCGAGATTTTCCTTGAGGATGTTTAAAATATGTAAGGTTTACTTTCTGGTTTCTAGACCTTTATATGTCTCAATCAACTGTAAGTACTTGTACAGTCATGGTCAGGGTGTAGTCACCTTCCCCTGGTGGCTTCTAGTGAATTATTTATGATAGTAATTTGCATTTCTGCAACATAGGACATGACCCATCTTAAATCCATTAGGTAAACTATTTGAGGGTTGCCGATAGTCTAATTTCATATGACATAGGGGCATATTACCAACAACTAGCGATAATTTTTGTCTCTAACTTGTTTAGAGACAAAACTTATCGCCGCACATCGGCGATTTTTATCTCACATAAACCTTGCTATTAGCAAGGTTTATCGCAAATGCGATAAAAAACGGCCGCAATGCATGAATATCGCTGAAAAGTCAGCGATATTCATGCATTATCGAGCAAATGCTCTTAGCCATGTTATCCACCTCCCATTGGATAGCATGGCTAAGAACTGCTCAGGGCAGGTGTTAGCTTTTGGAGATATTCGCGCTTAGCGCGAATATCTCCAAAAGTTGGTAATAGGAGATAGCGATGTTAGCGACTGTTTCCAGTCGCTAACATCTTGGCACGCCCACTTTGCATGTCATTAGTGATAAATATCACTGACATGCAAAGCGGGGCCCAAGATGGTCGCTATCTCCTTTTAGCTGTCACTAACTGGTGTTAGCGACAGCTTGGTAATAGGGAGATAAACCCCCTTGATAATATGCCCCATAGCAATTTACCACACTTCTCATAAAATACTGAACAGAACACAAAACTGATGAATCATGTTTCACTTTCTCGGACAATCTAGGACATGCAGCCAAAGTTGATCTCAGCCATTTAGACCTAACCAGGTGCTAGCATTGCTCAGTGCCCTGAATAAACGGAAAAACCCCCAAAAAGGGTAAAAAATTAAAAGTGCAAAGCCAGCCTCACAAAAAACGCATGTTCAAGCACTGAAAATAAGTCACCACAACAGTCCAGTGAAACTGATGACGCTGGGATTCCCACACTGATTTTCTTACCAATCCTTGGAATCTCTGGTCCACGGACCTTTTCAGTCTTCATAGAAGTGTAAAGGAAGTTCTCTAATTTCATACCTTTAACAGTTTGCAAATGAACAATGCATCTTAATCTAAAGGACCGCCCACTATGGAATAAAGTTTAAAGATTTATTACAAAGCCAAAAATAACTGAACATACAAGCACCTCAGCAAGCGGTTCAAGAAATAAATTGGCACTAATACAAACATAATCCTACGCAGGAGTCTCAGTCGACTCAAAATAAAGAGCAAGGTTAATGCAAGAAGCATTAGGCATGCAATTACAGTTCCCACTGAAAATCTCGACTGCATCGGCTCCAATGGAAAAGAAAGAATAGTCTGTCCCTACACTAACTCTAAGGTGACATCCCTACTTAACATACCTCCTCGGCTAGTGAAAAAAGGTGTCAGCTGTGAAGGCTCCCTAGGAAGCACATTCACTCTTTCCAGGTAAGTATCCTAAACTACCGAGCTCTCTCTAAGATGCTCCTTAAATTCTCCTGCCTAGTCCCCTCTAAGTCCCATGTCTAACTACATATCCAATTGGACTGCCTTAGACAGGACTCAGTCTAATTCTAACTGACTCTAACCCTAGCTTCAATAGCAACTGACTCTCCATCCCCGGGGCACTTTCCCTAATACAAAATCCCCAGAACAGTGTACACGCCCATGGTACTCTTCCTTCAGGCAGGTGCAGCCCCTCATACTTTTCCAGCACAGATTTGTCTTCTTCCAAAAACCGTTGCTGTGTCCTTTGGTCCCAGGCACCTTCTCCACCAAATGTTTCAACCATGCATTCCAACACACTCCCTTCGTCTCTACTCCTACCAGTCTAACTTCTAAACAATGGCTCATTCTACTTAACAAGCTACATGGCCTTGCACCTGCAAAAGAAATGCGTGAGAAACAATCCTCTGCACGCTCTAAGTTACAATTTGAAATTCAACTGCGAACAGGAGCCTTTTTCCCAAGGTATATTTCTAGTCATGCTAAGAAAACCACAGTTAGGCCTCTGCTGGCGTTTTCATGTCTCAGGCCTTTACTCTTTTAAATACATTTCTAATACAACAACATAAGCATTTCATTAGTTAACCCTAACATTACATTTCACATAAACAATCATAATTCTCATGTTAAAGCATCATATGTCTTATTAGGCAGCCTACACCTGCAACTTTAACATGGCACATTCAACCCCATTGCGCATTTTACACAAAGCAATTAATTTTAAGTTACTTAAGGCATGATTCTCTCAACTAAAACACTACATTAATCTGCAAATGTTATGAACATAATTCTACATATTGCACTGATCCCCGGCCTAGCACTACATTATAAAATCACATAATAACAATGCCCTCTAAATATGAGGGTGCTGACTACTTAGGATTATGGTGCACCCCTACAATTTTCAAACAACATGGCGCTCTATCAGTCCCCCCCTTTGATGTCCTGTGTCATCACACAAACTACACCCTCCTTGGGGAAAGAACCGACTCAAACAGAACTTGTTGGCATTCTTCCTCTCCTGTGTAACTCCATGTTTTTAAGATTCTGATATTGACTGTCCTGCAGTCTCTCCATTTGTCTCTCTTGCACTCTCAGCGAACTCTCCAATCTGCTAGACTTGTACCACTTGTAAGCTCTTATCAAACCCCACAATCCAATCACACATGCCACAACTATGATAAGAGGCTTCAACACATAAGCAAGGAATCCTTTTCCAATATTCGCAAGCCAACTCCCCACTTTGCGGTATCCTTTTCCAACTTTTTCCCACACAGTTTTCTCAGTCAAGTCCTCAATCTCATAGTGAATGGCAGTAATGTGACTTAGATATTTCTCCAGATATTTGCTGTTGTCTGGCATATAAGTACAGCACTTTGGAACCTTCAAAAGTTTACAGACTCCTCCCTCTTTTGCAAGGACGTCTAAAGCAAGAGGATTTTGCAAAACAATCGTCCTTATCGATAACATCTCTCTTTCCACCAGCACCATTGACTTAGCTGTATTCATTGACAATCCATCCACAACAGTCGCCAACCTTCTAATCTTCACATCATTCAAATTGACTCCCAAAGTTGGTATAATTGCTCCAAAAATATCTCCAACCACAGCTGCTGCACCTCGTTTCACTCTTGCATGCTGTCCTCCTTCTAGGAGCTCAAAATCTTCTGTATGGTAAATCTTAGGAAGATGATTGCTAAATAACACGTACGATACTATTTCTTAAGGCAATCGCACACACGCATTCCTCCCACAAACAAAATACACAGTTGGAATTATCTGTACTACACTTTGCAAAACGTCCTTCACATAATACTCCAATGTAAAGGTATGCTCACATGTGATCTGTCCCACACACACATTCTCGTAATATATCTGTGGATGACTTATGCACAACTTACCCTTCTGCACCTCATCTAGAGCTATTAGACCATAACTCCCTTCACCTTGTGCAACTTTTCTTTATCCATCCAATCCACTGTACCCTGTCCTGATTCTCGCACCTGCTTTTGTTTCCTGTATCTATCTTCTACTTGATCTATAAATTCCTTCTCTGTATCTGACAACAGGCACGTCAGATTATGGCGATGAGCATAAGCTGTATCCAACTCTTGAGTCGGAATGAAATAAGTTCTAAGTCTATCCTCTGATTTGTAATAATCATACTCATTCAAATGCTTATAAGCTGGTACTTCAGGAAGAACTGCATCATAATTTGATAAGAAATACTCAAAATTATTTTGTCCACAGAAAATGCTAAGCAGCAAACTACATGAAATACCATATGTCAACAGGAGATGATGGTATCTAAGACCCTCACCCACTGAAGCTGGCAATTGCATACACACATAGCAATCCGTCGCATCTATTGCATAAATATACTCATACAACAACTTAACATTTGCATTAAGCTTGAAATTGCCTCTGGACAGATCTGCATGTAACCTACGACTCTCTTCTTCTAGCAAAGCTCTTTCATTTCCTACCTTGACATCTCTTTGCTAGGAGTAGTAGGTGTAGGGGTTCCCTCTACCTCCACTGCCTGCTCATGTGGTGCTAAATATGAAACTACAACTACTAAAATTATGAAAAGTATCACTCCTCCTATAAGTGTGCCTACAATGCACCTAACTCTACGGTTTGGGTTTCCAGCCTCCATGGTCTCAGGACTTTTTACAGCATCTTAGTTCAACAATGAACACCCAAAGAGTCTCTTTTCTTCTTCTTCAGGTGTTTGTGAACCAACTCAAACCACAACTCGGAAAGCTGGAAGACCCCTTTTTGTTTCAGTTCCTTATTTACAGCAAACAAAAGACAACCTTAACCCTTCTCCGTCCTCTGTGGAAAGTCCATAAATTTCTTCTTCTTCCACTCGGACCTAGGTTAATTGCACTTATTTTCAACAAAGTCTCTTTTATCCAGAATAAGATTTGCTCCAACAGCTTCTAGAACATGCTGCAAAAGTTCAAGATGAAGAACAATTGATTCATGAGATGGAATTTCAGTTCCAAAGGTAGTAAAAATCAGTCTATTCAAGATCAAGTTGCGAGTTCTGCTCAGAATCGGAGGGTTTGGAACTGTGATGGTCAGCACTCCTTCACTTTCAAGTCCTGGTACTAACAACACCACATCCAACTTCTTGTTAGGGCTGGTACTAATCACTGTCACTGTTACTGCCCTTACCCTCCCCGACCTCAGCTCTCCTGGCATCAGTCACGATGTATGACCACTCTGGAGCCATGTAATTTCATCCACTCCCTTTCGTTTTGATCTCTTCAGACCTCCACAAGCTTGCTCTTCCTCACTTTCGTCTGACTCTGACTCCTCAGGCACTGGGGCAAAATCCCTCTCGGAGACCAGTCTCAAGTTCAAGCGCCTCTGCCTCTCTGGCCTCTGCTCTGCTTGTTGGCTGGCTTTCTCTTTGCTCACTCTGTTCATAACTTCTCTTAGTTGAGTCTGAATCTGGACCACTTTCACAGCAACTTCCCCTTTCAGAGGCAGTTTCAGTGTCACTGTTGTCGTGACCCTCCTTGGCTTGGTCAAGTGAGCAACGAGCTTCTTCAGACACCTTCACAGCTTGGCTTGTCCCCTCCTGTGGCCCTGCCACTTCAGCTGGATTTTCATTAGGGAGAGGAGCTGTTTCTTCCAAGGGTGCTGAAACTGGACGGGTGTGTGAAGCATGCACCCAATTCGGCAGTACTCCACACTTCACTGCAGTGTTCGTCACTAAGATAACTTGATATGGGCCTCTCCAGCAAAAATCCAAGCCGTTCTTTCTCACATTCTTCTGAACCAGTACCCAATCCCCAGGACTCAGGTCATGGCAGAGGTCACTTGCAGCCGGAACCACAGCAGCCTGCACCTGATTAAGTAGGGCGCAAAATCTGCTCTGCTCGTGAAATTTGCAAATTTTCTGCAATTTCGCAATCCGTGAATCTCAGAAAAATTTGCAAATTCGCGAGCGGGCAGATTTTTTTTTTTGCCCCACAGGAAGCACAGTTAAGGCAGGTGCTCGAGTTGAAGCTAACTTTGTAACCATTTTAGAATGGCGCCGGCAAGCTGCCAGAGTGTTGCTGGCGCCATTCTGAAATGGTTACAAAGTTAGCTTCAACTCGGGCACCTGCCTTAACTCTGTAAGTGCTTCCTGTGGACCAAAAACTTAAACCTCAACAGGAAGCACTTACAGATATAAATAAAGCAGGTGTCAGAGCTGAAGCTCAAATTCAGTAATGTTTTGATCAGCCCAAAACATTAGTGAGCACGGCCCAGGCTGGGTAAGTGTGCTTTAACGCCATATCTGCTGTCGAAAATGAACTGTAATACCCGAGGAAGGTCTTGTCATCCCTGAGTTTCTTGAGCGCAATCCCAATTCCTGTGACCAGGAGGCTGCTTTCTCCTCACCTGCTGCCCTGCTCGCTCTCTGACCCTTTATACACAAGAGGCATGTGAACACGCATAGAAACCCCGCACCACACACTAGCGGTATCCAACGTCTTCCTGCCCTTTCCCAACTATGCTGGACAGCTCACTCAAGGGACCTCTGCGCCTTTTGACGCGCAGTGGCAAAGCTACAGGCACACATGGTCAGTGGAGACAAATCTTCTAGCCCTACACAGCTGCAGTGTAGGAAAAGCACTATCATTTACCCAATGAGGTAGCACTTACTGGATTAGCCAGTAGAAAGTACTCTGGTTAAGTTGATGGAAATCACAAAAAAATCCACGATTTTGTGGGGAAATCCGCGAATTTGCTGACCTTTTTGCAATTTTGCACGAATTCGCGGACCGCAGATCCGCAAAATTCACCCATACTTACACCTGATAGGACACAGAACGGATGACGTAGGCTAGTCCCTTGCAATAATCAAGGATCAGATCATCGGTGATACTAAGCAAGGCTGTCGATGGAACCGCTGGTAACCTCATAGCCCTCCCCATCACTATCTCATGAGGTGAATGACCGGTTCTCCTGTCTGGGGTACTGCGCATACTCATCAACACCAAAGGTAAAGCATCAGGCCATTTTAGAGACGTGGATGAACACACTTGTTCCATTCAGAGTCCCATTCATCTGCTCCACTATCCCAGAAGCCTCTCGACGATAGCTACAATTTAGTCTCTGATCAACATTCAGTGCAGTGCAAAGCATCTTCATGATTTCACTATGGAAGTGTGTTCCTCTGTCCGATTCCAAAGAGGTTGGAATCCCAAACCTAGGAATTATTTCCCTCAAAAACAGCTTTTCTACCTTGAGTGTATCACACCTGCGAGAAGGGTAAGCCTCCACCCACCTTGAGAATACACACACCACAACCAAGATGTACCTCAGCCCATTACACCTAGGCATCTCGATGAAATCCAATTGCATTCTGTTGAAAGGTCCCCCAGACCTTCCAATGTGACTCATTGTGACCACAGTTTTCTTTCCAGCATTCATTTGTTGACATGTAACACATCTCTGGCACACAGCTTCTGCCACAGCACGAAATCGCGGATTGTACCACGTTTTTCTGAACACTCACACCATACCATCTCTTCCCAGATGTACTGCACTATGAATCTGTTTTGCCATCGGGCTCACCAACTCATCAGGCAACACTGCCCTTCCATCACTCAAGACCCAAATTTCCACATCTCCTTTCGCACAGCCTGCATTGATCCACACATTCTTCTCCTGATCTGAAGCCTGTTCCTGCAGGCACTTGAGCTCATCCCGAGTATCTGCCATGGCCAACATTGTGTTGAACTCGGTGCTTTCTTGACTCCCATCTACATGTTTCTCATTGAATGGACAACCTTGTTTGGCACAGAAACGTGCAACTTCGTCCGCATAGCGATTTCCATGTGACACAAAATCTGTCCCCTTTCCATGAGCCGTGCACTTAACAACTGCAATTTCCTTGGGGCGCTGTAAGGCCTCTAGGAGCAACCTCACAAACTCCCCATTTCGGATGGGTGATTCGGACAATGTCATGTAACCTCTCTGGGACCATAGCTGTCCGAAGTCATTAACCATACCAAACCCATACTGGCTGTCGGTGTAAATGGTAATTCGAATGTGATCTGCTGCTAAGCAGGCACGAGTCAAAGCAATGATCTCAGTCACCTAAGCAGAGTATACTCCTTCCAGGCATGCAGCTTCAACTACTCCTGTAATGTTACATACAGCAAAGGCTGCTCTCAAATGACCAGCACTGTCTCTAAAACATGAACCATCATCAAAGAAAATCTCATCAGGGTCAAGCAAAGGTTCATCAACAATGTCAGGTCTCTGTTTGGTACAAAGCTCAGTCATAACAAGACAATCATGGTCCGCATAATCTTCACCTCTTGATGGTCACATTCTTCGCAGCAAGTATAACCTGCGCGTAGCGTGTGAGCCCATTATTGGTCAGGTGCTGTGTCTTGGTCCTGCTCATCAACAATTCAACAGAATGTGGAACAAACACAGTTAATTGGTGACCCATGACAATACTCTCCCACCTTTCAGTGCTGACACCCGTTGCAGCAACGGATTTGAGACATCCGAGCAACGCTGAAGTCACTGGATCTAAAGTAGCTGAAAAGTAGGCAAGTGGTCTATGGACACCTCCAGGATCCTGGACTAAAACTGCCAATGCACAACCTTCTCGCTCACAGCAAAATAATGAAAAAGGTTTATTGTAACCAGGCATCCCCAATGCCGGAGCACGACAAACTCTAAGAATGCCTTCATACAATCATCGTCCCATGGTACCGGATCACTTACATGCTTGTCCGTCAGTCTCTGCAAAGGCTTCACTTCCAATGAGAAGTTGGCAATCCACTGACAACAGTAGCCAACCATCCCTAAGAAAATCCTGACTTATCTTTGAGTGGATGGCACCATCATTCCCATTATTGCCTCTATTCTGTCTGGTGATGCCTTCCTCTTGCCTTTTTCTATCCGGTGACCCAAATACTGCACCTCATTCAACAGTATTGTAGCTTATTTGGCGACAACTTGTGTCCATTCTCTGCCAAATGGTTCAGTAAGGCAATGGTATCAATCCTGCATGCATCTTCAGTCTCTGACGCAACAAGGAGATCGTCAATGTACTGTACGAGAACAGAGTTCTGCTGCAGTACAAGACTCTCAAGATTCGTGTTCAAGATCTGATTAAAGATTGATGGACTCTCTGTATACCCTTGTGGAATACAACACCATGTTAAAACACGGTTTTCCAGCTTAAATGCAAAAAGAAATTTGCTCTCCCTGTGCAATGGAATAGAGAAGAAAGCCTGACAAAGGTCAATCACTGTGAACCATTCCGCTTGACATGGAATCTGAAACAATATTACAGATGGATTCGGTACCACTGGACAACAGGGAACAACTATGTTGTTTACCCGGCACAAATCCTGCACAATTCTAAATTTCCAACTCGGTTTCTGCAACCCCGTCACAGGCGAGTTACATGGACTGCCCATTATCTCCTTCAGGATCCCTTGCTTGATCATGGACTCAATCACAGGTGTTATCCCTGCAACCGTCTCTGTGGTCAAATTGTACTGGGGTGTTCTTGGAAAACAACGTTTGACTTAACCTGAATCTTGACAGGCTCAACTCGTTTGATCAAGCCTATGTCCTCAACAGTGAAGTCCCACTCTTCCTGTGAGACCCAGTCTCTCAAATCTAGTGCAAGCTCTTCCACTGTCACAACAGGGTACATTTCAATGCACAAATGTTGATTTGTGACCTTAAAAGCAGCATTATCATCATTGGTTTGCAGTTCCACTCCTTTAGGGGTACAATAAATGGTGCAATTGAGTTTGCACAGGAGATCCCTCCCTAGTAAGCACACAGGGCTCGAAACGCACACCACGAACTGATGTTGATCTCAAAACTTTCCTATTTTCACGGGAATTGGCTCAGTCAAAGGCCTTGTTATTTTCTTATTCGCAACACCTACAACTTGGATACTTTGTCCTGAGAGGGGTAGGTTGAGGACTACTGCAGATCTTACAGTAGAACTGGTAGCACCAGTATCAACCAGAAAGGTAGTAGGGTGACCATCAACATCAGCTTCCATAAATGGTCCCTTCTGGTCTACCTCCAAGACTACCCCAAGAGTGCAGTCCTCCTCCCCCTCAGGCATCGTCATGCCAATGTGTCTAGGTAACAATAATCATTGTCATCAAAAAGAGGCATCTGCTAGTAAGTCCGAATCCCTGTCGGGATCCTCGGAGGCACGGGAACCTGTACTCACGGAGCCAAAGTCCCCCTTTTTACCAACTTTGACTTTGCCACTGTCTTTGTCACCTCTGGCTTGTACCTGCACTACTTCTTCCTCCTGCTGTATCTGATTTGCAGGATTCAAGGGACACTCGCGTCTCCAGTGTCAAATCTGATGGCACTGATGACACTCAGTGGTCTTTTTCAGAGTTGCCAAATCCACCCTTGGCATAGAATCGTCTGTACTTCCCTATGCCTTATTCTGACCATTCGGTTTCCTTCCCAGGATACCTCCCCCTGACTGTACCTGGCCTCCCTTATTAGCAGCTTGCATCTAGACCAGCATCAGTTTATCCTTAAGTTTCTTATGCTTTGAATCAATCTCATCACTGCACTATCTAGCATACCTCAGTATCTAGTCCCGCGGCTTGTTCTGCCAACAAATCAAATGCTGCTGGATCATAAGACAAATCTCAGGTCTCAATCCCAGAACAAACCTCGACACAAACTGGCCCATATCCCTAGGATCCATTACATCTAACTCACTGTACTGCTTGAAGACTTGCAACAACCTTTCGTAGTACTCATGCAATGTCACTTTTGGCTCCTGAACAGTTCGATCTATTTTCACCCAATGTCCTATTGCGGTACCTTAGCTTTCAATCACGTAATCACCTGTTCATACTTCTTCATAACAAGAGGTGATGGGCCATTAGTGACAACATCCCTGTCCTGTTCAGATGTGGGCCATTTGAAGGCAACCTTACAAGCTACCCACAAAGCACTCGGAACTACGATGTCAAACAGTGTATTCAAATCAATCCACAACACCTTTGAGATCTTGACAAACCTTTCGACCTGCTCGTACCACTCAACTGGGCTCTCTCTCAGTTTTGGGAAGTCATTTGTGAATGCCGCCAAATATCCTCTACTCCAAGGCACATGCACATCCCCTCCAGTAGCTACCTCTCGTAAAAAGGGTAGTTCCCAATTCCTGATACCCCCCTCCCGGAGGAGGTGGTTCTGCTTCATTTCTATTAACACTATGTTTCTTGAACCATCTTTCTTTCCACTTGTCAAGCCTACTCCATGCTCGTATCCCTATAATCAGTTCCCTAATGTGGGTCTTTAGTCCTATTACCCCCTTTTTGTCCAAATCCTGATCAGTATACTGTAACCGGTGACCACCCTGCAAAATTTTCATTTTAGACAAATCCACTCTGTATCTGTTCGCCAAATCAGTTAGTTTCTCATGTGCCAAACTTGCCTCACGGGTCACATCCTTTGCTACAAACAACAACTCATCTGGCTCATAGAGTTCCACTATCTCTATAGGCAAGTTCCCTTCAACAATCTCGTCCACTTCTGCTTTCAATAGCATCAAATCTAACCTCTTTGCCCTTATTGCTGTCCTAAGGATGCCTCGACTGGATGCACCACTCGACTCTCTGCAATCACTGTCCTGTTCTCTATACCTATTCACTGCAGAGGTGTCCCTTAACACATTGGCTGCTAGCGCTATTTTCCTTCTGCGCTGCATTCCCAGATTCCCCATTGTTCATGACGAGCTCAGCTTGTCATCAACACAGCTCAACTGTGCCTCATGACGAGCTGAGCTCGTCATGAGCATCGAAGGGGTTAAAGCCACTCTATTCTTGGCACTCCCATGATCCCTGTCCTGCCTTGACTGGTCCCCTTGAGTCCCTTCAACTGAATCCCATGTTCTCAGATCTGACCTCAATTTTCCCAGGGATTTTGGTCTGGGCCCCCTCAGCTCCATCAGTCCTCTTGACGAATCTGCTGTAGCCGGCAACGGTGTGCTCAACTCTACAGGCTTTGGTGATGGAACCAACTCATTCACTACACTGCTCCCTCCAAAGCCAGCACTTCCTTCCATTCCTGTCTGTGATGGGCTTCCATTCCTCACCTGCTCTGGATTGTACACTGACACTATGGGACCAATGGTAACCGGCACCCTAAGAGCATCCGGCAACCTCTGAGAACTCACACTTTGCGCATTCTGCATTTCCCCCATTGAGAGATTTCCCACCACTTCAGAACACAGTGGAGCTTGTGGTTCCTAAGTTCCTTCTAACAGGGCTGATCTGTCCCCCTCCGACTCTGGATTGTATGGAGGTGCTCTCTCAGATAACATCCTTTCTCACAGCCTATCATCAGTATCACTGTCTTCATCCTCAACTTTCTTTTTCTGCGCATCCCCTGACTTGACCAACAATGGATACAACTTATCCCCCTCAATTGTCTGTACTCTCAATGTCTTTTCCAATGCGTCCCATCTCGCATCTTGAAATGCCCTGACTGACCTCTTCACTCGTTCCTGTCTCCTGTCCCTGTTTCTTTCGTGTGCTGCCCTAATCCACGCAATCGGGGCCTCAAACTGTGTTGGTCGACGCAAACGTCGCAAAGAATCGAAAGTGGCTCTCCCGCCTAGGGAGAGAACACCCCTGCGCACAACTTAAAGAGGGACCAAAAAAGGTCTAGTTCAATGAGTAAATATTGGCAACGAAAAAGTTCATCTTTTCAGGTTTATTCTGAAGTTTCTTGATTGTGCATAATGTTATGCAGTAAATATCACCAGTTGTAATCCAGGATTAGATACACGAATTAAGGCGTGTTCGTTATCACACAACCCAATGCATTTCGGGCAAAGCCCATCGTCAGGGGATTACTCTACAACAAAAAACAAAAGGATTCAGGCTATAATCACAGTGTTACATTGTGACAAAATGTATAACAGATACAGTGTATATGCAGCGTTGGTCTAAACCATGAAGGATAAAAGAGATGTGGCGTTTAAGAAAAACGAAACGAAGAAACATGAAAATAGTGCTCAAGAGCCCCTGTGAATCAACTGGTAAACGTGGATCCCAAAGAGTCATAATGAAAACAGTCCGTGTGTAAGGTGAAAAGTTTTAACCAAGGAGCATGCGAGTGAAAGTACCGATCGAGCGAGAGAGGCGGTGCTTGCCGAAACTTAAGTAAAATGACCGCAATGGTGAGACAGATAGAAAGATCCCAAGACTGGGTACTTACGAGTGCGATAACTACGCGTGGACTCCGCGGAGTTCCGTGTGGGTTGACAACCCGGGAAAGGAAAGTGAAGATAGAAATACTCTGGGTGAAACAGAAAGAGGACTGGAAATGGTGAAGATTTAGTCAGAGAAAAAGGACTGCAAAGCCCTCAAGGTCAAACATAACAAATGTGAGCGCCATGATATAAGGTGCAAAAGGCACGATGTGTGAGAAACTGATACAACAGCTGAGAAGAGTGAAACAAGATCAAGTAAACAGAAACATGGAAAGTGAAGAGGCTGCATATGTGAACCAAATTATAAGTAACAAAGGAAATCCATGCGATCATTGAGCCCCAAGGGGACCATCGTGCTTAAGTAACGGATCCAAAAGTTCTCACGTTTGAGTAGATTGTTCTTATTGGTCAAGGTAATTGGAACTTGTTCCAGTATTTTATATTTTAGTTGAGCCACTGAGTGTCTATTTTCCAAGAAATGAGTAGCCACAGTAGATTTTAAATTCTCTGTGCGAATGTTACTCTTATGTTCTAAGATCCTGGTGCGGATCTTCCTCTCCGTATGACCAACATAACATTTACCACATGGGCATTTTAACACGTATATAACGTTCTTGCTATTGCATGTGGCGTTGACTTTCAGTTTGATGGGATTACCTTTCATGGGATGGTTGATCGAGTTACCCAAAATACAGTTATTGCAGTTGCTGCAGTTATGACAGGGTTTTAGGCCTGTGTAGGTGATGTTAGTTTTTTGTTCACTGGTTTGACTCAAGATTTCTTTAAGATTCTTGCCCCTGGTGAATGCAAAGATGGGGGGCTGTGTGAACAATCCTTTGAAGTCCGGTTCCAATGTCAAGATGGACCAATGTTTGCGGATAATTCTTTGAAAATGTGTGGATGCTCTGGAAAACTTGGAAACTACCACCATGCGGTCGGAGGGTGTTTTCTGTTTGGGTTGTAACAGAGAGGCTCTGGTGCATTTGTCACTCCTCTGGATGGCCATGTCTAGTATGGGGATGGGGTATCCACGGGCTCGTAGACGTTCCAAGACTGTTTTGATTTGGATTTTGCTCTCCTCAGGTTTTGAGACTATTCTCTTTACTCATAGTATCTGGGCATACGGTAGGTTGTTCTTTAGTCCTATGCGGTGGAAGCTCTGATAGTGTAGAGTCGAGTTTCTGTCTGTAGGTTTTCGGAAGATCGTGGTGGACCAATCACCTAGTTCTCTGAGTATTTTGACGTCCAAATAATGAACGCAGGATGTGCTGTAATCCCAAGTGAATTGAATCCGTTGTGTGACTTGATTCCAGGTGTTGAGAAAGGTGTCAAGTGTTTCAGTGGTGCCAGCCCATAGAAGAAAAATGTCGTCAATGTAACGAAGGTATAACCGGCCGTTTTCTCGCCAGTTTTCTAGAGATAGGATGTGAGTTTCTTCAAACATTCGCATGAAAATATTCGCGTAGCAAGGAGCCGCCGAATTTCCCATGGCCGTGCCGTTAAGTTGTAGGAACCATTTGTCAAAGATGGTGAAATAGCTGCGATACAATGTGAAAATGGTGAGTTCTATCAGGAATACTTTGAGATCATGATCAAGATCCGATTGGGCCAAGGTTCTTTCAATGGCTTCTATCCCTCCGTCATGAGGGATAGACGTGTATAGGGAGCTGACATCCACTGTACACATGATCAGAGTGGAATCCTTAAGTTGGTTCATGACTGGTTCCAATTTCGACAGAAAATCTGTAGTATCTTTGACAAAAGAGTCTGCTGTTATAACAAACGGTTGTAGGTATTTGTTAAGGAATTTTCCAACATTTTGGTGAATGCTGCATCTTGTCGACACAATGGGCCAAAAAAGGCGGTCTAGTCGGATGTTTGTGGAGTTTTGGTAACATATACAGTACCGGAGGTTTTGGATAGTAAGGTGTAAGGTATCTCTTCGTCCTGTCATTAATAGTGCCATTGTCAAAGGCCCTGTTGATGATGGTGATCAAATCATTGGTATATTCCCGGGTGGGATCCCCCGGGAGAACATCATAGGTGTTGGAATCCCCGATGTGGGCTTTAACCTGTTGTTCATAAAATAAGGTGTCCATGACTACGAGGGCACCTCCGTTGTCTACATTTTGACAAATGATGTTAGGATTGTCAGCGATTTTTTGAAGAATGTTTCTCTCTTTGCGAGTGAGGTTCCCGCGTTTAGCCGGTTGTAAGAAAGGAAGGTTTAATATTTCCTGTTTGACCAGGTTCTCAAAGGCATCAATTATTTTGTGACTTTGTGGGGCCAAGAAAGTGCTTTGGGGTCGTAATCCTCTGAGCATGTCTTCCTCCTGAGAAGTGACAGGGTTGATGTTTTGGAAGTAATGTCTCAAACGCATGTTGCGTATTAGTTTGAAAGTACTCACTTCGAGTTCCAATGTGTTGGTACCGGTGGTGGGGACAAAAGATTGTCCTCTTTGTAAGATATTGATTTCTTCCTCTGTCATCGTGGTGGAGGAAATGTTAATGACGAGATTATCATTGTTGGTCAGCGTCTTCCTTTCGGTTTTTTGCTTTTTGCCGGCGGAGTTTTTTCTCTTTCCTCAGCGGGTTTTTCCCCCCCGGGATCTTTTTGTTGGTTGGTACCTGACTCTAAAAAAGGAACCACAGGATCAGTTGAAGTACTTGCAGTCTGGGCATCATACTGTGGTCAGCCGATGTAGCTCGTGCTCTTTGATCGTCGTCAGAGGACGAAGTTTCATTAGCCGAAAAAGGATTGTATGGTTTGTTGGGACGTCGGCGGGCGTACACCTCTGCCCAGGTGTACACCTCGCCGAGTTTATAGTCTATGGTGTCTCTTTTGAATTTTCTTAGTTTTCTCTCTTGGGTTTCACGTATATGTTTGTCAAGCTGTGTGTTGATGTCCTCTAGCATTTTCTTCAGTTCTTCTTCGGTCAGGGCATCGTCTAGTTCCTTCCTAACGTTGGTGATTTCTTGTGTGAGTTCATCTAAAGTTTTGGCTAGTTCTTCCACGATCAATAAGATGAGATCGAGGGAGCATTTATTAAGAATAGAGTACCAGCGTTCAACAAATTTAGTATTGTTCTTGCATAGGAGTGGTTTTAAAGGGACCCGTAGGCCACGAGGGATCCGTTGGACGCGATGGTACCGGATCAGGGTACTGGCGTGCAGTTTCTGGTTCGATTGTTTTTTGAGAAGGTAGAGTAATTGCCGGAGATTGCTCTCTACACTGCGGGTGTTGCCAGTGGAAGTGATGTCGTCCTGTATCATCCCATAGATCTTATCTGCGTCATCTGTGGTGTAGGCAAAAGTGCTAGCTTTTTGATCGGTCATGCCTGAGACCGATTCGAAATTCATGGTGCAAGCGTGCAGAGGTCCGTGGACAGAAAAATGAAGCAATGTAAATGTAGTAGGGAGCTCGCAAAGAAGCCATAATCGATTTCAATTGGTATAACACTTCTAATCTAAAAGTTGCATATCAGGGAAAGGTCAATTCCTCATTTCTGTCAGTCATCTTACTCCAGTTCTCAAGCCACAGTATAGTATGCAAACCCACACTAGTAGTCATGTAATGAGCTGGAGTGTCCTCGGGCAGAGCCTCTTCCTCCCCCGGGGCTCACGCACTCACACATTCATTCCCCCTATCTCGGTCTAGTGGGCAATCGATGGTACCTCACAATTCCCTTAACAATGGTCGACAATTATTGGTTGCTTGAGCTACTCCTTGAGCCAAAGACTTTCCTGGGCTGCGCATCCACACCGCAATCTAACAACATATAACCCAATTCATACTCACCCTCCCACGAACTAATGCTTTCGCCGCACCGTCACTCTCCATCAGTTTCCATGAAATGCCGTCTTCCGCCGGTAATCCACTGGATGTTCTTCACCTAAATTCTATGGGCCTTGGGGAAACTCTTATCCTACTCTAGAACTCCCTTACTTCCATAGACTAACCATCCTCTGCCACCAACTGATGACGCTGGGATTCCCACACTGATTGTCTTGCCAATCCTTGGAATCCCTGGTCGACGGACCTCTTTAGTTTGCATAGAAGTGTGCAGGAGTTCTCAAATTTCATACCTTGAACAGTTTGCAAATGCATCCTTATCTAAATGACCACCGACTACGGAATGAAGTTTAAAGATTTCTTACAAAGCCAAAAATAACTGAACATACAAGCACCTCAGCAAGAGGTTCAAGAAATAAACTGGCCCTAATACAAACATAATCCTACGCAGGAGTCTCAGTCGACTCAAAATAAAGAGCAAGGTTAATTCAAGACGCCTAGGCACGCAATTACAGTTCCCACTGGAAATCTCGACTGCATCTGCTCCAATGGAAAAGAAAGATTAGTCTGTCCCTACACTAACTCTAAGGTGACATCCCTACTTAACCCCTTCCATGCTCACGGTTGAGCTGTGCTGATGACGAGCTGAGCTCGTCATGAATAAAGGAGCTTTCAAAAAAGTCAGCACCGGAGGGGAAAACCCTTAGCAGCCAAGGTGTTAACATACCTCCCAGGCAAGAGAAAAAAGGTGTCAGCTGTGAAGGCTTCCTAAGAATCACACTCACTCTTTCCAGGTAAGTAGCCTAAACTACAGAGCTCGTTCTAAGATGCTCCTTAAATTCTCCTGCCTAGTCCCCTCTAAGTCCCATGTCCAACTGCATATCCAATTGGACTGCCTTAGACAGGACTCAGTCTAATTCCAACTAACTCTAACCCTAGCTTCAATAGCAACTGACTCTCCACCCCCGGGGCACTTTCCCTAATACAAAATCCCCAAAACAGTGAACATGCCCATGGCACTCCTCCTTCAGGTAGGTGCAGCCCCTCGTACTTTTCCAGTACAGATTTACCTTCTTCCCAAAACCGACGCTGTGTCCTTGGGTCTCAGGCACCTTCTCTGCCAAATGTTTCAACCATGCATTCCAGCGCACTCCCTTTGTCTCTACTCCTACCAGTCTAACTTCTAAACAATGGCTTATTCTACTTATTGAACTACATGACCTTGCACCTGCAAAAGAAATGCATGAGAAATAATCCTCTGCATGCTCTAAGTTACAATTTGAAATTCAACTGCGAACAGGAGCCTTTTTCCCAAGATATATTTCAACTCGACATTTCTAGTCATGCTAAGAAAACCACAGTTAGGCCTCTGCTGGCGTTTTTATGTCTCAGGCCTTTACTATTTTAAATGCATTTCTAATATAACAACATAAGCATTTCATTAATTAATACTAACATTACATTTCACATCAGCAATCGTTATTCTCATGTTACAGCATCACATTTCCTATTAGGCAGCCTACATGTGCAACTTCAACATGGCACGTTCAACCCCAATGTGCATTTTACACACCTAGCAATTAATTGTAAATTACTTAAGGCATGATTCTCTCAACTAAACCCTACATTAATCTGCAAATGATATGAACATAATTCTACATATTGCACTGATCCCCGGCCTAGTACTACATGATAAAATCACATAATAACACGACCCTCTAAATATGCGGGTGCTGACTACTTAGGATTATGGTGCACCCCTACAATTTTCAAACAACATGGCGCTCTATCAAAACCTAGACAAAGATACTCAAAAAACTCTCAGTCTTGTAACGGAACCACCTAAAAATTGCAGAAATCGGTGACATATGTTTCAACAAGTCGTACTGTGACTTTGCATAGAATAATCCAACAGGCACTTCTGGAATGTTCAGGTGAATGACATTTGCCTGAGTCATGGTGGACAACACTTTTCACTGAGCAGTCACACAAAACGGGCCTTCAATAATTTGTATGCCTCTCTTAAGCATTGTTCTTTACCAAAATGGTTCATAGCAACAATCAAACCAACCTGTTCATTATTTCATTGTTCCTCTGCATCATCAAAAGCCATTAACGATCCCTCTGCAAATGCCACTGGCAAAAACCACAGGATTCATACTCACACTGCAAAAACTCCTCTGCGTTAGCAGATGTACTCATATCTCTAAAGACAGCAGCAATCACTGCATAAGTGAACCAGGCACACTGATTACTTTATCCTTTATTCTAAGAAAATTAGCTGCCCTGCCAGAATTACTGTAAGTGGCTACCCAGAAACTTACAGAATCACTGCACCTATTGCAAAATCAAACTGTCATCACTGCACCTATTGCAAAATCAATCAACCTGCCAGCTTCTTGCATACGGTAGGGAGAGAATCCCTAAAAACATCTATGATGTTAATTGTAGCATTTCTCTTGCAGCAGATGGTAAGTGTAACACAGAAACATCAGGAGAAGACCTACTAAAAATAGCCATGATATCATAAATGAATACAAGCAGTCAGAAAAGACCTAGAGGAATACATATGAGATATGCACATTATAGGTGCTTTGAAAGCCTTTGCGGAAATGTGACAAGAAGCAATGTCCCATAATTTAGGAAACAATACAATTGTGGGTGTGTTTCTAACACATTGGTGATTGTGTAAAAATAAGTGCAAAGGATAATCCCACCGTTTTCTTTCATTATGATCAATTAGTACCTGAGAGTAAATTGTGCTCCTTTGCTATTCAGGCTTGCTTAGAGCTGATGGTAATAGCAAATGTGAAACATAGAGGTTGAACATCAGGGGTCATAGGGATTCCATGGGGACTGCTGTTTGTAAACCGCACAGAGTTAAAGTATCAGTCAGACTCACTATTTTCCCTGCAATCAAGGAAGGAGTGGAGCGATTTCAGACACCACCACAGGTTATATCCAACGTCTGTAGGAGAACAACACAATGTTTGTGGTTCGCCCTATCAAAAGCTGCAGGGAGGAGGATGAGTAAGACACGTCAGCTTTTTCAACTATACCATTCCAAATCGTTATCAGGGCGGTAGCATCACGTACCAGAGTGAGAGCTTGCAGTGGTTCAGATTCAGATGTGCACACTGTTCGACATTGTGATTTTTGGGTGAAAAACGTTCTACCTAAGTCTGCGGTTGCCTGGCTATGAGGAAGTAATTTCCTAATTTTAGGGAGGGGTTGCGAAATCTTGATTAACAGTGTTTTGCGATGGAGTAAATCAAGGTCATCAGGAATGCAAATGTGTTGGTAAGAGGGAGCCCGATGATTTGGACTGGGAAGCCAGGGCACTGAGATGGCTTTTATGCTGGACACTTATAAATGGACTCTATGGTTCTTTTGCTGGGTATTGTGAAAGTATATTTTATTCCTTGACTAGGGTGCAGGCTTTTTTCAGTATGCCCTGTGGTAGTAAGTGGGGTGACGGTGATAAGATCCTGGGTGTTACTCCTAACCTAATGCCTTTAACCCTTTCCTTAAAGAAAGTGTCAATGTTCTTGCAGAGGGATGGTGTAAGGAAATGCCCCTCTTGCATGTCGCCTGCTTTTTTTGACTCGGCAAAATGCAAGGAGTCCTGCTAAACAGGCCTCAGTGCCATTGCTCTGACCCTTGAAAGATATATATCTGATTGATTCACCCACAATTGGCATAAGTTAACTTACTTATAAGTCTGAAGTATATGATACCAGGAGTACCCTGGACCTGCAAGTTAAATTGTTCCTTATGGACTGCAACATTTATTCTACCACCACAAGTGCAAAAAAACACAGAATGACTCTCAGCCAACATTTGCCAGCTGACAGAGCAGTTGTTACAATGCTAACTCGAATTTGCCATTTAAAGTAGTGGCAAAGCCCAAACCGTCCGTTTTATTACATATGTCACCTTTAAGGAAGGCCTAACAAGTGCTAAGGCAGGGTGCTGTTTATTAAGAAGTGGGGTGTCTGTTTTTGCATGTCGTTGTAGCCCCATTGGCAAGTGCAGGATTACGTGTTGACAAGTCACCAATGCTAGCTTCTGAATGGGACTACTAAATATGATTTTTCAATGTATTAAAAGAATTGTTGCATTAAACCCGACTTGTTGCTCAAGTCGAATTTAATATAACTTTTTCCTGAATGGCAATTTTAGAAAGTTGCCACTTTGTTGTCCAAAGTTTTTCAGTGCTCTTTTAAGGTTTTTGGCCACCAAGCTCCTTCTGCCCTTCTGATTGGACATGTGAACGACTCTCAGAAAGGAATACAAAGGGCCTGCCAATGGAAGAGGTGTGACCTCCCCCTGTCAAAAAGCCCAAACAGGATGTGAGCCCAAAAGGCGAGCTTCAAAGTGGAAACCGCCCTCAAAAGGCAAATGGTGGACACTAACGAGAGAGGCTGCTCATCTATTTTTGCAGGCAGGCTGTCATCGGGGAAAGAAAGGGGGAAGCCTCTGCCCAACTAGTGTTCCGTGGAAGTGTATCCCCTAGGTAGCCACAGCTTTGGTATGGCCCAGGGAGCACCACTCACAATGAGGAGGGTACTGCAATGTTGGAAATGGGAAGAAACGTGAATTTGGGGTTAACTAGATGCCACACTTTCAAGGAAGTCATCAGTATGTGGGAGTGGACCTCATAGCCCATTGGCTAGAGCTTACCACATCCCACGAGGGTAAAAACTGGGCATGAATGTGGCACTTGTGTGTGACAATTGTGTGTGGTTGATAGTGAAAGGGTTTATAGAGTAGCCTATGTGTGAAGAGTTTTATGCCTTACCTCAGGTTGGAGGAGTGCACTAAATCGGCTGTAGTGATCCTGGAGCTGCACATAAGCATGGAATGAAGCAGACAGGTGTAAGAGTCACATTTGCGAACTCCCCTCTTTCCTTTGCTTTCTGTAACTCTGAAAGTATAATAAACGGAAGTGAAGAGCCCCAATCTCTTCATTTGCCAGGGATAAAAGAACTTGAGTTCATTAGGCACCTGATAATAGTAATGGGGAGTAATTGGTGACCATCTGAACCAGTGCTTGTAACCAGTCAATAAAGCAATCTTATCTCTAATAACGTTAATAATGCCAAATTAGCTCTAGGAGCTTTATGAGGATGTCAGAGTCTTTACTATTTATGCAATCTGGGTAATGTAATAGACTTAAAGGATATCACTGTGCATAGCAACCATGCTACACAATTCAAGCATGAACAGTCATAAGTGAAAAAGCATTTATTACAGATAAAGTTGTCACTGGCCTTTATAACTTCTGAGATAAACGTCTACTTAAATAAACTATTGCATCCTTCACTACTATAGCTTTTACTAAATAGAAATGTACATAAACTATTATTATTGTGCAAAATTGACAATTACTGGGCGGAGGCGTTGGATTCCCTGCGTGGGGCTGTGATATCCTCTCGCCTGCGACTGATTCAATTTAAATGTTTATAATGTGCTTATTTTACCTGACATAAGCTGTGGGGAATGGGAGTTATTAATTCCCCCTCCTGTCAGCAGTGTGTTGGCGGATATGGCACCTTTTTTCATACAATGTGGGCCTGTGGAGCACTTGCTCAGTTCTGGAGGGGGGGTTGTGGCGTGTCATGGCTGAGGATCTGGCTTGGGATAGTGCCATGTCCCTAAAACTACTTTCATTACACAGCACTGCGGAGCTAGGTGACAACAGACACAAACAACACTTGCTATATCATGGTCTTACTCTTGCTAAGACAGACATCGCCAGACATTGGAGGGCTGAACCGCCACCCTTGTTAGGCCTCTGGAAGAAGGGTAAGGACTTCTGTATGGGCCTAAAGGTATCTGTATTTCAGGCGAGGAGATGCCCACAGAAACATCCCAAAATTTGGCAGTGGTGAGCAGACTACCTTTGCTTGATTCTTGAGATGATTACCTATTTGGACATGGCACTGGATGGTTAAAGCACATATAGTTAAGTCTTTAAATTGTATTTTTCTCCCTTTATTACAACTACTGTTTGGTCTAGGCACAGCACAAAATGCTATATCAACGATTAAGGGACCAAATGTACATATATCTGGTACTCCTGGGACATACCGTGGCAGAAAATCTAATAAGATGTGTTGTGAAAAAAGAAATTGTGTAATATTATGTTCTAGCTAATATTTATAGACCTGGAATCTGCATTTGATCTGGTCCCAAGACAAAAGCTGTGGGCAGTCCTGCTAGAAATGGGGGTCCAACCATATTTGTGTGCAGCGATTAAACGGGTACACAAAGGAAATTTTGCTCACTACTCACATCCCTGTAGATAGAGGCATTTGCCAGGGCTGCATCCTTGCCCCAACCCTCTTCAGTCTCTATATAATTGGGCCAATGGATTTCTTAAACTCTGAGAAGGATTTAGACGCACCTAAGCTGGCAGCTCGCAATATCCCGGCCATGATGTTTGCTGATGATACCCTATTACTATCTAAAACTCCCATGGGTATACAGAGGGTTTTAAATACTTTTGATGCCTTCTGTAAAGAAAGAGGGCTTGAGATTAATTTACAAAAAAACAAATATATGATATTTAACTCAGCCAAAATACTTGGTCAAACCCATGTTTGGATGGTAAATCCCTAGAGAGTGTGTCTACCGTTGATTATTTCGGCATCACTATTACTGAATAAATGGATTGGGGAGCACAAATGAATAAAACATGTCTGAAATTATTGCAAACAACAGGGATTTTACCAAAGGTGTCTTGAAACTCCAGCCACAAACCAGTTGGCCCAGCAGTAGAGATATACAGGGTGCAAGTCAGAGGTGCTGCTCTATATGGAGCGGAAATACGGGGTCACGAATGCACCGATAGACTGACCCAAACAGAATATTATTTTATTAGACAATTGTTTGGTCTTCCCCGTAGCACCCCACTCATTCAACTATGATTAGACTTGGGGGTTACGTCAATTGCGGATGAAATCTCTCTGAGACCCCTTCTATTCTGGAGGCGCCTATGGGCCAATCCAGAATTGCTTGGGTTCACGGGAGAACTAAGAGAGGTGATGAGTCTACCAGGGGCACGGAAACTACCATGGCTCACATACATTAGGAACACCCTTACATCTATGGGTCTGGGAAACCTTTGGGACAACCCAGAATTGGTATGTCCCACAGTCCCCAGGAAAGAGCTTAAGGGCCGTTTCGGGGAGGATAAACTTTCCAAGCTACAAGGGAACCACCAAATGTGGAAACTTACCGTAGCATTTATGGAACTAAAAGACCAGAATATACTAGAGCTTGCACTTAATGACATCAAGCCTCAAGGAAGCTCTATCTACAGTTTAGGCACGGGGTTCTGCCATGGCGTGCCTCTATGAATAAATGGGCGGGCCTACAGATATTTGGTTGCCTGGCATGCAATTGTGTAGAAGAATTTGAATCCCATGTGTTCTTTGTCTGTACGGGCTATAGGAAAGCAAGAAAACGATGGCTGGTTTAGATGTGCAGAAAAATGGGAACTACAAAATGTGCAGAAGCCTTTAGGTTACTGAAATACACTACTAGCCTCCCTGTAGTTTACTCAGTGACAGGCTTTTAATTTTCTATGTGGTGCACCCAAAGAATCTTAGTAAAAACACCCCCCAATGAAGGTGTCTAAATTTGCGTTTAACCTGTTTTGCTTTTAATTGATGGAATTTTAAATGAATTGTACGTCCATTTTAGCAGTATTTCATCAATGTATATACTTAAGGTACATAATATTGGTGAATGTGATCATTCCGAAGCAGGACCGTTGCTTACTGATCTTTAATAACGTTTTTTTCATAATTGATTGAAATAATTTTCTTAATATATGGATTTTTAACTATGAGTAAGGTTTTGCAAACTTTCCATTACATTATGCACAAGCACTTTAATGTAAGCTGGTATGCCGCTAACAAAGGTCTTCGTGACAGACACAAGCACTTTATATGAACATATGTATTATCATTTATGAGTTGACCAGAGATTCACTCGAAGTGCAAAAAAAAATATATATATGTATATATATAAATTAACTGAAAAAACCATAGGTTTCACACATGTTATAGTTAGCTGAACATTTCACACATACAAAACCATTGAAATTCCCCTGTTATAGTTAGTTCAGCTAACTATAACTCGTGCGCCCGCAATACACTGCTGATGACGTCACATATTACATCACTCATGACATGGTCAGTGACATCACTCATGACATCACTGATGACATCTCAAATGACATCACTGATGACATCACTGATTACATTATCCTTGTGAAAGAGTGGCAGACCTCCTCTCATCCTAATATAACCTTTGATACACACATTCAAAAATAGAAACTAAAAAAGGACATACCAATACCAGTTACAACAACCTATTTAGTAATTCCACCACCTACATACACATCCACTCATTCACCAACAGTTCTATATAGTGACTCATACATTTACTCACTCATCATATGTACTCATACACCTATACATCCTGTTACACACCGACACTCATCCATAGAGTTACTCACACACATACTCACACATGCAAATAAACATCCATTTATTTGCATATACAGCTATACACACACCACTACACTTACTTTTATTGAAACATACACATACTTACTCTCTTAAACAATCACTTATAGAAACACATACTTATTTATACAGACTTCCAAACTCTCATTCTCACATATAATCACTTATATACATCAATACTCACATATAGTAGATTAAAACATATGTAGTTACTCATAAAACACTATTGAGACAGTCATTCACTCACTAACACACCCATACACACACTCATCTACCCATACAGTCCTGCACACATTCTGTCTTCAAAACACATACACAAACAGTGAGTCAGTCATTCATGCATCTATGCGCTAAGTAATACCCCCACCGAACCATACAGACACTCATACTGATACTCAAAAAACCAACTAATAACCCAAATAGACACTTATGTAGCTACTCACCAACCCATGCAGCCACCTATAGACAAATTGAGACACTGATACAGATATTTACATGTTTAAACAATATTCGCTAATACAAGTATTCAATAAGATACACTTAATAAGTCAGTTATGCAATCATTTTTACAAAAAAACATCCATTTACACACTTATTTACCCATTTATTCTTCCAACGACCTTTAGATATACATATATAAAAATATTTATTTTGCAGAAAGACACACATTCACTGAATGATGTCATCAGTGATGTAATTTGAGATGTCATCATTGATGTCATGAGTGATGTCCCTGACCATGTGTAATATGTGACGTCATCAGCAGTGCATTACAGGCGCTCGAGTTATAGTTAGCTGAACTAACTATAATGGGGGAATTTCAATAGTTTTGTATGAGTGAAATGTCCAGCTAACTATAACATGTATGTTTTTTCAGTGAACTTCTAAGGTTTTTTAAATGCTAATTCCTAACTATAATGTGTGTGAAACCTATGGTTTTTAACTACAATATCCCTATAACCTATATTAAATAAAAGTTAAAAACACATGTATACTTTTTATGGTAAAAAAAAATTAGTAGTGTTTTTTTACTTAAAATTATACCTCCTGGTTTTATGATTTTTATTTTTGGACATTTCCATCTATATTTATCCATATTTTTTTCAAAATAATTGTATATCTATTTACACATATATATTTCGGATTTTGTAAAAAAATTTATATGAAATTAGTATATTTCCACATTTATTTTACTGATTGATATGCACTCATGGCTGAAAGACTGACCGTTTTCACTCATATAAACACTCTTAGTTGATAAACTATACACAATCTTCATATTAACCCCTTGCATGCTCAGGACTAGCTGAGCTCGTCATGGCCTTTAAAACGCTCGCACACTGGGCTAATTCCCCTGCTGTGCTGAACGTTCTAAAGAAACGGGTGTGGCCGTGATGAGGTCAGCTCGTCATGAGCACAGGAGCACTGTAGCTCATGACGAGCTGAGCTCGTCATGAGCATGGGGGCGCTGCGCGTGCCCCCCCTCCCCCCAGCACAATGGGGGAATGTACCCAGCAGGGAAGGGATTTAAAAGTGCAACTTTTATTATACGAGGCTATATATTGCTCTTTAAAGATCTTGTCTAAAAGTTTTTTATTGTTTTGACCCTTTTACTTTTAGAACGACAGACCTATTGCCCTACTACTCATCATTGACAGCATTTACAAACGCTCAAAAAATAACCCAATTTCCGTATTCATGCACAGTTTAAAATAAATACAAAGAGGAAAATAAATACTTTTCTGTTTGTATTTATCTGTAAACATCAGTAAAAACATAAATCAAGCAACCCTACTTATAATTTAAGAATATTTTCAACTTAGTTAGCAGTAAGTGTGGTAAAAGTATGACACAACACCTATAATACCTGACTTTCAACAACACCGTTCACAGTTCGATTCCATGGTCCATCAGCACCTTAGCCCACCACTATCCAACTGTAAGTAATACCTTGCTTACTCTTCCCAATGCCCCAAGCGCCAGCACACCTTTCCGAGGGTAGGTTTACAATTTGCATTTTTTTTAATTAAGAAGCATAGTAATAACAAATATTAATCCGTTTTTTTCTTCTAATGTAAACAATATTTTTTTATGTCTTCTATTTAGATATTTTTAATCATGAGAATGCAAAGAACACAGTTTACTGAGTAACGCTTTTTAAACTCTCCAACGTATGTAGATAGTAATACCTTATAAGTGTTACTATGGAAATGGAAACCTTTACAGCTTCACAGTTTGTAACTTTTCCCAACATGTGCAGAAGTAAAACAGTAAAAACGTGAGCACGTGTAAACTATAAAACGTGACATCTAAATAGGCGGAGCCACATCTTCCTTCCGTAGACTACTAAACAACTAAAAACTATATAAACCACACCTGGGGGTCGATTCTGATCCTGGAAAAAAAACTTCTGTACGATTCGTATCCGGAGCCCTCTCCGTATGAATCGTAAACAGGCCGTACGACCCGACGAGCACGTTCCGGACCGGGGCATGAGGACGCGATTCGTATGGTCCACGTCAGGTAAGGACGATTCGTACGGAAAAGCACACAATCACATTTACATCGTACGATTCGTACACCCCATGATAGCAGGGTACGGTGCCTACCCCTGCGATCATGGGGTGTATGCACCATACACCCAGCGAACATGGGGCACGGTCCGTACACCCCATGATCGCAGGGGTACAGTGCGTACACCTCATGATCGCAGGGGTACGCACAGTACCACTGCGATCATGGGGTGTATGCACCCTACCCAGGGGGGTCGTTACGTACCTGTTGCGGGGCAAACTCTGCTTTTACTGCTGTTTTCAGCTCCTGTAGAAAAAGGGTCGTACGGTGCGTACCCGACACAAATCGTACTTGCTGGGTCAGAAAAACCAGCCGCAAACCATACAGATGTCACGTACAGCGGGTTCCAAGGGAGAATCATACGGGGATTTGATTCGTACAGTCTCTGTACGATTCATACGGAGTCCAGCTCCTGGTGCGAATCGTACTTCGTCGTACGTACGGGGGACGTTGCAGGGTACGATTCGTACGGGAAAAACGCTCCAAACGAATATCCGGAGCGTTTTTTCCCGAATCGGAATCGACCCTCTAGTGTGCAATTAGTTTTGTTTTCCCAAGTTGTTTCTGAGTCGCCAATCTGTGATGCAGGTTCCGTTTTCTAGCATTGGATTCTTTTTTTACATCAACAAACATTGTACGTTTTTTCAATATGGCATAGGCATAATACTTAGTTATAATTTGTGGCTATTTGTCAATATTTAAACATGTATATCTAGAAAAAATGTTATTGCATGTTTTTTGCTTTTTCTCTGTAATGTCAGCAGCTTGTTTTTAGAAACAGATAGATTACAACAAACATTGCTCCTTTTCTGGCTCCTTTCAGCTTATATTTTGTGACTTTTTATATTATAATATTGACACCGTACTTCGCTTGCGAGCTGTTGGTGACCCGTCGACGCAAACCCTATACATTTACAATCAACGTCACCATCTTCCAGTTGTTATCATCTTTTCCCCTAGAGATCATATATTGATAATATGTATATTATAACATTAACAGTTATGGTGATCTCAGTGGAGTTCATGATCCGTCATCACAAAGAGTAACGATATGTGCTGTGAGAATATATTCATATAATTCCAACCGTCATGATCTCAGAGGAGTTTATGACCCGTCGCCACGAAGATCAAACTTTTTCACCTCCCGGAGAAAAGAAGTTCAGTAAATAATTACCGCTCAAAAGTTTTTCATTATGGATGTTCTGTTAAATACATAACTTTCCTTTTCTTCTAACTGTAACAATGGTATAAAACGTTATATTGTAATAGATTGTCCTATGGTTACAGAAGAGGAATAGGAGATTTGTCAGCGCCATCTGTAATATAGCTTTCAAACAATAAAATGTACTTGATCAGATATTTTTTTCAAGAAACATATTTTACGAATCTGCAGAATAAAAAATATAGCTATCATGCATACTTTCTTACTTTAAATATTTAATAAACCGTACATTTCTGAATGTTATTTTCTAATTTCTATTCTTATTTGCGGTTCCCACTCACTTTTTCCCTAAAGACTATATAGGACCAGTACTATATATTATAAGAGTACCATCCTATATATTCTTTAGTGAGTGTATGATTTGTTAGCGGAACAGTGTGCAACCTCTAAGCACTACGACAGAACGTTCCTGAATTCTACAGAATACACATTTTAAAAATAATAATGCATACATTTCTATGTAATATGAAGTCACTTGTATTTAACAGTTTTTTTGCTTGTTCTCTTGATCTTAGATAATGTAGTGCGGGAGTGTTTGTTGTAGCACTTCTATTCTACTTTATCTAAAAGTAACTGATGGGGGCGTGGCCAAGATGGCGGCGTGATCAGATGTGCTTTCCCGGACCTCCTGCCGACAGCAACTATCAGCACCTGACCTCGGCCGATATAGCGCCTGTCGGTGCCCGGCGGTGGTGACCCTGACCCCAGGCAGCCTTGGGGGTGTCCAGCTGTCGCTCCGGACTTTGAGGCGGCGCACGGCGGCTGGAAGACGGCAGCCAGGCAGAAGAGATGGCAACTGGAAGCGGAGAGCGGTGAGGCGGCTGCGACGAGGGGACTGTGGGGAACTGCCCTGGTGGAGGTGGAGTCCCTGCGGAAGCACCGGAGGTGGTGTGTGGCCGTCCGCGATCGGACAGCGGAGTGACGGCTGGTGCTGTGCGCCACGAGGGTGGAGACAGAGACAGTGCTCCGGCGGCCCGACATTTTGACGAGCACCAACGGCGGCAGCCTACGGGGGTCCTTGCCGGCGCAGAGTGGAGAGTCCCTTTACCGCGGGGAGACAGGCCCGAAGAAGGATCGGCGGAGGGCAGACGAGGTGAGCTCCTGGCCAATCGGCGAGAGCAACGAGGGGTGCCGCCATTTTGTGGATTGGTCTGGGAGCCTTGGCGGCAGTGACTATATAGAGGGGTGCATGGCAGAGGACCCCAGCAGCTTCCACGAGGAGAGATAGCCCCACACCGTGACCATGAAGGAGCGTCCCTGGCAGCGGACGGGGTGTGCCGGTCCCACACCATCTACCACACACTGCCCGACGCGGGAACTGGGACCTGTGGCGTTATTTCGGCCAAGCTGAGGGGCGCCTGGAGAGCTCTGAGACTGGCGGTCGGCCCCGTGATTGTGGGGAAGACCCTGAGGTGAAAGAGGTAGCGGAGATAGAGCGTGGCACTGGTGTATGGCTCTGCCCCGTGACGCTGGGGGTTTGGCACCCTGAAGCAAGCCACGGGAGCGTGGACGGTCCAGAGGAGGGCGGTCATCCGCCAGAGCATTGGAGGAGTGGACAGTGCCTGACTTTCAGCAGGGGGTGGCAGTCGTGACTGCTAGAGACAGTGAGGCCCTTCTCCTGCTACAGGGCGAAGACGGCTGCGGGTGTTGGAGGGTTGCGGTAGCGATTCCCGGGGAGGCTGGAGGCCCGGGAGAAGACTAGTCCTTTTCGCGTCGGCCTAGGTGAGACCCCCAGCCAAGGATATGGTGGCCGGATCCCCAAAGTCCGTAGCGGAGATATCGGAAGGCAAAGACTTGATAACGAAGGCCTTCCTGGAGTCCCTCTTCTCCGCCTTACGCGAGGACATCCAATCCCTGAAGAAAAAGTTTACCGACGAGATTAAGGAGGTCCGTAGATACATGGACGGTATTGGGGAAAGGGTTGCGGACCTCGAAACTAAAAGCTACTCCAGGGACTTGGAGATAGAGGGGCTGTGCCAAGAAGTGGGCCGCCTTCATGACCAACATGTGGACCTGCAAGCCCATATGGAAGAACTTGAGAACCGTTCCCGGTGCCATAATGTCCGCATTCAGGGAGTGACCTTGGCAGAAGACACCAAGGACCTCCTGGGCTTCACTAATGGTCTCTTCAATCACATTTTTTGACGCTCGCCGGAGGAAGAGATACCTATTGACCATGTACATAGAGTGGGCCCGCCGCGCTCTCCTAAGGCCCTCCGCCTGATATCCTGGCATGTGTACAGGACTTCCGCACTAAAGAGGCGATTCTGCAAAAGGCTAGGCATCTGCACCCTCTTTCCTACAGGGGACAAGCTCCAGTCCGCCATTACATTGCAGAAGCGACAACTCTTCAGGATGGTCACGGCCTTTCTACAGCAGCACAAAATTCCCTACAGCTGGGGTCACCCCTTCCGACTGATGTTCAAGAAGGACAACAAGCTGTTCCACTTGAGATCCCTGAAGGAAGCTTGCACATTGTTGGGAATCGACCCACCGGAGGAGATGGATGGAGAAGCGGATCCCACACCGGACAGAGACAATGGAAGGCCCCAAGGGCAGCAGCAACGCAGAAGACGCTGAGTCAACAAGCCTCCGTCAGCGGCGATCAAAGAGGGGCATCGTGCAGCCGTGGCAGCGGTATCCTCCAGTCCGGAGGTGGTCCAGCCCAACTGAGAGCCGAATCATGCCCTACACTGATTGGGCGGGTTTGGTAGTAATGGACCTGCTGTCGGTGGGAGAACGGGACTCGTGAGTGTGGTGCAGTCGATCTTCCCTGAGGTGACACTTTACCATTCATCCTAGGATGATGGAAATTGACTATGGTTTTTTGGGAGGGGGGATAGTTGTAATTGTTTTACTTCATGGTTGGGCGGGCAGTTTTGGTGGGATGGTGGAGGGGTTCCGGATTCAAGTACGGCTGGGGGTGTGTGAGAGTAATGGGGTGAGGGTTGTTGGTGAGAAGCTGGGGCGAAGAAGTCACGGGTGGTCAGAACGACTGCGGAACAGGCTGCGGCCGGTGAGTAGGCCAGTGGTCTATGTGTTGGAGCGAGTGAGGAGGACGCTTCCTTATGCCTGCGACTGAGTTGTGCGTCCTCACGCTGAATGTACGCGGGTTTAACAACTCCGTGAAGCGCCGGGCTGTACAGTCCCTGCTGGAGAATTCCAAAGCAGATATCTGTCTTCTCCAGGAAATGCACTTGCTATCCAAAGATTGCCACAGGCTCAAGTCCTGTCACTTCCCAACACAATTCTTTTCTTCCGCACCCACGAAGACGGCAGGGGTGGCAATCCTGGTGTCCCAGTGGTTTAAGGCGAGGGTGTTACACAGGGGAACCGAGCTTAAAGGGCGTTTACTGTCCTGCAGATTCTCACTAGGAACAGACAACTTCACAGTAGTTTCGGTATATGCACCAAATGAGGGGCAGGAGACGTTTTTCCACCAAGCGCTTAATGAGGCAACCTCTGCACCTGACAGACACATTCTAGTTGGGGGGACCTTAATCTAGTATTTGACAACCTTCTTGACAGATCAGCGCAGCGGTCCATGCAGGCGGGCACCCTCTCAGAGGGGGGGGTGGAGCAGATTGGAAGAACTAGGAATGACTGACCTGTGGCGAAGCTTTCACTCGGGAGTCCGGGATTACACATACTACTCCAACGGCCACAAGACCTATGCACGCCTTGACTATTTCCTAGCATCTACCTCGCTTCGGGCGCTAGCGTCTAGCGTAGAGATTGGGGTGGCGGCGCTCCCTGTTCACGCACCACTTTCTGTAGTGTTCTCCTTTCCACCCCTTAAGCACGGCGCGCGTTTTTGGAGATTGCGCAATACATTATTACATAGGAAGGATGTAGTGGCCAAAATTAAAGGAGCTATAACTGACTACTTAACGCACAACCGGCCGTCGGATACTTCCCTTGCGACTCACTGGGTGGCTCTCAAATCAGTCCTACGGGGAGAGTTCATAACAATCGCGACGGCAGAAAACGCAGACCGGGCGCGCAAGAGGGAGGAGCTTTCATCCCGCACGAAGGAATTGGACCAGATACATCAACGGACGGGGAAGCCGCGCGACTGGAGAAAGCTGCGCCTAGCGCGTCAACAGCTGGCAGCATTGGACTAGGACCGAGCAGAATATGCGGCACTGCAAGTGTGGCACGCGTATTACACAGGGGGAGACAGATGCGGGCGACTGTTGGGGCGTGCCCTCCGTGAGCTATAGCGGCGACACACGGTGCAGGAGATCCACACACAGGGAGGGGAGAAGGTGACCGAAGACGGAGCCATAGCAAAAGCCTTTAGCGACTTTTACACCACGTTATATGCGGGGGCGCACCTTGACCTCGGAGACAGCACGGCCTTTTTGGACTCAGCGCCCTCCCGTCCTTGTCGTCAGATCAGTCAGAGCTACTGGAGAGGGCGATCTGCCCCGAAGAGGTTATATCGGCGATTTCACGCCTCAAACTTGCTAATGCGCCTGGTTCGGACAGCTTCACCGCCATCTTCTACAAGAGTTTCCGTTCCCAGATAGCCCCGCTATTGACAGCCCCTTTTAATTCCTTTTCCGGTACCGGTGCTATCCCAAGGGATACGATGGGTGCCACGATATCAGTTATCTCTAAACCAGGGAAGGACGGAACGCAATGTGGAGCCTACCGGCCTATATCACTCCTTAATGTAGATCTCAAACTCTATACTAGTATACTGGCGGCACGGCTAGGTCCGCTCATGCAGGGATTGGTTGACCCGGATCAAGCCGGCTTTATCCCGGAGTAACAGTCGATAACACAAAAAGGGCGCTCCACCTGGTTGAGCGGGCCACGAGGTTGCCAGGGGAATTCATGATGCTGGCGATAGATGCCGAGAAGGCGTTCGACCGTGTCCACTGGCCGTACCTGGAACAAGTGCTCACCAGGGCGGGGTTGGGAGTTAAATTTCGCACATGGGTCCTGAATTGCTACACCTTCCCCACAGCATCGGTGCAGGTTAACGGCTGTTCATTGCCCACATTTCCCATCGAGCGCGGAACTCGTCAGGGGTGTCCACTTTCCCCCCTGCTCTTCGCACTGTACATGGAACCTCTGGCACAGGCTTTGCGAACGGACTCCAAGGTGCGAGGGATTACATTTGGGGCATATATCCACACGATCAGCTTATACGCTGATGCCGTCCTTCTCTCCTTCGCCTCCCCTGCAACTTCGTTACTAGCTGGCGTGGCGCTCCTGGTTGCGTTTGCAAAGGCTTCCGGCTTTAAAGTAAATATGTCAAAATCATTGGCCCTTGATCTTTCCCTGGAAACACAGACATGTGCTTCATTGGAAGCGCAGTTCCCCTTCTGTTGGGCGGACGATGCCGTCCCCTACCTCGGATACAGCTGGCCGCTACGCTGCAGGATACAGTGAGTATTAATTACGCCAACCTCAGTCACACCATTCGCACGGAATTGGGACGGTGGCGTCATCTCCCGCTTTCCTGGCTAGGGCGGGTGTCGGCGGTGAAGATGACGGTCCTCCCGCAGATTTTGTACATCTTTCGGGCTATCCCGCTTCGCCCCCCTTGAGGGCTGGATCCACCGTACGCAATCGGAGCTGGTGCAGTTTGTTTGGAATGGGAAATGGCCCAGGATAAAGCTGAGGTTGGCTATGCTTCCCCCGGAGAGGGGTGGCCTGGGCTTGCCGGACTTGCAACTCTATTAACAGGTGACCCAACTCCAGACCCTTGTGGAATGGAGTAAATGGGAATCGGAAAAACACTGGCTTTTCCAGGATCAGGCGGTGGCGTGGCGTCCGTTACAGGAGGTGTCCTTCCTTCGTCGACACCACCGACCCCCCAACTTGTTTATCACGAGAGTCCCGCTTGAGGTGTGGGATCAAACTTGTACCCTTGCACGGCTAGACGATGTTTCCTTCTCCCTCACGCCCTTGTTAGAGAACCCGGATTTTGGCCCGGGTAGAGATGTTCGAGCATTCGCACGTTGGCGCTCCGCGGGCTGCAGATGCCTTTTCCACATGTACTCAGGTGATGGAGTGACACCTTTCGAGGATCTCCGGAAAGTTTATGGCTTGCCGGAAACAGAGCGCCTTCGGTATCTTCAGGTGCGACACTGGGCGCTCCACCCCCTAACCTGCGGGGAAGCGAATTGCTAGCTTAGTCAATATGAATATTGGCTTCTTTCGCGCACTACAGATAAACAACTCATTTTGGATATCTATCGACTACTCTTGGACAGGTACTCACATGTTTATAACGCAGGACAGGTGAGGTGGGAGAGTGAACTAGGGTGGAACTTGAGTAACAAGGAATGGGAAGACATTTACTACCGCGCCCGACACTCTGATTACCACATGGGGTTGACGGATACCTTTACCAAACTAGTGACCTACTGGTACTATACGCCTGAACGGCTGCATGAGATTGACCGTACAAGGGATGCTTCCTGCTGGCGTGCCTGCGGGGAGAGGGGCACATTGACACACCTCCTGTGGGACTGTAGGCACATCCAGGACTACTGGAAAGCGATCCTGGATGAGGTGGACACTAACTTCGAGACGGAGATCCCGCGATTCCCGGCCTATGTCCTGTTGGGGCTTCCCAATGCCCTTACCTTCCCTTTGAGAGCACGACTGATTGCGATAGCGCTGGGTTCTGCCGTTCAGGCTCTGTTGGATCTGTGGCACACTATGCAGGTCCCCACTTTCCAGGGTTGTTGGGTCGGCGCTGGTCTGTCCTGGGTATGGAAAACCTATCCCTGGTGAAGGCAGGGGAGGGGGCTAAATATGCGGATCTGTGGCAGCCCTTTCTATCCCTATTGGCCACTGAATTTAGAGAGGTGACTTGTCCAAGGTATTTACGATTACTCCACTTATAACACACGGATAACTGAATTGTGTAGGTGTGTATGGTTGTATGTCTGGTGCGGGACGTTGGATCTGGAACAAGGGAGGGGGATGGGTAGGTCGGGGAGAAGTTGTGGGGGGGCGGGATGAGGGTGGGATTGTTTCTTGTTGCGGCTCTGCGGACAATGGGTCTGCTCCAACTGATGGCCCCGCAACTTCTGAGGACTATTGGACGGTGTGGATGTACCCTACAGTGGTGTCTCGTTAATATTGCTATGAAAATTGGCAGCTTGCCACATGTTTTGTATAACAAAACTTCTCTGCTTTCTGAAAGAGCCTTTCTTTTTGCAATAAAAAGATTTAATACTAAAAGTAACTGATGCGCTCTTACATTATCAAGAATGTGGGGCAACACTTTTACAAACTGTAGCAGAAAAAAGAAGGATATAGCCATGCTTAACTGATAATTTATGAAATTCCATATTTAATTGTCACCCCTTTCATATCTACAGCGACAGTTTCTGAAGAAAGTTTATTTGTATTTGCTTAATAAAAACTGTTTCAAACCTAGACTGAATTTGTGGGTGCGCAACCACACCTCCCCATCAGAAAAGTAAGCACCACATTGTAAGTAAATAGTACTCCTAAGAAGTATGTCACCTACAAACTTGATCAAAAAAACAGCGCAAGACACTGTCATTTTTCCGCCGTGATTTATACACCACACGTCAATTATGTAAATGACCCTTGAAACATATAAAAAAATGTTTCCCTCATAATCCATTCCAACACCTTATAGGCACTGTACAGAGTTAATAGTCTGCCTAACCTGCCCTCTACAACTTTCTTTTCCCATACTCCTTTGGAAGTGCACCACAATATCACTAACAACATTCAACCGTTGCCACCCAATAAGGAGCAAACTTGTGCTCGGAACACTTTAGCCAATTAAATGTCCATGTTGTTCTGCACAGGAAGAAGGAATAACGGCCAAAACATATACTTTTAATACTTCACAGCCAATGAACATTAAGCTTGTTAAAGTCCCGCTTGGAGCACGTTCCCCTAATACTCCCCGAACAGGAAGGAATTGCTAAGAACACTTTTCCACTGACTTCTTCTACAACTAACGGTTCCTATGAAAACAAATATAAATGTCCAGCACAGTAACTATTTCAATTAGCAACATATTGCGGTGAACTTCTAACCTCTGTGCTCACGTAAGTGTTCCATGAACTGTTACTATGGTAACAGGCAGAAAGCCTTTTGAGAGTAGCATTGAAAGGTACTGGCTCCACAAAAAAAATTATATTTACCCTGGATCCTCCACAAGACAGAAAGGAAAGCAAATTAAAACAAAACACTGTGTACCAAATTTAAAACCCCCTTGCACCACTTTCGCGTACACGCCCCCCCCCTACAAAATGTGTGTGGACCTCAATGACTCCCCTCAAACCTGGAAACAACCACCCCCGGAGATTTCTGCATTGTGTGACAGGGGCTCGGTGGACCTCCGCCTGGTGCCCTCGAGAGCCCTGGGAACCCGCCACGCCCAGAGCCGGTTCCTGCAGTGTCCCGGGGTGCCGACACCCGGGACACTGAAATTTGCTATGAGAAGGCGGCTCCCGCCCTCCCATAGTAAACTTAGGCCCACCTACAGTAGAAAATGGTTTGCCCGCCCGCCATCCTCGCAGAAATGGGACCACCTGCGAGCTGAGCAGTCCCGCCTAGCATATTATGATGCGGGCGCATCATGCATTTATAACATTGCGGCGGGAGGTTTTCACACCAGCACCCGTCGCAATGCTATAAATGCTTGTGATGCATTTGCATACACAAAGCGGCAGGCACCGCGCTGTGCCTGCCACATTGCATATGCAAATGCAGAGGGTACCACAGGAATCCCCCTTGTACACCCCCCTCGTCTTCACCATGGGGGCCCACAGGGGGCCCCCAAAGTGAAGACCACATTTCTTTCCGTGGCGGCATTGCCCGGAATCCATGGAATTTAAGGCCATATTAACAAGAAAGGGCAATACATTATCGCCCCTTTTATTGGCAGGACACTGCCTCTAAAGCGGCTATAATGGGCTTGATAATATCCCTTGTGAATTCCCATAGAACCTAGGTTAACACCAGAACCTGGGCTTCTATGGGAATTCACAAGGCCATATACCCTACGAGTATACCGTGACTTTAAAAAAAAATGTTGCCATGGGGGTCCTTGTGGGACCCCCTGAGCAGGCCTAGGGGCTCAGGTTGTTTCTACCCTGCCCCCTTTGCGTTTTTATCGCGTTTCTTTCGCTGCTTTCTTGTGCCTCGCTTCTACCGAGGCACAAGATGGCTGCCAACACTTTCTGGTTTGGAGTGTTGACAGACAGTCGACAGCCAAGTAGCATGCCGCTCGTGCTCGTAATGTTACGCATAATGTCCTCGGTCAGTACGCGCAAGGTACTTTGTCTATAGATATATCTATGATTTTACTTTTGATTTTCTCAGAAACTACTGAAACTACTGAACGAATTTACACCATTTAGCATAATCTGTGAACTAAACTCTACCATTTTGCCAAATTTGGTGTAATTCCGTTCAGCAGTTCGGGCTGTAGCCTCACTTAAAGGTCCTTATGAAAAATTGCATGGAGAAAACACATTTTGGGACCCCCATTTTTTCTCGCCCCCACTTCACCAATCACCCCGAAACTTTCAGGGAAGTAGTGGAGCGGACCGCCCCATCTTCTTGGAGAATTTCACGAAGATTCCTCAACCAGCGTCAAAGTTATTCCAAATAGAATGTTGCCAATTTCCTATGGAAACTAGGTCTTAACTATAACTACTTACTGGCGACCTCCAGTAGGTTATATATATACATATATATATATATATATATATATATATATATATATATATATATATATATATATATATATATATATATATATATATATGGATACCAGCATGCACCAAGAATATGACAATTAAAAATCACCACCAGAGGGCTGCAAACAATTAAATATGCGAACATTTCCGTTGGTTCACAATTGGTTCCTGTGGCTGGGCTTACCTTTGAAAAAGTGCACTGGATGCATGAAACGCGTCAGGAACGCCCGCAGCTGCTCATTAAAAATGGTTTGTAACCACAGTGTTACGAGCACGGCTCATTCTTTCCGCAAGGAAAGTGTGTGTGTATATATTTAGCAGCTTTGGTTCCGCCGCAGCGCAAAGCGCCGCCAGCAAGTGCGCCATCATTACCCACCCTTGAACCACACCTGGATGCTTCGGTAAGAGGAACAAGGTAACAGACGCTGCCATGTACTGGAATGTGGCATGGTCCCTGTTAGGATAGACCTTGCTTCCTGGGAGACAGCAAGAGTAATTGCCACCACCAACTGGGGGGTTTTCATCGAGACCAATGTGAAACAAACCACGGATACCAGCATGCACCAAGAATCCAACAATTAAAAATCAACACCAGAGGGCTGCAAACAATTAAATATGCGAACATTTCCGTTGGTTCACAATTGGTTCCTGTGGCTGGGCTTACCTTTGAAAAAGTGCACTGGATGCATGAAACGTGTCAGGACCGCCCACTGCTGCTCAATAAATAAATATATTATCCATAATATTATAATAAAGAGAGAGCCCAAACCTTTGAGGCGGGTAATCTCAGGAACCACAGCACCAATCACAACACCCAATACAGTGTTGCAGCAGAAGGACATAGGCTAGGCAGACGCCCACCATATACATTTAAAAGGTAAAAGAACCATGCCAGCAAAGTAGTCCCTTGTGGGCGTGTCTGCGTTGTGCTGTGGGCGTGTGCTGGGGCGTGACAAATGCTGGGGGCATGTGGTACGTTCCGCCCTTCATGCCATGTCTCATATTGTGTACTAATCCCATCCTGCTCCCTTTAAATACCCCTGCACCCCAGAATCATAACCCACCCTTACTCCTTAAAATAAACCAACACCCTTAAACACTAACCCATCTTAACCCTGTACCCCAAAACCCAAACCTATCCCAAAACCCTAAAAATACCCCTGTACCCCAAAACCCAAACCTAGCCCTGAGCCTTATAAATACCCCTTTACCTCAAAACCCAACGCATTTGGAGACTAATTATTCTCCCGGACATGTTGGTCCCACGTCTTAGGGGTATCTCCTTCATTATTTTGGTTATTTTTTCTTTCTCTTATAAGCTTATGTTTGTCTTTAACCAGGAGGTGGTGCCGTAACTAATCAAAGTTGATGTAATGAATTGTAATGAAATGTAATTACAAACAAAAGATACTGTTTATTAACTGCGGAGAAAGTAGGATAGTAACTGTGTTATGATGTGTAATCTGTGCAACTTGGAAAAATAAAAAATATACCAAAAAAAACCAACAAAAAATCCTACCCCTGAACCCTAAAAATACCCCTGTACCCCAAAACCCAAACCTACCTCTGAACCCTAAAATACCCCTGTTCCCCAAAACCCAAACCTAGCCCTGAACCCCAAAAATACTCCTGTACCCCAAAACCCAAACCTAGCCCTGAACCCTTAAAATACCCCTGTACCCCAAAACCCAAACCTACCCTTGAACCCTAAAAATACCCTTATACCCCAAAACCCAAACCTAGCCCTGAACCCTAAAATACCCCTGTACCCGAAAACCCAAACCTAGCCCTAAACCCTAAAACTACCCCTAAACCCCATAACCCAAAACTATATCTGAACCCTTAAAATACCCAAACACCCCAAAACATATACCTCAGTACCCCAAAACATATACCCCTATACCCATACTTACCTTATCCAAACATTAAAAAAAACATGCTTTTACCATTCATGCATTTACAACGAATTCCGTTGTGAATGTATGCATGGTAAAAGCATATAAAATGTAATGCCATACGTTATAATGGCATTGCGGAGTCATGGTACTTTCGTAATGAAAGTATGCGGAGTGTTGGTATGCGGAAAGAAAGTTGCGGAATAATGAGTGTTTATCATCCCCCGGTAAGTACATTGGTGGCACGGCGGCCCACATCTCCAGCAACATACTCATATTTTTTTACCACCCATTTGAAAAATGCACAGGTCTCTCTCATTGATGGCCAGCACCGACATACACTTAGACACACCTCCCGCCACAAGTTCTAGAATTGCGAACTTTAGAACTGGGGAGCTACGTTTGAATCTCGGCATCAGCTCAACATCCTGTGATTCCAGGCAAATCGCTTTGTCTCCCCGTGCCTACCACAAATGAATGTGTTCTTCTGTAATGTAAATTGTGCTCATGCCATGTTGTCCAGTTCGCGCTATATAATATTGCAAGGAAAAATAAAGTAGGGAAACTCGAGTTCACACACTACTGAATGCGCACTCTTAAGTGCATCAGCAGTACACTGTGAATCGGAGCATTTCACAGGCCTGTCATAGATAAGAAATGCTATCTAAACGAAATCCTACAAAACAATATACTACTGGCCGGCAGCAATTTATACCCGGACAACTGCTAGTATCTATATTGATATATATATATATATATATATATATATATATATATATATATATATATATATATATATATATATATATATATATATATATATATTATTTGGGAGTGTGAATTGAACCTTTTTGCAATATGGCACTCTGGCGTTTTTTGGAGGATATGAAGGTAGTTGTTAGGCAGGAGATCGACCACAACCCCCTGTGTATAGTTCATCACTGGTGGGGGGGAAAGACAGTGGAGGTACACAGCGCTGAGCAGGCTTTTTCCGAGAGTGTTCCCTCAAATAACATGAGGCGGATTAGGTGGCCACAAGTCATGACGAACAAAAGGGTATTGGATAATATCAATAAGGAGCTGGATAAAGCTATTTCTGATATGGACACTATAGTTGGTGCGGAGAAAGACTTGGGGGAAATCACCAAACTCCATGTGAACTTTTTTGACAATATAAGCGGCTATTTTTTAAAACAATTTCGAAGCCAAGGGGAGAAACAACCCATGACTCCGAACTCATCACCCGTGTCAAATCCGGGTCTCCTAGGGACTGCTGTCCCCCTCAAATTCTCAGGGCGACCCTCTCTGCTCTGCCTGACAGCATTCTCCCCCTTCTGAACACTTCCCTCAGCTCTGGCAAGGTCCCCTGCGCGTTTAAGGAAGCCATTCTGGTTCTAAACTCCTGGAGGCCTACGTAACCACCTGCCTGTCGGCTTTTATCGAGAGCTCTGGATTCCTAGAACCAAACCAAGCTGGCTTCAGACCGGCGCATTCCACTGAAGCAGTCATCTTAAAAGTCCTCGATACCCTTCAGGAGAATGCCGACAGAGAGTCTCCACAGGCACTGGTCCTTCTGGACTTATCGGCCGCGTTCGACACGGTGGACCATGACATCCTTCTCCACCGTGTCGGACAGGCGGGTATCCAGGGACCGGCATGGGAATGGATTAAGTCCTTCCTTTCGGGCAGAGTACAAACAGTTCATCTTGGCCCCTTCTCTTGAACCCAGGCCCCCACTACCTGCGGAGTTCCTCAGGGTTCCTCCCTCTCCCCCTTATTGTTTAACTTATATCTTCGCCCACTGATTCACTCACTGCGCAACTGGAACTGCACTGTCCTCAACTATGCTGATGACATGCAGATTATTTTTCCTCTAGACACCCCTAACGCGGCATCCAACCTCCGGGCAGTGATGCTTCACATCCAACAATGGATGATTTCCAACCAGCTCAAATTAAACCCAGAAAAGACGGAACTTATCCTGCCTGGTACCAGCTCTTCCTAATGGGGCCCTCATTTCTGGCCAAACGAGCTGGGCACTCCCCCTGCCCCCTCGAATTCGGTAAAAAGCCTGGGCGTCACCATCGACTCCGACCTCTCCCTTAAAACCCATGTTGGCACCATCATCTCGGCCAGCATGTTTCAGATACGAAAAATCCACAAAATTTCCCATCTACTTTCCCATGAATCTCTGGTACAAATCGTCATCTCTTTAGTCCTTTCACGCCTGGACTTCTCAAATTCGCTCTATTGGGGACTACCCAAGTCCCTCCTTCATCGTCTCCAATTGGTGCAAAACCAGGCAGCTAGGCTCATCTGCAAAGCTCCCAAATGGCAATCTGCTAGACCCCTCTTGGCCAAGCTGCACTGGCTGCCCATTGAACAAAGAGCCGCTTTCAAAATAGGCTGCCTGGTATATAAAGCCCGGCAGATTAAGGGCCCGGCCTTTTTGAAATCCCTAATCAACTCCCACTGCCTGGCCCGCAACCTCCGCTCTGCCCACCTCCACCTCCTCACTACTCCAGTGGTCAAACTAAAAAAAATGGGCGGCTGCAGATTCAGCTACCTAGCACCCAAGTTCTGGAACTCCCTCCCGCTCCTGATTAAAACTGCTGACACCCTGCTAAGCTTCCGAAAGAGCCTAAAAACCTGGCTCTTCTCGAACCTCATTTAAGCTATGGTTCCCATTATCAATCTTAACGACAGCACCAGGAAACCTTCGGTGTCAGCGCGCTTTATAAAAACAGCATAACATAACATAACATGAGTAGAGTGGGGTGGTACAATGATGCCTGTAGGGCCGCAAGAACATCCCTAGGTATTGCCCTCAAAAGAAGAGATCCTAATGCTGTTAGAATGGCTAGACAGGATTATAAGAAAAGTATATATGTGGCAAAGAAATTGTGGGACAAACAACACTGGCAGGACCTTAAAGCAGCTAGTATTGCCAAGGATTCAAGACTTTTTTGGAGTATTGTCAAGTGGGGAGGGGAGGTCACCCAGAACCCCGACAAATTATGTGAACCAGAGAGGTTGGATAGACCATTTTGGACCCCAATATGCATCCCGCCCTGACGACAACATCAGAGAATCTCCAAATAATACCTTGTGTATAGATATACCCTTTAACATCAACGATGTAACAGTGGCCCTTAACTCTGTGTCGGAGGGAAGAGCACCGGGGCCGGATGGGGTGCCAACTGACGATTTTCTTCATGACAAAACGCGCTGGGGACAGCATATCATGAAACTTTTCAATGCTGTGGCTCAGGGTGCTTCGGTACTGACGTCATGGAAAGGGGCGGTAATAATCCCCGTCTATAAAAAGGGTGACAGAACCAAGCCTGGGAATTAAAGACCAATCAGTTTGACTGACACTGTACAAAAGGTGATTGGAAAAATGACGCTGGACAAAATATTAGATTGGGTAGAAGGTGAAAATATTTTGTCTTCTTTCCAGGCTGGTTTTCGTAAACTAACTAGCACCATTGACCAGATCTTTCGTTTTACCCTACTCCACTGGAAGACTGTTTTACTTGGTAAAGGCAGCATTTATGCTGCTTTCATCGACTTACGCGCCGCTTTTGATTTAGTACCACGACTCCAGTTATGGGATGTGTTAAATAAGTTGGGTATGCCACCAGAAATTCTAACTCTGGTGATGAGGCTGCACGAGTCGAATTATGCAAGAATCCAATGGGGCGGGCATAGAAAAGTAACCTCAGAATTCCCGGTAGAGCGTGGAATGCGCCAAGGCTGTGCTATGGCCCCCACGCTCTTTTCATTATACATTAATGGTGCAGTAGAGCGTATGGCCCTGAAAAGAGTAGATGCCCCTATTTTGGCTGGTGTAAAAACCCCAATTTTAATGTTTGCGGACGACACGCTCATTTTATCTAAAATTCCTAGTGGTCTACAGCGAGCTTTGAAGATTTTTGAGGAGTTTTGTGTTGCTCATGGGCTGGAAGTTAATGTAGCGAAAATGAAGCTCATGTCATTTAATCCGCATTCTAGTTTTAAAGGAAAGTTTTTTATGAATAGGCAATGTGTGCATTTGGTGACGGATTTTATTGATTTTGACATCCTTGTGGCACAAGGCAAAAAGTGGGGAAAACACATAGAAATGGTGGCTCTAAAACACCGTCAAAACGCAGGAGCAATAAATCTAGAGCATAAGAAATCACAGACAAAGCCGATAAAGCCTGTTCTCCAAGTGTATGAGGCAAAAGCCCTAAGCTCTGCACTCTTCGGTGCCGAGATATGGGCCTATGAAAAACTAACAGCATTAACGCTTGTTGACAACAAGTTTTTGCGTAATCTTACTGGTCTCCCAGAGAGTACCCAGATGAAGCCATTGAGATATGACCTGGGCAGAAAGGCTATAGCAGATATGGCTAGATTGCGTCCTATTTCATATTGGCGCCGGCATTGGGTAACCCCTGAGCTTGCTCATTATGCCCAAGGGTTTATGGATGTTCTTAAAACTGATGTATTCCACAAGATAATGTGGCTAAAGAAACTCTCCAAGACTCTTGTGGTAATGGGTATGCAGGGGCTGTGGGAAAATACAGAGGCAGCTCCATTTTCAACCAAAGACATTTTAAAAGAAAAGTACTGGGAATTGGTTGCGTAACGCGTCTGGAACAGTGCTGATCCCTCGACCATGGAAGGTCGCTTCCTGGAGGTTAAACCTACACCCAGTTTAGAGTTATATTGGGATGTTATTACGAAACCTGGGGACAGGAAGCTCTATTTTCAGCTTAGAGTAGGATCTTTACCTTTAAGATTGCTGACCGGCAGGTGGGCCAGAGGTAATAGCAATATTTGTCCGGCTTGGTTAGCTGCAAAGGAGACCATTGGCCATTTTCTTTTTGTCTGTCCTACCTATATAATCCCTAGACGAGTCTGGCTAAAAGCTATGTGCATATCGCTAGGTACTAGAGATAGTGCGGTGGCATTACGATTAATTTGCACTAGCACTTTACCGGTTATCTCAGTAGTGGTTGCCAAATATCTGGGGTGGGCTTGGCTATTAGGAAAAAATTATGCTGTGATTAACTGGTTTATCCTCGATGCTCATATGAAACTATGAACTACAAATGTATCTAGGTGTTGATAATGCTAGAGATTCCACTGATGGGCCTTTGCCAGTATTAACTGCGATAATATGAATTTGGTGTCTGTCTTTTTTTAATTGTGCCCCATTACCGTTCACTGCCTATTTTACTGAATTTTTGGTATAGTGCTGTCAAAATGCTTTTTTATTCTCTTTCTGCTCTTTTTAAAAAAAAAAAAAAAAAACTTTTATATTATGATGAATCATTTTGTAATTGTAACAGAAAGTGTTTTAGACATTGTTAATGTTAATGCATTTATATTAATAATGGAATGTTTGCTCGAATAAAGCTAATTTGACTGACTGACTGACTGTATGTCAGTAGGAATCAGGAACCATGATACAAAAGAGGCAAGGTTTGGAAACAAGAAGAAACTACATGGACCATAATGCATCAGGACAGTGGTGTAAAAACCAGGCCTGGAGAGAGGTATGAAGCAATCTCTGCAAAAAGCTGTAGAGTGTTTTGACATAAACTGGGGGACAGTTAGGCCCTTACAGGGACTTCATGGGTACCACCTGATGGCAGGGTGGCAGAATCCTGACATTTCTCTGACCTGCTCCCCCTTCCCTCAGAGAGAGGCACAAAAGGTTGCCAAATGTAAGGCAGGGGTCAAACATAAAATTTATTTCAAAACATTTTACAAGTCTGAATAACTCACTGTAAAGCTGAAAATGTACTTTGGAGCATAAATATGGAGGATAGTGTTTTAGGATTCCAGAAATTGTAAGGTTTTCACTTCCAAAGAATCTTTCCTTTGGAACGTCTTTCAGTGGGATGATAAGATAACGTTTGAGGAACTAGGTGATTGGCAACCAGGTTGTTCTATGAATATGTTGCTGTGGTTATGGTAGTGCCAAAGCCTTGCTCTAAAAATATTGCAGTCATCAGAGCAAGTATATTCTTGGTGCCCAGGTTGTTCTCCTTAAAGGACACTGATGTCAGGGTATGTATCTTCTGGCTTACCAGGCTGTCAACAGGGATGGCGTATATTTGGTACACAGCATTACATAAGGTAAATTCCCTTTAGCAATGGCAAAGAAGAATTCCTTCTGAGCAGAGGGTTCAGGAACTGAAGATTGTGCAGGAACATTGTAATGATGCCTCATGATTTCAGAGTTTATGTGATCAGTGCTTTTATTTGCTAGCACCTGTGATACTTCCATGGCAGAAACAGACTCATTAGTAAAGCATACTGGCTCCTTACTTGTAGGATTCAGTGAAATGGTTTTGCGGGGATTCTGCACATACACAGAACTATGCACAGGAAAACAGGACCTCAGTGAATAGGTGGTATACCAACCTACCACATCCGTAAGGCAAAAATCCATTACCGACTAGCTATAGTGTCTCATTTGTTCTCCATCTACAGCAAAGCTACCAATGATTAGACAACCCAGAACACATAACTCTATCTTGGGAATCATGGGAGCCAGACGCTCTTTCGCTTAGCCACTCATACTTGTCCACAATGCGAATAATAAGAGATGCTGTATAGTTTAAAATGTTTATTTCAACTAACGCGCCCTATGGTGCAGAACACGAGACAACACTAGCAGCAGAATGCATAAACACAATATAGTTAGCATTTTTACAATTCCATAGAATACAAACAGGGATGTCATGTTAGAGAAAACAATGGAAAAGTCCGAAAACGACCTAACCACCCTCCCTGTGACAAGAGATAGTTTATTATAAAACAGAAGACATCTGGGCTTTGTCAGCAGACCCCCCCCTCCCCCCTCCACCTCAGGGCCTAGATGCAATGTTCACATCGCAGGACAAACACAAGTCTTCTCTCTGGAAAGGTGTCTCTGTGCAAAAGAGGTTGTGTTTGCAATATTAAAGTACAAGATTTCCAGAAGTGCAAATGTGTGTAGCATGTTATGTCTAGGTGCGAGGGACAGATCAGAACAGAATACCAAGGGGCATTGTTGTTTAACCTTGAACATCGTTTGCAGAGTAAACCTCACAGAACAGCAAAGAACCAGCAAGGCAGACAGTTCTAATGTGTAAAGAAGTACAAATAAAGTTTGCGAAATTGATGTTTGCAGTGTTGTGCGCAAAAGCACCTTCAGGACAGCGAATCTCATGCTAATTTAGCAGTTGTCAACAATGGACCTATAAGCCTTACTAGAGTGGTGGATAAGCTGTCTTCTTCATCCTTTGTTTATATGTTTTGTAACATCTTTAGTCATTTACTAGGTTATTCACAAAAGTAAATTATACCTATGGGCAATTTACACTTTTAATTGACTCCTACACTTGTGGGTACCTTTATTAGTTTTGGCTGGTCACACAATCTGAATGTAAAGTTACTCAAAAGAGTAAACTGACACACATGTACCTTAAAAAGGGGGGGTGGAGCCAAACGTACAAGTGTAAGTTACAATTGTCAGAAAAAAAATACTTTAGTAAGTTCACCAGCACACATGGCCAACCTCTGCTACTGCAACACCCTCCAAAAGAACATAATGGAGGAGGGACATAAAATAAAACCCCATAGAAAATAATGTTAAAATAAATGAGATATTTGAAATAATTAAGAAAATTCCTTTTTTTCTTAAAAATGATATACTAATAAATATTTAATATTTAATTCTACATTATGTTAACACAATTTAATTTAAAAATGAATGTCATTTATAAACAATATGAATTTCTTTTTTATTCTATACATCATATTAAATAATTATAAATGTATAATAAAACTATTTTCTACTGTATGTGGGAATTTGTTTTTTCTTTTAAGTTTCAAAAAAGAATCTTATGTATTTGAATTAATGATAGAATTTTTTTTAAAATGTAGTGCTGCAGCATTTTTTCGTTTTCTACGTTTAAAAGAATTATGAAAAATTAATGTCAACTAATATTTACCACAAAAAGATTTCTACTAACAGTTGCTTGAATGTAAAAAGGCAATAAGTAAATCAATTATTGGATAAAGTCTGTTGTTTTCATGGCCAATGTGACAATATGCGCCACTGTAAAGATAACCTAAATATGCATTGGAGAGGTGTGACACCCCAAGGTGTTTATATGTCTGCCATCAAAAAATGTGTATAGATTACTGTTTTTTAATAGACAGCAGGATCTTGAAAGATCTCTCCATCAATTTGGCTTTTAGAATCCCTTTGCTCTATGGTCTTACTCGTTAATCAGTGTTCAAGAAAAACTAGACTTACTTTTGACTAAATATCATTTTCTCTTAATACCATTTTATGGACATGGGTTGATTGGTTTAATCCCTCAAGTTTACATGAATTGAAAGACTATGCACACACACACACCCAATCACTGAGATCGCACCAGACACAGGCCCCAACTTGAGGTCCCAATCAGCCATACTAAAGCATTCAGCTCATATTATACCGACCTCTACAGAACGCCTCCCGCTATATCCCCTGGCGTAATTAGATGCTTCTTAACCCCTCTCCCCAAGCCATTCATAAGTGCCATGGAACATGAGGAACTGGATGAATTAATAACTGTGACCGAGGTAAAGAAGGCAATACATTACCTGGACTGTAATAAGACCCCATGATTCGATGGGCTTCTAACAGAAAACTGTGATTGGTTCTCAACTAGCCTTGCCCCTAAATTAGTCAAGAAATTTAACAAGGCTCTCACAATAGACACGCTCTCCCACCTCCCTCCAGGAGTCCCTTCTTATATCCCTGCTAAAGCCAGATAGGTATTCCACTCATCCTCCCCCTAGCCATTCTGGGAGCAAATTACAAGATGCTCAGCAAGATCCTCATGGAACAGTACCTGCAGGTGCTTTCTGCCCTAGTCCATCCCAACCTGAATGGTTTTGTAGCAAGCCGCAGCATACCCAACAACATTAGGCTCCTCTTTCATGTGATGGGCCTTCTCACAGTACCAGCAGTAAGCATGTCTCATACGGGACCTTAAAAAAGTCTTTAAATTCCTGTCCTGGGATTACAATTTTGGCATCCTAAAGGTTGCGGGCTGAAGCCGGCGCCTACTAGTTTACATGAAGCAGTCATCCAGGGTGCATATTGGCAGCTTGCTCACTCTCCTTTCCCATAGGAAATAACTAAATCCCTCTCAGGCCATATCCAAGATTTAACACCACCACCATCCCAAATCATGTGTGATGCACTGGCAAATTTCTTCTTTTCCAAAGTAGATGACATTTACCAGGCATTTTCCTGCAAATCAACTGAAACTTCACACCAAACAGAGCCTTCTATCCTGACTAAACACCAAACTCCAATCTTTCCCAATTTCAAACCTATAACTGATGACCAAACATTGAGCATTGTCTCAACTATTAAGTCTGGATCCACACTTGATCCTTGCCCATTTTCGGTCCTCCCCCCAGTGATGGATTCAATAATACCTGTCTTGACACAGGTATGTAACTCCATACTGTGCTCAGGAAACTATCCTCAGTTCTTAAAAACTACGCTGCTCAAACCTCTCTTAAAGAAACCAGGAGCAGACAAGACCGAATTAAAAAACTATCGGCCAATTGCCAGTTTGCCTTTCCTGGCCAAAGTGGTAGAGAAGGCCATGAATACTCAATTGTCAGATTACATTGAGAGGCACAGTCTACTGGACGACACCCAATTCGGGTTTCGGAAATATCATGGGACAGAAACGGCCCTAATCAAAGCCGCTGACGATGTGCGCTGAATTAGAGATCTTGGCGGAACTGCAGTTTTGATACTGCTTGATCTCTCAGCAGCGTTCGACACGGTCGACCATAAGATTCTGGTCGACCGTGTCGAGAAGATGGGCATTTGCCAAACAGCCAAGGAACTTCTGGCCACTTTCCTTTCTGAGAGAACTCAAGCAGTCACTCTAGGACCTTACCAATCTGCTAAGCTGTTACTGCCATGTTGGGTACCTCAAGGCTCATCCCTCAGTCCGACACTATTTAACATCTATGTGTCGGACCTTGCCAATATCATCAAGGCACATGGGATGGGCCTCACCTCATATGCGGACGACACGCAATTGGTCATGGCCATAAGGGGAGATGGACCAGAATTGGCCAAACGCCTACAGAGGGGAATGACGGAGATAGGAGATTGGATGAATACCAACTGTTTAAAACTTAATTCAGAAAAGACTGAAGTAGTAATATTTGGCCCTCTTTCTCCAAGCTGGTCAGCCGAATGGTGGCCAGCCAGTTTTGGAGCCATTCCCAAACCTGTCTCCAAGGTTAGAAATTTGGGTGTCATCTTTGATGATGGCCTCAATTTCATGGACCATGCAAATAATGTGGCTTCCACAGCCCACTATAAACTCTGCATGATCAAAAAAATCAGTCCTTACCTTCCAGTGGCGGTTATTAAGACCTTAGTTAGTTCTTTGGTCTTATCGTCACTGGATTATTGGAACGGTTTATTTCTGAATACACAAATCAGAGTCCTAAGAAAACTACAGTCAGTGCAAAATGCCGCAGCCCGCCTGGTTTTTGGAATTCCCAAATATGTTTCCACTTCAGATGCAATAACGCGACTTCACTGGCTGACGATCCAGAACCGGATCAAATTTAAATCATTATGCATTGTCTATAAGACACTTAATGGACAGGGCCCACACTCATTGAGAGAGCAATTGAGACCATATCAGCCTTCCCGTCAACTTAGGTCCTCTAACAACAATCTTTTAGTGATTCCTCGCGTGAAAACAGTATCCTGGGGCGACCGTCGCTTTACAGTCGCCGCACCAAAATTGTGGAACACCCTTCCGCTGGACATCAGAATCTGTCCAACGCTGCTTCACTTTCGTAGGAGACTCAAAACATGGCTGTTTACTCAATAACTCAACAAGGATTAATCGTAGAGAACTGATCATCATCTAGATTACTGCAAACATCAAGCGCCAAGACGCCTACGGGTAAACGCTGCGCTTTACAAATAGCAATAAATAAATAAATAAATAAATAAATAGGTTGTGGAACGTGTCAGTTATGCCCCCTCTTGCCTATTCTATTCTCCATTGCCATGGACCTGTAGGCCTATCGCCTTCACCTGGAAGGACACCAATGGGGAGGATCCTTTTGGACAGAAGTGTACATGCCATGTTGTTATACACTGATGATCTGCTACTGTACATCTGGGACACCTCCTCAGACACAGCCTCATTATCTGTGACCTTTTGGGGCTTGGAGGAAGTGTCAGGCCTCCAAGTGAACTAGTGGAAATTGTATGCCTTTCCTTTTTACTGTGATGCCCCCCCAAAGGTCAATTATCTAGGTGATACCCCTTTAACCTGGAAGACAATAGTGGTCCGATATCTAGGGGTCAGGTTAGACCACACACAAAGGTAGTGGTCCGATATCTAGGGGCCAGGTTAGATCACTCTCAAAGGGACCTGCTTGAGGACAACCAGAAGAGTGTTTTCTGTGGTACATGAAGATACAAATCCTGCAGGTAGGCTTTAGTTTGTTTATTGAAATCAGAGAGTAGATGAGAGCAAACTCCTCTCTGCTGGTCAGGAAACAACTGAACAACAAGCGAATGGTCTGCTTCAAACAAAAGCAGAGAACACTTTAAATTGCTTCATTCCGGAAAGCCTGGAGCTCAGAACTAGTACAACACATCTTCCTCCTTTCCCAACTACCAAGAAGAAAACGAAAGGCACAGACTGCATTGTGTACAACAAAATTAACATACAAAATGATTATGGTAAATAGGTGAAACAGGTGGTCTGCGACTCCTTGCGGTTCTGGAGACACTAGAACCCTCAGAACAAGGAATGGAACCACTGGATAGTGAAGCACCCAGCTCCTCTGAAACCCCAGACAAAGCCTCACAGGAGTCACCACTCGCAGCAGTCGCTCTCAACCCGACTGGATTAGCAACGACATCTGATTCTTGTGCTAGAACATAACCACTGCTGTTGGAAGTTTCCTCTGTGGGATTCCAACTCCTTTGGTACAAAGATACCTATCGAAAATTCAATTATTCGCCATTTTCCAAAACAATACAGTGACCAAAAATGTTTGTGACTCTGTAAGGCCCCTTGAACTTGGAAAGACCTCTGCCAATCCTCCCACTCCAGGCCTTCAGTAAATCTCCCTCCTTGATGCGGCTGGGTGTACAGGAACTTTCCTGAGGCTCTGGAAAAACCCCACCTAGAGCCACCACATTCCTCATCCATGCAGGAACCATTTGGAACCGGGGACTCTCCCTCGGTTCAACTCAAACGAAGACTTCTCCCCACCTCCGTGCCTCATGGTACAGTAGTCACAGGGGGAACAAGGGGACCCTACTCACTTAGAAACCAGTGTGTTCACTATATATCGAAAACATTGGTTCCAGTGGTGCATCAAATGTACGACTAATAATTAATACAGCATATGTTAATTAATAACACTTCAATGGTTTAAAGGGATGTCAGAAAGAGAGAAGACTCTACACACTTAGATTTCATTGATGTTCTATTTCATTTCAATAATCGGTCAATATTTACATACATATAGTGTTCACAATCACAAGTGCAGAAGTGACCCAAAGTGTAAAAGTGAGAACCAAAAAATTACAATAAGTATACAAAAGGTGTAATATACAGGGTTTCTTCAGGGAATATTATACAAGGAGGAGAAAACGACCATCAAGTAAATGATAATGACAACAATACATGTCAAAGTAGCTATCTCAAATCAGAGGCACTGTTTGGGTTCGTTTTCTGGCAGTAGCCATTTGAATAATTCCCTTCATGACTCTGTTAGCTCTGTCACACAGGCCAATCTCTTGTGGGTTATACAGTGAAGTGCGGTGGTGAACAACACCACAATCTCCCAAAAAGGAATGTATCTCCAGCAAGACCAATTGCGTGCCATTATCAGTGATAAGCACTGATGGGATGCAAACATCTCATTCCCCTAAACACCTGATAGTACTCTTGGTGGTAACATCTCTCACAAGCCTTACACTCAACCATTTTGAAAAAATATCCACCACAACAATGCCAAATCTGTCTCTTCCATTTACATCTGCCATAGGACCAATGAAATCCAGGCATATACTATGCCAAGGCTCTCCAAGATTACTAATATGTCCTATCCTACCGCCCACCTTCAATCTTTTTTCACCTTCCTTGCATAGAGGGCACATTTCCACCCAACTGACTACTTGTCCATCAGAACCAGGCCACCAAAAATTTACTTTCAAAGAACGTTGAGTCAACGTTTGACCCAGATGGCCTTCATGGGACAGCGCCACCAACTTCTCCCTAAGACCAAAATGAGGAACAAACTTCTTTCCCCTCATCAAAACACTTTTTTCCACACATGGACAACTCATCCAAAACTTTTATATACGGGCGAACAGAAACAGAGACACAACTCTCTCTTTTTAAACTAAAGTTTAACATCTTCAAAACTTCACGCAGAGTGCCATCGACTGACGCACCCTCACCTACCATAACTACATCTTCCACTGAAGCTACTGCAATGTCTTCATCCTCATCCATTACCCCGGGACCATCTACCACTTTCCAATCACCTGACATTCTAGATAAGCAATCAGCCTGCACATTTCTCCAACCATGAATATGTTCCACCACATACTGACACTTTTGAAGTTTGGAAGCCAATTTTGCCAGTCTTGCTGAACCCTTTCCAGTACCACAAGGTGATAACATTTTAATTAAAGGTTTGTGGTCTGTGCAAAGCAAAAACTTGGTACCCCACAGATAAGTCCAGAAGTACTCCACTCCTAAAGATGCAGCAAGGACCTCCCTCTCAATGACAGAGTCATTTTTTCAGCTGGGGTTAGCGTCCTAGATGCAAAAGCTATGGTCCCTTCAGACCCTGCATTTCGCTGTGACAACATAGTTCCCTAGCCATTAGCGCTAGCAACCACTGTGATTATTGACTTATGATTTACTTCAAAGGGAGTTAAAACCTTAGCCTCGCAAATTATTTTTTTATGTTATCAAAATATTCCTGATGTTGAACCCCCCACACAAAACTCACTCCCTTTTTAAGCAAACTCAAGCAAACAGTTTTATCAGAAAAATTCTTAACAAACTTGGCATAATGTTCAATTAAGCCCACAAATGACTCTAATGGATCTTTGTCTAAGGGAGGAGGTGCTAGGTCAATGGCACTGCACAGACTTTTCCTAGGTTTAACTCCAGCTGCGCTTATGGTGTACCCAAGATACTCAATTTGTTCTGACATGAATTTACACTTCTCCTTGCGGAGAGTTAAACCCACTTCCGCCAATTTTCCCAAAACAAATTTCAAGATAACATTATGCTCCTCCACAGATTTGCCAAAGATTAAGATATCCTCTTGGAAATAAATATCATTAAAGATTCCTTTAAAAATCTCAGTGACCACTTGCTGGAAAACACTAGCGGCCGATGATAACTGAAACGCTAATCGTGTGAATTGAAATGTCTCTCCAGAGGTGATGAATGCTGTGAGATGCTTAGAGTCATTGTGCAATTTATTCTGGTGGTAGGCGCTGTTTAGATCGAGTTTAGAAAAGAACTTAGCATCTTTCAGAGTGGTTACCAGTTCACTAATATTTGGCATGGGAAATGTGTCAGCCACCACACATTGATTCAACGATCTCAAATTCACGCAAAATCTCAATTTCCCTTCAGCCTTCTTTGTTATCACAACAGGAGAAACCCAAGAAGAGGCTTCCACGGGTTCTATCACCCCAGCCTCTAGCATCTCCTTGATACGTTTCTTAACATTCTCTCTCACCACAATGGGCACCCTCCTGACTTGCATGCGTATGGCAACTTTCTTTAAAACGATGCAATGCAAATAATCCTTAAGTTGTTCTAGTTCTTCCCTAAAAACAAGCTCTGCTCTCTCAAAATGTTCTCACCTCCCCCCCCTTCATCCTCAATGACCATAACCTGTGTGGGTGCTCAGGGATTCACTATGATCTGTGAATCATATTAGTGCACCCACCCTAGGATAGGGGACCTTGCTCTGCCACATAGACTTTACCATGAATTTCCCTGCCAGAAAACATGATGGTAGCTTTGAAGTACCCCACTAAATCGATGGATTCACCTTGGTATCCACCAGGTGAACTATCCTTGGGCAATAATTTTTTTTGTTACAGTACACTTCAAATAAACTCTTGGGAATTATTTTGTATATAAATCCGGTGTCCACCATCAAACATATTTCGCACTCATCCACCACAAATAAGGCTTTAGGCCTATTTTTCCTTATGTCATTCTCATTCTGCACCTTCTCATCACCAACCACTAGGATTTTGTCCACCCGTGCAGAACCCATTTCTTCAACTTCTTGTACACATGCTACTCTAGAACGAGGTTTACTCTTGCAGACCCTGGCATAGTGACCAACACATTCGTATTTTAAACACTTTTGCAGTAAAACAATATTGTAATCAGAAGAATGAGCAACACTACCACACCTGTTGCAGGACTTAACATTTACACTTTGGTGTAAAACATTTTTTTATAGTACTTCCCCTTGCTTTTGACACCAGCTACTACTCCCATGTCGTCTTCACTGCAGTCAGCGTCCTCAAAATTATCACAATCTGAAACTTCAGTAACATCCTGGCCTAAGTTTCTTTTTCCAATTCTCTCATGAAGCCCTCAGATTGTTCTACTACTTTAGCTAAATCGATAGCTGCCTTCAAGGAGAGATTTTGCTCTGCCCAAAGTCTTTCTTGTATTTTTTTATTGCTCCTTTGGACCATTAGTTGGTCCCTTATAAATTCAGTTGTCATCACACCAAATGTACACTTGATGGCTCTTAACCTCGCTATGAACACATCTATTGATTCATGTTGTTTTGATGTTGGGTATAGAACTTATACCTATTCATAACAAGATATTCTTCCTTGGCGTATCGAGGCACCATACTGAAAATTTCCTCTTTGTGTTCAGCGGCCATGGATTGACCATTGGCTTGTAAGGCTTGGGGTAAGTATCGAAAAACATGTTGACCTTCTTTTCCAAGTGTACTAAGCAACAGTACTTTCTTCCTTTTTGCAGTAAAGTCTTGCTCATCAAGTGCATCCAAGTAATTCTCAAACATGAGAATCCAATCTTCCCATGGTATAGTGGGGGTACCTGTCTGCGGCAGGAAGTAATGCTACTGGAATTTGTGCATAAACCATCTTTAGTGTGAGCCTTACAATGTATTACAAGATTGAGATTACTAGAATGTAATGAACTACTTAAAGTATGTCCGTAAACTGCAATAAATTGCAATACTTTGCAAATCAAGTATTAAAAGTAAAGTACCTGAACGCGATATAAAATTGGTGTGTATATCACCGAAGAGCTGCTCTGGTTCACTCTGTGATGCAGCGCAGAAGGAGACAGGCCAATGTGTGAAACCGAGAGACGGTTCCAATGTCTCTCGTTAAGCAAGATTGGTTGCGCAGGCTTTGCGAGGCAAATTCAAAGATGTCCACCAATGCAGTACATGGGACGTATGCGTGTGACGTTGTAACATTGAGCTTGACGCTTAAACGCTCTCTGTCATTTCCATGGTAACAGTTACCATAGTGGTGAGATGACATAAATTAGTTGAGACAGAAAGTATATATTTTTTTCATATTTCTGAAATGAACGAGGAAAGCAATATTTCTCTTGCCTACATGGATGCACATGTTGCCCACTTGCATCTGTGGCTGTCAGAGGTGTCGGACGCTGGGACACCTCAACTGGGACTGAGCTGGCCCTCTCCTATGCACACATGGATTAATCAGAATTGTCGCCAAAAATTGTGGTAAATGAAGATACAAATCCTGCAGGTAGGCTTTAGTTCCCTTATAGAAGCAACAGAGTAGATGAGAGCGGACTTCTCTCTGCTGGTCAAGAAACAACTGACCAACAAGAGAATGCTCCACTTTAAACAAAGGCATGGAACATTTTAAACTGCTACGTTCCAGAAAGACTGGAGTGCAGTACAAGTACAACACTTAAGTCCCAAATGCGATTTTGCCAGCAGCTATCCCTTGCTTTAACAGGTAGGATTGCACTTTCCATAATGGTTTCCTGCCTCCCATATTACTTCATAAACATTCCAATGTTCCCACACTAGTGCTTCTTTAGCATCAGATGCTGGAGGACCTACTGTGGGATGGTGGGAGGTGACGGGTAGCTCTGAATAAACTCCAAATGGGGGCGGGCTTAGGGTACCATCCTTTGAATCTTTTTATCTTGCTGCCCAGCTCCAATGGGTGTTCTGCTAGATGATAGGCACAAACCTGTGAAAAACAAGTGTGGGGGAAGGCCTTCTTCCCCTATACATCATATGCCAACTCCTTCATCCCTCTAGTAAGACACCCCAATCTCAATCTTGGTCCCTGCACAGGTGGATCACCAGAAAGTTCCTACACAGGATCTTCCAACTGATGAAAAAGGTAATACCCTACCCCCTAACATTCTCCTCCAGAGCCTACCAGGACCCTTGGGTCCTTTCATGGCTGATCAGCTGACAGAATGCCATGCACGCCCCTTTAATACCATGGACGACGTTTTTCAAGACACCTAATTCCTTACATTCAATCAACTCCACCAAGACTACAGCAGCCCCCTGAGTCAGTTCCTAATAAATGGGAAGCTGATAGCAGCATTCATCTCACTATGGGGAGCGTTAGAAGCAGAGCCACCTACCTACACAGTGATATGTACTCTGAACCTAACTGCACAAAAACAATCCTAAGAGTTATTTTCCACTTTCTAAGTGTGCTGCATTCTGCAGCACACTTAGAAAAGAGGAAACAACAAGGAGAAATACAGATATTCCTGCTTGTTCCTCTGGTGGGAAGACATACAATTCTGACATAATTCCAGGTCTACCAGTGTTGGTAAATCTGAGAATGCTTCAGAATACATAGGTGGAGACACAGGTGGAGGCGTGAGAACATCCATGCTCCACCTATGAAATGTTCCCACCATGCAGAGTAACACAATGCAGCAAATTGCCCTGCTTTGTGCGACCCCAGATTTACCAAGCCACTCAGAACCACACAAGGTGGCCCTGCATAGCCTGGTAAATGTCATTTTAAGTTTTGCATCGCCCAGGGTCCTCTTGTGTGGTGCAAGGGTGACACAAAACCTTAATAAAACTGGGCCTGGGTTTCAAACCATCGGAACCAACACTAATGGAAGGTGCTTTTTTGTTTGAGACACTTAGAATGTCAATGTCAAAGCCTTTTGTTCAGATATATTTATAATATATTGATCTTAAAACATCATAATATTAAGAAAAGATTACAAGTTGAAAATTTGAGTACTTACAACAAAATAAAAATGCGGTTTCAAATTTCTGAAGCTCACTTTAATTGCGGGCACAATCCTGATTTGCTGCATTTCGTTATGCTTCTCATTCACAATATTTTTCTCATTAGCCAACATGATAATCAGCATAAGTCAAGAGGAAAATGATGGACTCTATGCAAAGGTTGGAATCACATCTTAAAAAGACATGCACATACCTCAATACTTTCTTATGAGAAGACAATATTTTTGTCCTTTACTCTAAGTTCCTCACTATATATGTTGTATATTAAACCTTTACCTGTATTAAACAATTATATCATACTTCCAAAATGTCATCATGTCCTGCCTCCTAGTTCCTAAAGAATGTTATTTAAGAGAAATATTTTGTTAGAGTCTTTTTGCATCACGGGGGTGTCAGAGTTTCATTAACTTGATACTGGATTTTTATCCAAGTCCATTAGAAATGGATATTTAAGGCTTCATCAAATGTTACAGTCTTTTTTAATGGCAACGGTCCTTAAAACCTTTCTTTATCACCCACAGGAATAGTGGTCATTAAAATATTCAGTTGCTTCTTAATCATTTTCTATTGAAACCCATTTGAATTGTTAGTGTTAAATGAGCAGTCTAAGTGTATATATGCCAAATACTTCACAATTATTTAGGAATCATTATAACTGATTCTACTTTAAAGAGACCCAGTAGACCCACGTAGTCACACAGACAAATGTGCTTTGTCTGTAGATCCTCAACAGAAAATACTTTCTCAAACGTTTAGCATCTTGCACAGCACCCAGTGTCCTTTATAATGATTACAATTATTAAACCCCTGCCCTACGGCCATTTTAGTCTCTCATCACTCACCACTGAATTCTTCTACAACGCCTTTACGTCCGATTCAAACGTCAGGAGAGGGCTAGTAGGACTTGTTCTCCAATTTAATTAGTTTCACCTGTATGAGCGCAACATTTATATTGGACTATGTCTTAAAACATTATATTTTCAATCTTTGTCTATGAATGGGTGCATGAGTGTCTCAGTGGGTCTGTGAGTGGTCTGTGAGTGGTATGTGAGGGCCAGAGTGGGTGTGTGAGTTGGTGTATAAGTGACTGCGTAGATCTGTTAGTAAGCAATTCTTCATTGCTAGATTAATAAAAAGCATTGCAATGTAATACATGATAAATACCTATACACTACAACGTACAATTAAACAATCGTCATGAATTCATGGCAATAAAATCAATTAATACCTGCTCCTCCAGCCAAGGGAGCCCCTTCACCTATCAAAGTACTGCTTCATCAAAAGGTACAGTGGCATAGTAAGGGTTAAAGTGTGAATGCTAATTTTAGAGTAATTTTGACTGTGGACTGCGGTGAATGTTTCATTCATTCAGCGTTCCGTCCATCATTTGTTACCACAGCATTTCAAGATAGCCTGGCTGATAAGGGGTGTTTCCCTGAAACCGGTCCCAGCATATTTGTTTCCGGTCCAGGGAGGCCCTGGCGGCTTTGCAGATCGGGCTGGAATGTTCCTAGGAGGAACAGGGTCAAGACTGATTTGCATATGGCTGGGTCCAAACTGGGGTGGCGTAGTGAGCAAAAAAACTATGGATTTAACCCTGATCTCTTGACTGAGAACGAATGTTTGATTCAGTCAGCATTCCGTCCATCATTTCTTGCCACAACACTTTACACCCTAATTGGGATGGGTATGCCCAGAGCTGGGTCCCTTGCTCGCTGTTCCCTGGATTCAAGCAAGCCTGGCTGATGAGGGGTGTTACCCCACAATCGGTCCCAGGACACTTATTCTGTTCCAGGGAGGACCCAGCTTGGCAGTTCAGGCTGGACTGTTCCCATGAGAAACAGAGTCAAGACTGATTTGCATATGGCTGAGTCCAAACTAGGGTGGTGTATTGAGCAAAAGAATGATGGATTCTACCCAGATCTCTAAACTGAGGGTGAATGTTTGATTAATTCAGCATTCCATCCTTTACTTGTTACTTGCTGCAGCACTTTTCTCCCTAAGTGGGATCAGTATGGCCAGACGTGGGGCTCGATCCCACTGTGCCATTGGATTCAAGCTAGCCTGGCTGAGGAGGGGTGTTACCCAGAAACCGCTCCCAGTATGCTTGTTTCCAGTCCAAGGAGGACACAGCTTGGTAGTTCAGGCTGGACTGTTCCCATTAGGAACAGGGTCGAGACTGATTTGCACATGGCTGGGCCCAAACTGGTGTGGTGTAGTGAGCAAAAGAACGTTGGATTTAACCCAGATCTCTTGACTGGAAGTCAATGCTTGATTTATTCAGCAGTCCGTCCATCATTTGTTGCTGCAGCACTTTTATAGTCCAGGGCAGGTGCAGGGACAGATTAAGTAAGCCTTAGGGGATCAGTGCCCTGATTCATTAAAAATGTGAGTGCTTATTATAGAATGTTTAAAAAAGGATAACATCTAAGAAAGCAGTGCAGCCATAAAAGCAGAGTCCATTTTTGAGATGAAAGTGCAGATGCTTATTTGATCACTCTAGGGTAGTACATTATGAACCATAAAGATGCAAATGCTAATTTATCATATCCAGTTTTTTAAAACTTAGTGTACAGAGGCATATGATAAAATCTAGAGCGAGCGCTAGGCATACCAGGATCGATCATTATAGAGAAGAATGTCCACTCATTAAGCGTTCTAAGGCGGTACATTTTTAGAGTTAAAGTCTGAGTGCTTAATCCTCACAAATCAGAGTGATGTGCATTATGGAATTTAGACATAAATGCAGCAGTTGGGTGTAGTGGATAATTGAGGAGGTTTGAGAAGATTTGAGGTGTTGATGCACATAACAAAATCAAGGACAATGCTAATTCTCTGGACTGTTCTTGCCTCCCTGCATTCAGCTGGATCCTTGGTCACAGACCTCTTATCAAATCTTTGTAGGAAATTATCCATTGCACAATTCAGACCAATATCCACTGGATCAAAACCAGACAACACTGCTTCTCTACATTACCTCATGCCCCAATCTCTCCACTCCCTGCACAGGAGCTTACATCAATCCCCAATGCCAGAGCGGCACAGGCATGAGCTGTAAACAATATTCCCCGGCTCTTGAGTGCATAGCCGACAAGCGTCTTACCCTAGCCTTTTTCTCCATAGGAGAAGATGCCTTAATGAGGGTAATAGTCCCAGCCTATATTTCAGGAAGTGTGTCTTGGGCTGGTTGCAGTAAGTTTCCCTTAAGTAGTCCTGTGGTTTTAGTTTGGTGTAATTTTGAAGTGTTCAGCACCCATGACTGCACTTGGACAGTCTGTCTTAGTCCTTAGGCATTGATAGTTGCTGTGTGCTGGATTTAGTTCGTTTTTTCAACTCCAGGTGGCCTAAAAATTTGTCCCAGTACTATATAGGCCGACCTGTATTCCAGTTCATGTCAAAGCTAGCAGCCCTAGGGACCCGCCAGTAGCCATCAGTAGTCCATGACAACAGACCGGAAGGCCCCCTTCCGAGCCAAACTCCCGCCTAATTTGTTTAAACAATGTTTTCTGTTGTAGTTGGAGAATTGACCTGCAAATTTTAAGCATCATTTTATCCAAAGTGGCAAAATCCTGATCCCTGAGCGACTCACTCCCAAAGGTCATAATGGAGAGGATCTTAGCTTGGGCCACTTGCAAAATTGGTGTGAGCGTAGGGCCATTTAGTTTGTTGTAAAGATATCTCAGGCCACAAGCTAATGCATTCCCTTTCTTCCTTATTTCCTCCAATTGGTCACTGTATCCTCCATTCCCATTGAAGTACACTTCAAGGTATTGAAACTTTTTACTGATTAAAATTTTTCAAGCCGAAGAGACCGGGTGTCCTTCTGACCCTTTTTCCTTGCACTATTAGTATTTTTGGTTGTTTCCTTTTGATAGTCATGTCATTTCTCGCTGAGTAGGCTAGAGTTGTGTGAAACAGATGCTGTAAACCAACCTTGGTTCTGCTTATGAGAACTAGGTTATCCGCGCACAATAAAATCAATAGCTGGAAACCCACCAATTTGGACAAGTGAGAGTTACTTCATTTAGTATAGGAGTAAGATCAGAGAGAAAAGATTAAATTAAGTTGGGGCCAACACACATCCCTGTGTTGAGGCCTTGCGTTGTTTTGATTTCCCTTGATAAATGAGAACTATCCCCTACTTCAATTCTGACGCAAGTTTCAGTATGCAATAGTTCCAAGTCCTTTAGCATGCTATTTGGAATGTTAAAATTGACCAGTTTCCTCCAGAGCTTTCCCCTGTCCACCTTATGTCAATAAAGCCTAAGCAAACTGGGTGCTTGTTCATTTTAGCAGAATCAGCTAGCAACAAAAGTGCCATGATGTTTGCCATGGTCCCTGTTTGTTTTGTGAAGCTAGTTTGGTTTGGGGGAGTAATGGAATGCACCTCTGCTAAATGCAGTAATTCTTCCAGAAGAACTCATGCAAAATACTTTGCATCATTGTCAATTAGGGCTACTAGGCAATAATTTCCAGGATAGCCCCTATCCCCTCCCTTATATATCGGGGAGAGAATTGAGCCTCTCCATGAGGATGGGATGCCATGGTGCTGGATAACGGTGTTGATTACCGGGGTTAATTGAGCTGCCTAGAATGATAGATCCTCCTTATAGATGGCTGGTGGTATTCCATTTGACCTAGCCCCCCTTCTTTGCATCCGCTTGCAATTTACCTCTGAAGAGCAGCTGAGGTAATAGTGCACCAAGATGATGTTTGGCCCCTCTCCCTGTGTTGGATTTCCAAGGTTCTTATGAGATACGAGTCTTCTGAGTGGCTCCTAAGTGTTTCCACCTGTGCCCCTAAATTGTAATGAATGCCCAGGAAATTACACAAGGTGCCTCAGAAATATTGGAAATGGCCCCCTTGGGGAGGCTCTGTGGATTTCGTTTACAGTTCGTCAAGAGGAGGTGGAGGTATTTATTTTTATGTTGTAGAGCAGCTTGGCCCAAAACGAATCTAGGCACTCCCTTTTAAAGATGCCATTTTCCCCTTTTAAGTGTTTCCTCATGGCCCTGAGGTTGTTCACTATACAAGGATCCGTGGATGACCTTTTCAGATGATTTACTTTCTTCTTGGCCATTCTGATTGTACGGTAGCACCCCATCCCCTCCAAAGGATTGACCTTGCTCTCGTGCCATTCCCTGTTAGTTGTAACTGGCTTAACTAGCTTGGTGAACTGATTTGCAAAGTTTGTGGTAAACCTTTTCCAGGTGGTCAATGGGTTTTCACCTGCTTTTGAGGTTACCTCCAGTTGTTTAGCACCTTGTGCCACTGCTGGTAGGGAGGCGACTGTGCACTTTATACATTTAAGGTTGATCATGTAACATGAAATTCCCTTATCCATTGCAGGTGAGTGAGCTTCTACGCCTATGTCAAGAATTATTTCTTGAAGCTGATGATCACTTTCCAGGTTCTTGACAAATTCATAAGCTGTGACAACCTGCAATAGTGGAAAGCCCACAAATCTATAATCGATGAGGTATGCTCCAGAACTGGTTAGAAATGAAGTCCCTGGTGTTTTGTAAGGGTTATAGCGGCCATTTAATGCTCTGAGGTCTAGAAGCCGTGTGCCGCTCAGGAGGATCTTGAGTTGGAGTCTTCCAAAGAGCATCTTGAGCCTCTGTGACCTTGCTCCTGGATGGTTTACTCATTAGGCACATATTGAAGTCTCCTGTGACAATTAATTAATTTTCCGATCTCTTCAGCCTATGCGTCAGCATCATCTCAATCAGCTTATCAATTAGCTGGGTGTGAGTGTGTCAGAGTGGGTGTGTGGATGCCCGTGTGAAAATCTTAGTGGGTGTGTCAGTGGTCTATGAGTATCAGTAGCGGCTTCTGGTGGGAGGGCTGCTGGACACTGATGTGGGCCAGGGGAGGGGCAGGGTGGGGGTAGTAAACTATGGATTACAGCTGATTAGAGGTAAGTAAATATATAAATAAATAAAATGACATTTGTTGCGCGTGCTGCATCGCCAAATGCGATGCAGCACGCGCAACACAATTCAATGGATTTGCGAATTTTCACATGTGGAATAAAAAAACCTGTTCCTAGGCATCTTCTTCTCACCAGAGGTCCCTCACAGACCCTTATATACCTCTGATGGGGTCAGGTTATCTCTACCCTGCCCCCTTCTTCTATATTACATATTTGTTTCTGCTGCAGAGGATCATTTCCCAGTGTGTAAAATAGCAGTTGCAACTTGCGAAATCTTCCCGAGTCCATAAAGTAAAAATAGACATTTAATATCCAATAGAAATTTTTGGGTTCAGGAATCCATCTCAAATTCACAAAGCAAACATATACATTTAATACGGGCCAACACATTTAGCATTCACAACTATGTGACTGACTCTCTCCATCTCTCATTGACCATGTGAGTGGATACATGATTGTCTGAGTGGATCTGTAAGCGGGTACATGAATGTGTGAGTGAATCTGTGAGTGGGTGAGTCAGTGTCTGACTGGGTCTAGGAGTGGGTGGATCTGTGTCTTAGTAGGTCTGTGAGTGGGTGCATCAGTGTCTGAGTGTTTCTGTGGGTGTATAAGTTTGTGAGTTGGTCTGTGACTGACTGCATAAGTCTCTGAGTGGGTCTATGAGTGGGTGCATGACTGTCTAAATGCATTTGTGAGTGGGTGCGTCAGAGTCTGAGTGGGTCTTTGATTGGGTGTGTTGGTGTCTGATTGGGCCTGTGAGTGGTGTGTTATTCTTTGACTGGATCTGTGAGTGGGTATGTCAGTGTCTGAGTGAGTCTGCTAGTGGGTGCATGATTGTCTGAGTGAGTGTGTGAGTGGGTGCATGAGTGACTAAGTTGGTCTCTGAGTGGGTGTGTGAGTATCTCAGTGGATATGTGAGTGGGTATGTGAGACTCTGAGTGGGTGTGTGAATGTCTGAATGGGTATGTGAGTGGGTGCATGACTGTCTCAGTTGATCTGTGAGTTGGTATGTGAGGGCCAGAGTGGTTATGTGAGTGGATGCATGCATGAATCAGTGGGTCTGTGAGTGTGTGCGTGAGTGTCTCAGTTGGTCTGTGAGTGGATATATGAGAATCTGATTGGGTGTGTGAGTGGGTGCATGAGTGTCTCAGTGGGTCTGTGAGTGGGTACCTGAGGGTCTGACTGGGTGTGTGAGTGGGTACATGAGTCTTTCAGTGGGTCTGTGAGAGTGTAGCAGAGGATCTGTGTGGGTGTGTGAGTAGGTGCATGAATATCTGAGTAGGTCTGTTAGTGGGTGCATGCGCTCTGGACGCAACAGATTCTCGAATATTCGCACACGGAATATAAAATACATTTCTATGCATGTTTTTCCCACCAGAGGTCCCAGACCCCTATATATCTCCCAGTTGGTTAGGGTATCTCTAACCTGCCCCTTAGCCACTAAATTGCATACTTTTTTCACTTCTGAGAACCATTCCCTGTTGTGTAAAATGGCAGCCACAACTTTCTACTCAGGTTATGGCCACACAATTTCAGCTGTGCTGTTGGCACTTGAATTCGCAAACAATGTTATGTTATGTTAAGAGATTTGTAGAGCACTTGTATACCCTAGGGTCAGACAACTTCCTTAATCTTGCTTTAAAAAGTAATTTGCTGTCTATGTTGACTCCTAGATTTTTTGCCTTGGTTACCGGACTAAGGGGAGATCCCAGTTCATCCGACCACCAGGACTGAGCGCAGGTGGGGGAAAGATTTTCAAACCGTATAACCTCAGTCTTATCTGAGTTCAGCTTTAGGTAGTGTTTGTTTATCCATTGGCTGATCACAATCATACAGTCATGGAATTGGTTGAAGATGTTAGTATCTTGGTTAAAAGCTGCGACAACAATTTGAGAGTCATCTGCATAGAAGGTGAGGGAGAAGCCATAAGATTTAATCAGTGCAGTGATGTAATCAGTGCAGCAAGCCCTGTTACATATATATTAGATAAGGTTCAACTAAGCAAGGAATCCTGGGGAACCCCGCATGGACGAGAAAAGGGAGAAGAGACAAATGTGTTGAGGTCAACCGATTGAGATCAACAGGGCTAATGCCTTCTCTTTGATGCCTAATTTTCCCAACCGGTTGCTCAGACACTCATGGTATACTGTTTTGAAGGCTGCGGACAGAACCAGGAAAATAAGAGCAGCTTCTCCTCCCCTATTGAGTGTGCTCTGATATCTTTTGTGGCTTCAATAAGGATGGTCTCAGTACTATGTCCTGGTCTGAACCAGAATTTCATTTGGTCCAGTCACTGGGAGGTTTAAATTAATATGGCGAGCTGTTCATTCAGATCTTTTTCTACCAGTTTGGTAGGGAGAGGGAGGTGGGAAATGGGCTGGTATTTATCCATATCTGCCTTATTTAAGTTGGGTTTCTTCATTAGAAGGATGGATGCTTTCTTCCATTGGTAAGGGTAAACACCTGAGCAAAACATAGAGTTAAAAATAGCTGTAAGGTTGGGGACCAGCTTCAGGGTGGAGGGGGCAGGGATATGCAGAAGAGCCTGATTTGGAAGCTGACATCATTTTGGATATTATAGCCTGTGTGGTAGGAGAGAATTTGTTGAAGGTTACTGGGCCGGGTGCATCTCTGTGACTTCAAATGTGGGGTTGGAAATTTTCGATGCCTCGAAGTTCAAGTAGATTCTGTCAACTTTATTCCAGAAACAAGAGGTCAGTGTAGCATAGAAGGATTGGCTGGAATTGCCTGACTTAATGCATGGAGCTTTAGTGTGATTGGAGACAACTTGGAAGATCTCTCTGGCTGAGTTTTCAGTTTCCTCCATCTGTTCAGTGAAATTGCTGCACTTCTCCTTCTTCAATAGGAGTTTGTAGTTAGATAAAGTCGTTTTGTATGAAACTTTATTTGGATTGTCTTAGTAGGCCTGCCAGAGCCTTTCCTGCCTCCTGCAGTTTTATTTTTCTTTCCTACATGCCTCGGTGAACCAAGGTGCCAAAGGTCTGCTCCTGCAAGCAGAGGGATTTGGAAGGGGTTAGTTTGGAAAAGGCAGAATTTAGCCAATTGCAATAGTCTGATGCAGCTTATTCCGCATCAATGGAAAAGCTGGTCTGTATGTAGGCAAGTTGCTGGGTGAAGTTATTTGTATCCATTTTGTTCCAAGCCTGATAGTGAGATCGTTAGGCTGAGACTACATTAGGCTGTGAACTCAGGGGAATGTTAATCATGAACAGATTAGCGTTATGGCCTGACCAAACTAGTGGCACGATATCCTGTATCTTCATATGAGGGTTGTTGGAAAATATGTTGTCAAGTTTATGGTGTATGTCCTGCCTGGTGTGTAGGTGTGTTGATTAGTTGCTCCAGGCCCAGGGTGCTAGTAAATTCAAGGAGGGCGGAGCCGGGCCGGCGGCCAAGATGGCCGTACCGAGTCCCGGCTCCGCCGACCTTCTCTCCTCACCGCCTGTTTTGCTTGCTCGCCCGAGAGAGCGCGGAGCTTCCGTGCGTCGGAGGGGACGCTGAGGTGAGGCGTCCGATTCCGGCAAAATTCCTGGCTCCGGGGACGGAGATACGCTCTCCAGCGCAGGGCGGCCTGCCCGATGCCGGCGACCGGGACCTCGCGTTTCGCTGCACCCGACCACCAGTGCAACAACAGCGGACACATCAACTCGTGAAGCGCCGGTCTCCCGCCAGGGAGCCTGAGGAGACCCCCGATACCGCCAACGCCTTTTCCAGGTGAAATCCACACTCCTCCTGGGCTGCTTGCTTCTCCCCCCACCCTCCTTTCTCCCCCCAGCAATTTTTGCTCCATTTCTGTGGCTACGGGGTGCACTATGCCCCCCGTGGGACTTGGACTGCGTAGCGATTGATATATCCTGTTTACGTAGGTGCTCCCAATATTGTTTATCTGCTCTCTGATTGATTTTAAAATTGGGTGAATAGGGGGGGGGGGTTGGGGTTCCCGCACTGGGAGTCTCCCCCATGTTTCCTTCCCTATCGTGGGCTTTTGGTTACTGCCTTTCCTTTTCTTTTCTTATCTCCTTATTTCCCTTATTCTCTTGTCTATATTTCGGGTTCATAATGGGCGACAGGCACGCTGCTGGGGGGTAGGCCATGGCCACATGCAGGGGTGCAGGGTGGGGGGATGGGGGAGGGGTTTTGTTGTTTTCTTCGTTTTCTTTGTTTCTATGGCCTTCTTATTCTTTTTGGTTCCTGGCTAATTCTATTTCTTTCTTTTTTCGGGTCCTTGTGGTGGTAGTTCTTCGCACACTTGCCTTACTTCGATTATTAAGGGGGATTTAGACTGCTTTGCTACGGCGAACGAGAACTTGTTGGTGGGCGGACTGCTGGGGTTTTTTTTTTACTATCCTGATACCGTGTGCAATCATTACCTCCCACTGGCAGTTCTCCTGGACTATGATCATCCTGCCTCTTGAGCTTCCCCTGATTTGTTTTGATCTACTTATACTGCCACAGATCCTGCTCCTTTTACTTTATTTTAAAATTAAACCTTCATTAATCCTGTTGTTTCTTCACAACATTGCTCTCCTGGGTTGCAACCGAGCATATGTGGGACGGAGCTTTGCACTGCCATGGTATAATTGCTTCGCTCTGTTTGACTCTGTTCCGATGGCTGATTATGATGTTCTGCTCTGTATCGATTGTAACTGATCTCACTTCTAAGAAAGGTTTTCCAAAAATTAAAAAAAAAAAAAAAAAAAAATCAAGGAGGACCTCAGTATCTCTGTCTGAGAGAGCTTCAAGATGGTTGTTGAAATCACCTAAGATTGTGGAATCCTTGTCACAGATGCTGGCATGGATTTCAGGAAGTCTTTTCTGGGGACGGGCAGGTGGTAAAGTAAGATGCCCTTGAAGTATTAGTTTTTGGTAAGTTCCAGATTGAAGGTGAATGCTTCACACCCCAAGGATGGAACCAAGACAAATCTAGCTTTGAAGGATTCACGATATATCAAAGCCAGGCTGCCTCACCTTTTCGGAGGTCTATCCTGCCTATGGATTTTGAAACCAGTAGGAGTCACCACAATAAAGTCCGGGCTTGATGACGCGTCCGCCCAAGTCTCTGTTAAAAATAGAAGGTCAGTTTGTTGGCTCGATGAACTCGCCACTGTGACAAGTCATTTTCAATCGGGAGGGAAGCGCTGCAAGGTTGATGCGTGAGCAACCATTTTTGGGGACTGGGTCACGCATGGATGCTCTGATGTCGCCCTTAAGTATCTCTCCATGTGAGGGGGAGCGCCCATACACCGGTGGTGTGTATCACAATGTGGTCAAAACAGGGTGGGGGAGAACCAAAAGTCCAAACCGGGGTCCAGCAATCCCGCAGTCACTCACAGGCCCCCCTGTGTTGGACTGTGTACTGGAAAAGCAAAGTCAAATTAAAGGAACAGTGAGCAAGTCAAAATATTAAATGATCAAAATAGGAAATGTAACCCTTACACAATGGCGCCCAGGCTGAGGGAGCCAGGCACCTCCCTAAAAACTGGCATGGAGTGCCTACAAAGAACTTACTGAAGCAGGTGAGGGTGATCCAGTTGTGCTCCAATTGGGCTGCGCAGATGCAGCCCTTAAGTATTCCTCCATGTGAGGGGTTGTGGCCATACGCCAGCGCTGTGCAGCACGATGTGATCCAAACGGGGGGAGAACCCAAAAGTCTGTACCAGGGTCCAGCAACCCCGCAATCCCTCACATGCTCCCATGTGCAGGATAGTGTACTGGTAAAGCAACGTCAAATTAACCCCTTCGCAGCTGGGCAACTTCCCCTTCTGTGCTAGGGGGCGGGGGCGTGCACAGCACCCCCGTGCTCATCAGGAGCTTAGCTCGTCATGAGCTACAGTGGTCGTTTGCTCATGACCACACGCGTTCCTTTAGAACGCTTGCACAGCAGGGGAATTTGCCCAGCATGCAAGCGTTCTAACGGTCATGACGAGGTCAGCTCGTCATGAGCACACGAGCACCGCGGCTTATGACGAGCTGAGCTCGTCATGAGACTCGAAGGAGTTAAAGGATAAGTGAGCAAGTTAAAAGCATACACCCATCAAAATAGGGAATGTAACCCTTACAAGATGGCACCCAGGCCAAGGGATCCAGGCACATCCCAAAAAACTGGCAACCAGTGCCTACATAGAACTTAATGAAGCAGGTGAGGGCAATACAGTTGTGCCCTGAGTGAGGATTTCTTTTAATATCTCCGAAACTACTGAACGGATTTACACCAAATAACAAAAAGCGTGATCTTCTGAACAAAATTTACCTTTTTATCAAATTTTGTGCAATTCCATCCAGCAGTTCTGGCTGTGGTCATGTTCACAATCCCTATGGTAATTACCATGGAAAATGCACTTTTTTTGACCCCTCCCTCTTTCTCACGGCCTCTTTCACAGATTACCCTGAAACTTTCCCTACACAACTAGAATCACCGGTAAACTAAACAAAAGTTTGTGTAGATTCGTCAAACGAAGACAAAGATATAGGCAAGTCAAAAAACAATTTTTCCCATGGAAATATGATCCTACCTATAATACCTACTGGCGACTGCTAGTAGATTATAAATATGTCCCTCACAGAATTTCTAAGAGCTGTTTAATCCTTTCAAGATTTAGAAAGAACGAGAATTGTTGGTCCACTATTGATGTGACTCACCTATTGGGCCAAACAACAGTGATATAAATAGTACTGAGTTTTTCAGGGGGCATGGCGTGGTCTCAGAATAAATGAAATTGCAAGTGGTAAGCTTTCCTATATAATTTATTGGGACATTGTTTGAAATGTTCATTTAAAAAAAAAATCTTTCATAATTTGATTATATACATTCTTGTAAAAGGGGAAGCTCTACTTTCACTGTTTCCTCTTTTTTAAATAAACGAGGCTTCAAGCTTGTGTATCTATTCCAACAGTCTTATAGCTAAATACATTCATTGTACTTTTCTGTCATAAAGAGGACCCCACTAAGCTAAAGACGAGCATAAAGGTGATTTAGAGCTTAGTCAGTCAATTTCCATCTTCCATATAGGCAGAATTGCTAGTCACTCTAAGTTACGTATCATGGCTTTCCGATTCCTGAACAAACCTCAGTTTGTCTTTTTGTATACTATATGCACTATTTACAAAATCCCACGTGAACCATAAGTCAGTGCAGCTAGCAGAGGACGTTTCTCCCAGTAGCAGACATACTGAAGGAGTTGCACTAGTCAAGAGATGGCTCTAACATCTGCACCAGGGGCGGCTCCTCCATTTGGGCGGAGAAGCATCGACTCACTGCTTTCTCGTAGTGCGAGAAGCAGAAGCATAAAATGGTATTATAATTTCCATTTCATGTTTCTTCTTCTTGCACTGCGAGAAAGCAGAAGAATGGTTTGAATGGGGAGGGCGGGTGGGCGGTCCTGCTCGAGGGCAGGGTAGGAGTGGCTACCTCAATGTTGCAGGCCTTGACTGTTTGGTCGGTCCTCTGGGGCTGACCAAAACAGTCATGCGCACTCTCCATTTTCTTCATGTAGGCTGCATGCACCCTACATGGAGAAAATGGCCTCTCCATAGACGCCTGTGTATCCCAGCCAATCACAGCAATACCATTGCAGCATTGTGATTGGCTTAGGGAAGGGAGGCTGCCTACTTACTGTTCCTGCAGAGGCAGGAAAGCAGGAGCAGACCAGCAGTGAAGACGCGGGAAAGGTTTTTTTTTTTAAATATATAATTATTCAACCCCCCTCCCAGCGCAACACCCCCTTCCTTCGCGAACACTCCCACATTTTTCGACAATTATTCAACCCCCGTGACCCCGCACATGCCTCCACCCCTAAGCCATACCAGCCGTGACTGATCTGCACCCCTTCGGTCCGACAGTATTCTCCTCCCCCTCCCCCCTGAGTTGGTGCCCATCGCCTTCTACATGTTTATTTCCGCCTGAAGTAGACATGCTGGGAGGAGGCGGGAGGAGTTTAGGCAGAAACACCCTTCAGTATGGCTGCCCGTTGCTTGGACACATTTAGTGACAGAGCTGCTGCATCAGTAGAGAGGATCGCAATAAAGAGGGAATACTGGAAGCAGACAAAGTCTACAATGTTGCTTTGAAGTGGGTGGCAAAGCAGAACACTGAGGCTAAATTTCGGCTGTTGGGGTAAGGTATGTCTTCAGGAATGGACTTTTTTTTGTGGGTGGTTGATAGAGGATGACTAGTAGGAGTGCATTTGTGGTGGTAGGTAGTCAGGTATTGGCTCAGTTGTTTTTGGGGGCATAGTAGGTGTGCATGATAGCCATATTGGGGTCCGGTCTAAAGGTAGAGGATAGTAGACTGCCAAGAATCAGCTTCTGTTATGAAGGGAAGTGTTGGTGGGATGTCAGGGACAGGGTCTTGTTTAGGCCTGGGCGAAGTTCACAGAATTCTGCTATGTGGAACTCTGCGTAGGGACACAAAAACTGCGGAATTTCCGCAAGCGGCGGAGTGAGGCCCGAACTGACGTTCACGCTGATCTTCCTCCTTCTACCAGAGTGCAGCTCGTGCTTGTCAACTTACAGTGAAGAAAAATGAAAACTCAGGTGGCAAGATACTAGATCTAGATACAGAGATCTGTTTTTGAAGTAAGGAGGTCGCATTCCATCAGGTATGGCATCTGATTTATAGGGAGATGATAGTGTGCCCATTGTACGGAACGGATCCTGATAGAAATTTGAAGCATGGGGCCTATTTTTGTGAGTCCATGGCCACACATGTTTGTTCCTGTAGCACCTCTCTGGAGTTACTTATTGTGGAGTGATGCTTGCTGTGCTGACCGATACTATCAGCCGAGGTCTGCTCTGTATGTATTCAGTGGTTATTCCCCAAAAATATTTTACTTACTTGTCAGTTGAGCCCATATTGCAAATGACTTCAGTTCTCAGTACCAGTAGTAAACATTTGAGGAAGTTGCTTCATAAGTTAAAGGACCACTGACCAATAGTGAGTGATCAACGTAATCAATCGAGATTCCCTTCGAATAGTGTGAGAGAGACATGCAGCCTGATTCATCATTCTCCCGTTTTGCGAGCCCCAATAGCGATTCATAGCGAATCGCTATTAAGGACTCGCAAAACGGGATTCATGTAGAAATTGCATAAAGAAATGCGATTCCTACATAATCCTTATTTGCGATTAGCAAATTGCTAATCGCAAATTAGGAATAACTCGCCATTCATTCCTATGGGCCAAAAGGCAATTAGCGATTTTTGCATTTGGGATGATGAATACCAAATGCAAAAATCGCACTCGCAAAGGGCCAGATTCTCAGAATCTGGCCCTTTGCGAGCCGATTTCGGCTTCATGAATAAGGCTGATGGTCCTTTTGCCAGGAAAACGCAGTTTGCACTGTAGCATGATTTGTTTAGGTAGTTTATTTCAGGGTTTATGCCTCTTCTCTACCTGTAAGTGAAATACGCGATTAAGGGAGGATCTTTCTAAAAACTCCTTTAAGTGAAAACCTATCGAACTACCCTCGTTGAAAACATCCTGACTTTGTACATGGCCTTAAAATCCCAGCATGGTGTCTGTGGGATCTTTTACAGCAGATAACTTTTTTCTCTAAGAAACACAATATGTACACATAGCAACGCTTCCACAATAAATCTGAAAGCAAAAAGCAAAAAAAAAATATCAGTCTGTGTTATTTGAGAGCGGCTGTGCACGCACCATATTGTACTCATTACAGTAAATCTTTCTAAGTTTCTTGTAAACAGTGTGCCATTTCATTAGATTTAAAGCGTTGGTATTGATTTCCATTTCAGTTTTCCACAGTACCTTCCAGGCCATATTCAGTTAGTCATTCTCAAACTTTTCCAGTCTCGGCGTAACAAATCAGCCATTCGATGCACTGGCAGAACGAGTAAGCCCCTGCACATGTAAACCAGCCTCGCCGTGATTTACCTTAATTTCCACACCCCATAACCAGCTGCGGGATGAACAAACTACAAATATACGCGCGAACCAGCTGCAAGTCTTAAGTTTCATATTAGCTCTGCACAGCTCGAAGCAGTTGGCTAACATTAAGTTTTGTTATTTCATTTGCCGGAGAAGACCAACGTGTGATATATCACCCTAATCTTCTGCGGTTCTCTTTTCTTTTAATTCGATACCACATGCCCAGTGTGTGCGCTGGTAGGAGAACCCTTCAGAAATGCAGAAGGTTTTATTTTTTTTTCCTTCTTCGTTGTGATTGCTTTGTTAAACATTTAACGAGCAGGCAATGTCTGTTCAGAACAACTTAACCAGTTGACTTTTCCTTACCCATTTTCTCTAAGTCAAGCCAGCATGATGCCAAACAAAGTTTCAGAAATAGGAGTAAATGAAATACAATTGACCAATGCCTTGCCAGGGCCCCTAAAGTCCTTCAGATTCTATTGGGCGTAGAGAGACTGAGGCAGAGGTAGGCAAAGAGGAGAGATGTTGACCTACAGAAATAGACAGAGTTGAGAGAGAGAGAAAGTTCACTTTCCCAGAGTGCCCTTTGGAAGGTGAGGGCCCTGGTCAAATGCCCACTTTACCAATGCCTTAAAAAGTCTCTTGTAAAGAGTTCCAGTTCTTTAACTTGTTTGTTTATTTTTTCACCATTCCATTGCACAGTTCGGTATAACTTTGCACACTTTCGAAGATTTCCAACCCAGATTTACTAGAATTTAGCTTTGAAGTTGCGTTAGTTTTGTGGTGCAGCCCTGACCTGAAGTCCTTTCTGGCATTTACTGAGCCATGCATTACTTTGTGTTGGCCAGGCATTTCATGGGTGGAGAATGGGCATTCCCACGAATCTACCCATATATTTTTGGCTCAAACTCAGATTTACAAATGGTGCACCTACCACACAGAGGCATACAATTGAGAACTATCTTAATTTCTCCTTGTTACTACTTACTGTTGCTTAGACTGGAATGAGAATAGTCAATCTATCCCCTTCAGAGTCCAACACTTTTGAGTAGATTGGAGTGGGAATCATAAATATAACCTGTCTAGAGCCCTACACTTTACTTACTTTTCTTAGATTGTAGCGGAAATATAAAAAATTCGCCCTCCAGAGTCCAACACTTTCCCTACATTTGCTTAGACAGGAGTGGAAACAATAAATATAACCCCATCCACGCCCCCAAAGTCCAACACTTATCTTATTGTTTTACAGGAGAGAGTGGGACTAGTAAAATAGTCTTTTACTTGTTAAATTCTTCATGTAATGTTTGTATTGCATTTATAGTATTTTTTTATTACTATTAAATATTGTAGGTTTGTATTTTTTATGATTTCTATTTTTAGGGTCTAAATTATTTTTATGAATGTTTTTAAACCTAATTTTTCTATACTAACAATATTAGTTTAATTGGATTGTTTTATTTTGTTATACATGTTTTTATATTAATTTTTCTTGTTAATATTATTTTTTTAATTTCCTTTTAAGCAGAAATATTTTGATATATATATACATAAATATGTTGAAATGTATATATATATCAACCAACAAACAGGATACCACACTCCACGAATCTTCATACATTAATGCTTTATTGCAAGCACATATTTACACCACTACCACCACCAACGTTTCAGCCAAAAAATGGCCTTGATCACGGTCTCGTGAGTCCTTCATTTGGCCTGGCAGTTCAGTCTGGACTGTTCCCATGGGGTACAGGGTCAAGACTGATTTGCATATGGCAGGGTCCAAACTGGGGTGGTGTAGTGGGCCAAAGAACAATGGATTTAACCCAGATCTTTGGACTGAGGGTGAATGTTTGCATTGTCAGCATTCCGTCTATCATTCATTTGTTTGCTGTAACACTTTTTGCTTTAAGTGGGATAGGTATGCCCAGACGTGGGTCCCTTTCTCACGGTGCCACTGGATTCAAGCTAGCCTGGCTGAAGAAGGGTGACATACCCTGAAACAGGTCCCAGGATGCTTGTTTCCGGTGCGGGAGAACCTCGCCTGGCAGTTCGGTCTGGACTATTGCCAAGGGGCACATGGTAAGGACTGATTTGCATATGGCTGGGTCCAAACTGGGGTGGTTTAGTGGGCAAAAGAATGATGGATTTAACCCAGATCTTTGGACTGGGGGAGTATGTTTGCATTGTCAGCATTCCGTCAATCATTTGTTTGCTGTAATTCTAAAATGAACCATGATTGTAATTTACGTAAATCTCTCTCTCTGTCACCTACTCTTTCAAGAGATAGGAAAAAGGAGGGGAGCGTGGTAGGCCAACCTTCTTCTGGGTGTGTGCTGTAAGTCAAGGGGACACTGTGTGGGCGTCAGGTGGCAGCCTGGATCTGCTACCTTCATTTGTCCTTGGGGGAGGAGCCATAGTAAGCTGGAGTACTCAGAGATATCTCGATAAGTATTCTATGGTGGTACCCCATATTTTATCAAACTTAGGGAGAGAACGTGTGAGGCCAGCTGTAATCTTCTCCATCCCCATTGTTTCTCATAATTTATATAACCAATACTGTCAAGAAGGTATCTCCTCCGTTCCCCACCTGGATAACAGCGCCTGTTTGGCTGCTCCCAGTGCTAGGGTGATTGATCTGCCTCAACAAGATCTAAGAGTGTACATCAAGGCAGGAGGGGAGTTTAGGTAAGTCGGTGCGGTATATGCTGTCTATCTCTTGGAAGATTGTTTCCCAATAGACCTGTATCTTCAGACATGACCAAAGAATATGTGTAAGGGTACCCAATTGACCACGTTGAAGCCAACATTGCCCATTCCCTCCCAGTTTCCATATAGCTAGCCTCGCCAGCGTATAATACCAATAATGTGCAATTTTTAAAAACATTTCTTTACCAGCCGTACTGCAGGATGAGGCTCTGGCTCTATGTATAATCTCCTGCCATTCCTGGGGGAAAACTTGTATTCCAAATCTGCTTCCCACCTACGCTGCACAGGAGACTTACTATGCCGCTTAGTGGTATTTAGGAAAGAATAAATGTCCGATAGTAAGCATTTATCGGATGTCCTTGTACTGTACCACCTCTTAAACTTGGCCAGGGGGCGACCTGCTTGGGGGCACACATGTGGATGGGTCACCATGTGGCGAAGGTCAAGATATTGCCAGTATGCTTTCAGAGGGATCTAAAAGCCTGAGGAGAGGCTTGCGAACTCCATCACTTCCTTCTCATCAAAGAGGTCCCTCACACGCTCGCAATTAGCCTCTTGCCAATGGAGATAACCATTACCCACGCTTGCTGGGAGGAAATCCGGGTTTCCTATAAAAGGGGTCAGGGGAGACATAGTGGTTGAGAGGCCGTATGACTCCTGTATCCTAACCCACACTTCTAGGGTGGTTCTCAGGACTGGGGACACATATACCCCACTGGGTTGGTGCCTCCGAGGGAGCCATGGGAGCTTCCAGATGTGCATGCCTGCTATTGAGCAGTTAATGAAGCACCAATGCCTCTCCGATTCCAGCTTGTACCACTCAAGCGTACATCTAAGTTGTGCCACCTTGAAGTAGCGCTCCAAATGCGGGACACCCAGCCAGCCATCCACCTGCTTCAAATATGTCAAGTGGTGGGTCATTCTCGCCTTCTTCCCTCCCCAGACAAAATTAACTATAAGGCTTTGTAGTTGTGCTAGCATTGTAGGTGGTGGTCTTAGCTGCAGTGTTTGCATCACTTATGGGATTCGCAGGAGGATGGTCATTTTAATGGCTGTCAGTCTTCCCAGCCAGGAAATAGTGTGTCTCTTCCAGTTTGAGAGTTCTCTGACTTCCGTTAAGAGAGTAGAATAGTTCACTTGAGCGATCTTGTCTAGAGTAGGGTACATTTGCAAGCCCAGGTGTGGGATGGCATTGGTTGCCCACGTGAACGGAACCTGTGCTGCTAAAGCCTGCTGTTCTGCCTTGGGGAGGGTCAGGGTAAGGGAGGCTGAAGGTGCCAAAGAGTTGTTCCAAAAAGCCCCTTGTTATTGGCTCCGCTGCATGGTCGCTCGCAGTCTCCGTCTCCTTCTCTGCAAGCGGCTGGTCAAGTCAGTGCATCTCTACTTTCTTAGAGTTAGAATTTTGTAGCAAGTCTTTAATTGTTGAGTCCTTCCTTGCTCTATGTGTGGACATCCCGGTGGCTGATTATGACAGTCTTCACAGCCAGGACATAGTGTGTATCTTCCAGTACGAGAGTTCTCCTCTAACTTTTGTTAAGAGAGGGTACATCTGCAAGCCCAGGTGCGGGATGCCATTGGTTGCCCACATGAACAGGAACTTTGCTGCCAAAGCCCGCTGTTCTGCCTTAAGGAGGGTCAGGCTAAGGGAGGCTGAGGGATCCAAAGAGTTGTTCCAAAAAGCCCCTTGTTATTAGCTCTACGGTCTGGTCGCTCGCAGACTCCATCTCCTTCTCTGCAAGCGGCTGGTCAAGTCAGTGCATCTCTGCTTTCTTAGAGTTAGAATTTTGCAGGAGGTCTTTAATTGTGGAGTCCTTCCTTGCTCTATGGGTGGACATCCCAGTGGCTGATTATGACAGGAGGATAGGTGCGAGAATAGAACAGGGAACTGCTCCCACCTTATTGTTAGCTCAGGGCAGTGTCTGTTTACCTCACGACAAGCTCCTCCAGCTGACCATCACCTCGTGTCCCTTGTGTCAGGCCAATGCTTCAAAGGACCACCAGGTCCACCTCCGTGTCTCTTGGTGAGCCGAGTCCATGCACTCAGCAATCCTGCTAGTCGACCTGTTCCCAGGCCCTGACCCTCCTCTCGTCGCTGGACTACAGGCCTCGTCCACCAGCCGGGTCCCGAGGGCCACTCTGCCAGCGCCTGCCAAAGTATGCATTATCTTTATCTGTTGAGCCCTTCATGTGCCTTAAGCATGCTCCTCCAACACTGATGCAGTGTCTGCGCTGCCTGGGCGAGGTCTCTCTCTCAAGGCCTTGCACGTTATAGAGCAGGACTGCTCTCCACCTTCTGCCCCCAAGTCTGGACTCTAGTCCCAATAAGTGTCCACCAGGCAGGGATTATTATTATTGGCCCACTCCACTCTACGCGGGGTGCCCAGGCAGTCTCAGTCTCTGTCCGACTCCCTTAGAACAGTGAGCTCACTGCGGGGAAGACGGGGCCCACGTCCCTTGTGCTCACCTCGTATGCTGGGCCCCTGATCTGCTCTCTTGCAGGCTATGGATGCTGCTGCATGTCTTCCTGCCCCCGGGTCGCGCCCGGATTTCTCACTGCTTCAGGAGGGCCAAGGTGCCCTGGCGGAAATCCGCTGCTATGCACGGGCTGGCCCACAGATCAGTTCAGCTGTGCGGAGTCTCGGCGGTGGGGCCGTGTGGCCGAATCGGGAGGCCAAGGATTCCAGCAGCTCTCCCGCCAGGCTCCCTACTTCTTTTCTTCACTGGCGACCACACCGGTTAGAAAGGCCACTCCACGCTAACTGTGCCTCCTTTGAGAAGGGCGGTGGCCCAGCGGGGTATCCAATGCTAAGCTGCTCCTCGCGGCCTTCTCCTGCACTCCTCCTGCCAGCAGGCTTCCGCTCCTGCACCCCGGATCCATAGCGATGTGGACCCTCCGGAAACAAAAGTCAGAGCGGTGCCATCTCTAGGGCTCCTGCGACTCCTCCTGGACCCCTGGGGTCCCAAAACCAGCAGTATGGATGTTGAAATCAGCCACGGTGAGCGTAGCTCCTAAGGTTCACTGGTACTCCGCCGCCATCTTGGCCACTCCCTCTGTATCTTAGTTTTAAAGTATCATCCTGATAATGTTGCTCAACATGAAGAGCAATATGATAGCTTCAATCCTTGTTGGTAATTGCCCGGATATGTTGTAGTATCCTCTTATGTATCTGCAAAAGTGGTACTACCCACATACAATTTTTTGCAGGGACATGTTAGGACATAAACAACAAACTCCGATTCACATGTCAAATTGCCTTGCACTTTGATTTACTTTTTAAACTATATATATACATATATGTAAACATGTCATATGACTTTGTCCCTTTCTATTTCGGGGTGGATGGAACTGTGCTAATCCCATGCTTAAAGACTTTAATAGAAAAGCAGTCATTTAAGGTGAGCACATTTAGAGTGTCTCTGGTGTTGAGGGTGCTGTATACAGGAGCTGCTTTCTACCTAAACTTGAGAACTACCCAGAGATCTCTGCTTCTTTTTTTGCATAATTAAAGCATCACTTTATGCCTGAAAGGGTATTGTTTTGACTTATACTGTGTGCTTCCTTGAGTCTGGACAAAGCTATACCTCTCTGAAGAGCTCTAATGAGAGCAAAACATGTGTCAGTGTTTGCTTTTGTTCATGTCAAGTTGACACCTACTGTGTCATTTAGCTGGTGGTTCTCAGCCCTAGAGGTCATGAATGCTATATCATCCATGTGGTGACCTTTTACAGAATTCCTGCTTATTGATGATGTCTAGGGGAAGAAATGTCAGGATCCTCAGTCGCATAGTGATAGTGATGTGAAAAAACTACACTCTACTGCATTCTTAGATATTTGGAGGAAAACATAATTTCTGTAGTGGACTTAATCAAAAAACTAGAGTCTGAAAACCCCCTTATTTATCAAGTGTTCAGTGTAATTGGTGTAAATGTGAATCAGCTCCATGAGAGTAGTCAGGTCTACACTATCCACTTCGTAAGCAAAGAAATGTTGAGGAGCAATTCCGGAAATTGTATTCTACAATTCAAGAGAAATGGCTTGCAATGATGCATAGAAGTATCCCTTCACCAACAACGCCATTTAAAGTCAATGAGGCCTCACTGTGATACAAGTTCTAGCTGCCTTCCGTAAAGGAGAATTTTCTCCAGACTTTGAAAAGTACTGCTTCAATAACTCAATAACAAAGCTCCTAGTTCCATGCAGAACAGGTCCCAGAGAATAGCAATCTTCAGGTGCACCAGTATTGGCATGGGGAGCTATGTCAGTGGTCAGAACTAGCAAATTGTGTACTGGCTGTTTTGGCCTTGCCCATCTCAAGCGCCAGTGTTTAGAGAGCCTTTCCACAGATACAAGTCTACATGGGTAGGAAAGCGCGAGCGTGCATGCCTAAATCTCAGTGAAGGAGTATTGTATGGTGTACTATAATAAGTTTGATTAGTAAAATGTATTTGGATGTCATGTGCACTGTACGTACACTGCGTATATGCCAAGCCCTATCAGTGCAGAAAACAAGCAATATTAAAAGCAAAACTTCTGCAAATTCCCAAAAATCACTGTTTCTGCTGTTTTTAATGGTTCAAAAATATGTAACTACTGATAACCAGTGTTTTTTAAGATACTGAAATCACTGGAAAACACCGGAACAACCTTACCAGAATTAACCAAAAATAGAAACTGAAAACAAGAGAGTCTGAATATAATTGATGTTTTAAGACTGACTAACTCCTCCAAGAAAATATTATACAATTTGTTTTGAAAAGCAGGTGCAGCTCTGAAATATCTAATGATCCCATATATAAATGTGGTAAAATACTTATGCGATTTGGTGCAGGGTGAAAGGGAAAGGATTGATCAAGGCACTTTCTTAAAATGGGGGGCAAATCGTTTTTCAAATTGAGCAGATTTGGTTGTGGCAGGTAGGTGGAAAACTTGACCTCAAATGTGGCTGGAAAAACTTACTTTGGTAAAGGCGTTGATCCAGGAGTAAATGAGAGAAAGATGAAGGATTTGTATTGTCTGGAAAAGTTTGAGGTAAAGGTACTAAATAAAATTTCTGGATGCTTAGAGGTGCTAATTGGCAGCGAATGCAGTTTATTGCTAAGTGGCTGATTTATCGCACCCCTACATTATTCGATCGAGGATTCTCGGGAAATGTTTTAGCTGCAAATTAATGGAAGTAGCAAATTGGTCCATCATCACTTGGCACTGTGCAGCTCTATGTGAGTTTTGGGATACAATCTTTCAGTATTTAGAGAGTCCCTTCAAATAAAGATTGTCAGCAGTACCTCGTTGTTGCTATCACGATACGACCCTACATTAAAACTGATCCTGAGAAATCAAAAACTGATTTATGTTTCAATGCTGGTGGCCAGAGCTTTATTATTGTAAAGATGAATATCACAAACACAGTTTTATCAACATTAAAATTTCAGGAGCTTTGAGAATTAGTTAATTCCTGTATTATTATGTGTGGAAAACCGCTTGCAAAAGAAACAACTGCAGAGGAGAGCAAACCATACTGCTTTTAGATAAGTGTTGAGTAAAAGCTAATGTGTCACACATAGTAATATGTTACATATGTTACAATAAGAGTATTGTGGATTACAGTAGTAAAGCACACAATGGTTTTGCCAGCAGCTCAGTGCTTACAGTGAAAAGGTGCCTCGGCAAGTTAGGCACACAATGGGTAGACCTTTAGTAATTCCACTCTATTGTAGACATTCTCTCCCTACAGATCCTTTCCTACTAACCCTCCTTCATATTTGAACAACTCTATTGTTTGGTACTGTAAAGTGGTTGGTACCACAAATAAATGGGCTTTCTGAGAAGGCTCTAACCCTGTGAAATCTTGAGTTGATAACAGAGACTAAGGGGCATATTTACAAGGGGATTGCGCCACCAGAACATCACTTTTTTTTACATTCTGATGGTGCAAGGTCGGGCACCTTTATAAAGCGGCGTTAAGCAACTTGTTGTGGCTTAATGCCGCTTTTTAAATATGGTACCCTTCCATGCAGGTATAGGCAAGTAAGGGACGTGCAAAGGGTGTTGCTGTGTGCATTCCACTGCAACACCCTTTGCTTTTTGATACTGCCCCAGATTTACAAAGAAAAACCAAAGGGGATGATGGACGGAGTGTTGAACATTGCAAGCATTCACCCTCAGTCAACTGTTCTGGGTTTAGTCCATCATCATTCTTTAGCTCACTCCGCCACCCCAGTTCAGACATGGCCACATGCAAATCAGTATGACCCTGTGCCTCATGGGAAAAGTCCAGCTCAAACTGCTAAGCCATGTCTTCCCTGGACCAGAAATAAGGATCCTGGGACCAGTTTCGGGTTCATAAGCCAGGATATCTTGATTCTAGTGGCAAAGTGAGCAAGGGACGGACGTCTGGGCATACCCTGCCAATCTAGGGCGAACAAAGCAAAACCAAACGGGATGATAGATGGAATGTTAAATATTGCAAGCACTCACCCCCAGTCAACTGATCTTGGTTTAATCCATCATCATTCTTTAGCTCACTCCGCCACCCCAGTTCAGACATGGCCATATGCAAATCAGTCTGACCCTGTGCCTCATGGGAATAGTCCAGCCCGAATTGCCAAGCCATGTCTTCCCTGGACCGGAAACAAGCATCCTTGGACTGGTTTTGGGTTAATAACCCTCATCAGCAAGGCAATCTTGAGTCCAGTGCCAAAGTGAGCAAGGGACCCACATCGGGGCATCCCCTGCCAATTTAAGGTGAATAAAGCAAAACCAAAAGGGATGATGGACGGAGTGTTAAGCATTGCAAGCAGTCGCCCCTGGACAACTGATCTGGGTTTAAACCATCATAATTCTTTAGCTCACTTCGCCACCCCAGTTCAGACATGGCCATATGCAAATCAGTCTGACCCTGTGCCTCATGGGAACAGTCCAGCCCGAACTGCCAAGCCATGTCTTCCCTGGTCCGGAAACAAGCATCCTGGGACCGGTTTTGGGTTCATAACCCTCATCAGCCAGGCTATCTTGATTCCAGTGCCAAAGTGAGCAAGGGACCCACGTCGTGGCATACCCTACCAATTTAGGGCGAACACCGCAAAACCAAAAGGGATGATGGACGGAGTGTTGAACATTGCAAGCACTCAACCCCAGTCAACTGATCTGGGTTTAATCCATCATCATTCTTTAGCTCACTCCGCCACCCCAGTTCAGACATTGCCATATGCAAATCAGTCTGACCCTGAGCAGTCCAGCCCGAACTGCCAAGCCATGTCTTCCCTGGACCGGAAACAAGCATCCTGCGACTGGTTTCGGGTTCATAACCCTCATCAGGTGGTGAAAATCTGAGACAGAGCAAAAAACAAATGCCATGCATTAGCAGGCATTAGAACGGCACAACGAGGAGAAAGCTTTTATTTCTCATCATTTTTGCTTTTTCTATGTGTGCTGCATTCTGGGGCACACATAGAAAGAGCAAAATGCCATTAATGATTGTTTATGTGCAGGAAGAGGAAGGTGTCCCTTCCTACACATAAACAGTCATTAAATAATGGTGATTTGCTACTTCTATGTGTGTGCTGCATAAAATGCAGCACACATAGAAGTACCAATCACCATGACTGGTTGTTTATGTGCAGGAAGTCACAATCATTCCCTGCGAGGCAGGTACCCTTGCACTATGGCGCTAGGGTGTCTACATTGGTTCTGGGAAGCTATTGTTAGTGCCAGGGCCAGGGAAAACACAGGGGTGCACTGTATTGTTGTAAATACTGTGCATCCCTGCGTTTTGGAAATGGCGGAGCATGGCGCAGCAAAATTTGCTGCAGCTCTGCACTCCATCATTTCCTTGTAAATATGCCACTGAGATCTTCCACAGGAGCAGATACCCTGGATATCAAATAGGATACAATGTTCATTCTGGTCTTAATGATTGCATATTTTTCGTATGGATGATTACAATAATTTCAAGACTGGATTATGGGAATGCCCTTTATTTGGGATTGCCTAAAACATTGACCAGTAAACTGCAAGTGGTCTTAAACGATGCAGCTAGGCTAATATTTAGACTACCTAGACAAACTCATGCCTCTCCACTGTTGTGTAGGTTACACTGGCTCCCCATAAAACAAAGGGTGGAGTTCAAAAGTCTATGCATTGCCCATAAGGCAATCTATGGCCAAGCACCTGCCTATATTAAAGAACGCCTTGGGGTTTATAACCCCACACGATCATCAAGGTCCTCTAACACTCAGCTGCTGTCCTGTCCCCGTTACAAACTGGCAACTAAGGGAGGGAAATCCTTCTCTGTGTTGGTTCCACAGATCTGGAACAAACTTGCAGAGTCTCTCGGCAAAGAATCAAATTTGTTGCATTTCAGGAAGTCTTTAAAAACGCCCATGTTTAGGGAAGCCTTAAGTACTACTTAGTGCCACAGCCTCTTGCATCTTTTCTTCATTCACTTTGCTGTTGCTATTTCTTTCTGTCATAAGCGCCTAGAGACCTGATGGTGAGTTGGTGCTCTATAAGCTTCAGCTAACAATAACAATAACAAATGCGCTGTTAATCTAACAAAGGCTGTAATGGAAGCTATTGCAATGTACCAATACACAATTGTAATATTTTTGGGCAATACAAGAGATAGGGTATGTAACAGTTTTGTGATGGCAAAACCAGCATAACTGTTTTTTCTATAGAAGGTATGCAGATGGTATATAATTACTCACACATGCCCTCTTGAATGTCTGTGGGGCATCAACTCATTCGTCTTATGCCACATTTAAAAAATGGTTGAGAATGTCCCAAAAAATTAGTCACAAACAAGAATAATAACAGTATAAATAATGATTATGTTAGTGTTACGTTTATGAATATGTTATACACATCTTAGTAGTGACAAGGAAAAGAGGGTGCTCGAATGGCTGTCTGGAGAAACGCTTTATTGCTGTGGGAGATTGGGTCAAGGTTAAGCCCAGGGTTGGGGAAGAGGTTTAACCAATTTTCAAAGTCCCTATAAAGTCAAAATGGTGAGTGACAATTGAGTCAAATTGGACAATGGGTAAACTTGGAATCTCAGGAGAGTAGCCTTAAACCAGAGACAAGGGGAGTTTGACAATAGCCTGGGTGAAGTGGAGGCTACATCTGGTCTGTGTTCTCCATAGTTGATGATGAAGAACAGTGATTTCACTAGTGTTCAGTGAGGGGACAGGTGTCAGGAGACCCAAATGTGCTGGGAAGAGGAGATGTGTTAATGGTAGCTTCACAGGTCAGGAGGGAGGCATGAATGAGGAGACCTACTGGCTATTTGGGGGAATATGTTTGTAATTAAGCATTACTTTTTGTCTTCTTCTGGAGCACGTCTTCATCTTGTTGTTATCTGTGTATTTATGTGTGTGTTACTTGTTTTGTCTTGTGTCCTTGTGCGTGTTGGTAATTTAACCCACTTGTCTTGTTCTTACTCCCAAGGGTGAGTGTTCCACTACCGTTGTTATTTTATCCCCAATATAAGGAGATGTGTTATAATGTGCTTAGGCAGCTTCAGCCAGGCTGAAGCTGCACACTGTATTGTGATAGAGCAACATTCCAATATGACATGTGGGGAGTCCTGGGGTTTGAACGTTGGCAGTTCAGTTGCTAGCTGATTATCACCGCAGCCACGAAGGGATCGATCGGGAGGAATTTCCTTGCTGAAATCGTGCTAAATAGCATACCAGATCCATTCGTTGGACTCATGAAGCCTTTTTCATCCATTTTAAACAGTTGACTAACAAACAGCGTTTTTTGCTAGGTACATTGTCTTACCCTGCACTATATTTCTCACTTTTATTAGAAATCCTGAATACGAGTTAGAGAAACGTGAGTAAGGTGGGGATTTGTGTACCCCGTCCTGAAGGTGTTTTTACACCGAAACATGTCGACACACACAGAGAGGAGGTAACGCACATTGATTGCGGCACAACCTCCCTCTTTTTAATTTTAATAGCACCAGCCCGGGGGCTTATTAAATATTTTTTAGTCACCCCACGAGCCAGATCCTTTTTAACCTTCACTATACACTCACATTAAAAACAACCCCTCACCTGCACCACACATTGTCCATCAAGTGCTCCCACGTACCCGTAGGTTGCAGCACGCCGTACCCCGTAGAGGGGTACAATGACCCCGATGATGAAGCATGACACCAAGGGGCCTGTTGGTGTGTGAGAGGACCTAAAAACAAAGAGGGTGCTTCCCACTGCGAAGACCAATCCCACAAACACGAGGAGTGGATTCTATTTGTTTATTTAAATATGTCCAGGGAGAACAAATCCATTTTGATTTAATTTCTCTCTCTCCCCCTTTTGTTATTGACAGTTGCTAGCTGTGCCTGGCAGAACTGCAGTGTGGGGTTTTATATCTCTGTTATATACATTAAACTTACCCCAAGTTCATGGTGTCAGAACTGCTTTCATTACATCCTTCTTGATCACATTTTCTTCTGCAAAATGGATGTCTCTTTTCTCTTGCTCAGTTTCATCACTGGCTACAGACTGCTTGAATTGTAAGGACTTCAACATGTCTTCATGTGCTTTTGCATGTTGTACAGCATGAAAAATATGTTTCCTTTTTAGAAAATGGTTGCTTCAAATAACAGTTTATGTTCAGTAATGCTTCTTTTGCTTGCTGGGGATAAGTTGTAGGAAGGAGAGTGTTTTGCACAGTGCTGCATTGCAGATATGTTTCGCAACAGAAGCCAAGAACACTTGTCCTCCAAATGCAGTCCAGGTGTTTCTACTTAGCAGATGATGGAATCTAATTTCCTTCATTGATTTATGAATGGTTTATTCACAGGTGTGAGCACCATCTTCCTGCCTACCTTTATAGGTGATATTCAAAACGCAAGCTAATGGTGTATAAATTATGTCATATATAGTTGGCGGTAATGGTGACATTGAAAGAAAACTAACAGTTGACACAGAATTGATGTCTGCCACAATCTTATGGCAACATGTCCACAACTCAGCTACTGTATTCTATTGTTATCAACAACATTGTCTGCATTACTATTGTTGGTCGCTCTGCTATACATTATAAACAAAATGGTCTTTATTTTAATTTTCAATTACTCATAAATGATTTCACATTCGAACTTTGTAGCCAAGATTTAGGTGGGATGGGCCTTATCTGAAGCTGCCTTTCACTGAAATTATGTCATTGTTGTTCACGTCAGAAGAATTCTGGCTATCTAGGATTTTCTCTTTATTAAGTCATTGTTTTCAAATGCAGAAATGAAGTGAGATTACAAATCAATGAAATTATTACACATTGTTTTATATATTTGTAGTAAAGCATACGGCATATAGTGGCTATAACATGTCGAACGTGGCACTATGGGCTGCATAATGTAGTTACTTGGTTATAAAAGCAAAAAGAAATGTAAAGAAAAAATGGAGTGGTGGGTTATCTTAATCGGGATATTTGTTGTGAAACTACCTAGGCGTTAGCTAAATGAGAAAAATGTTTATAAATGTAAATAAAGTTGTGTAAAAGCTTGAGAAAAGGCTTTAACTGACAGTTTTAGCTTCTATTTTAAGAAGACCAACATTATTAAACTTACTTTATAAATATTGTATATGGTATATTATAATTGATTTTACATTACAACGAAAGAATAAAATGTATACAGTTCAGTATTTTTTTGATAAGCTAGGTATAACACTCAAGGTGGTGTACAACTCTGGTAAACAAAGTACTAGATTGGGGACATATGAAAGAGAGAGCCGACTAGAGCCATATCTACTCAGATATTGTACTTTTTAGCCCCCTCCCCAGGGCCGGACTGGGAACCAAAACCGTCCCTGGCAAAGTGCTCGGCGGGCCCCCCCACCCTCCTTGGGGGGGTTGGGGGTGCGACCGCGCTCTTTGACAGGGCCGGTTTTCAACTGATTTTGTTACAGGGCCGTTTTTGCAGCAACGCTGCAAAAACGGCCCTGAAACAAAAACGGCCCCTAGAGGCCCAAAACCGGCCCCCACCCTTGCGGCGCACCAGGGATTGCCCGGTGCCCACTACGGCCAGTCCGGGCCTGCCCCTCCCTGAGCTGGCACACTTAAGGCAGCCTAGCGCCAATGCAGGCACCCTTGCACCATGGTGCAATGGTGCCTGCTTTATGAGCACAATTGTTTTTGTGCAGGAAGGGATACCTTCCTGAACAAGAATAATCCCAAGAGTAATTTCCACTTTAGAATGCATCATGCATAGAAAGAAGTAATGAGGAGGTATAACCATATTTCTCCCCACTATGCCATAGACGGTAGAGGGTGAAACATGCCATTTTGGACCAATCCCATATTTACAAATTTCAGTAAATCTGGGATTGTGTCAAATTCCATGGATGTCACCACAGAACACCCATGCTTCATCCATGGATAGCCTAGAACATTGAAATATCACACAAAGCAATGCAAGCCACTGCTTTTGGTTACATTTCTTTACAAAGTCCAGCAAGAAAGGGAAAAATCAGCCCTTGCATGGCTTTGTCTTTGTAAATCTTACTTAAGTATTTCCTTTGCCTTGTGTCAGTTTGTGCAACACAAGGAAAGCGCATAGGGTTGGTAAATCTGAGCCTAGACCCTTATCTAGAGGCATTACATCTTTCGTCCTTCAATGTCCTGCTTGTCATAAACTACAGTTTACATCCTCTTGACACTTTTCAATGCCAAGTGACAAAATACGGATGAATTGCTATCTTGATATATTTAGTTTCGAGATTCTGGTCCTTATTAGCAGTGCCCTGGTTAATTATGAGGTTTTTCAAACCTGCCGATTTTTATCAGGGTAAAATATCTGGTTCCACTAAAATATGCATATTATTCCCCCGAAAAACCCGCGATAGGGTCATTTTATCACGCCTGATATCACTAATTTTAGCAATGGAACACATCCTTTTATGGATTCATTAGATCATAGTATCCTGTGTCTGTGGTTATAGCAATGCCAAGTCATCCTCATGAGATCACACCAAATCACTGCTGTCACTCTCCAACCTGCTGTCATGATTGGCTGAGGCAAGGATCAAAACGTAGTGCCTCACATTCATTTGACATCTCTGTTTGTGTGGAAATTAAAACCTTTAGTAACCAGGCTGTTTTTTTTAAAGAATTCAGAGCAAACTGAAATGCCCTTAGCAGTCAATCCTTTTTCTTTGCATAAACTCTTTCTACAAAAAAGCATAAAGTATAAAAGAGTATCTGTTTTTCCTTGGATAATAGGCTCCCTTTGGAGAAAGTAATTGCAAATTCCTATTAGCTCATTTGAAAGAAAATTGGAAATAGAAAAAATACGAATATGGCCTTGTTGATCGAGTTCATAACCAAATGAGGTGACATGATGCAATAATGATAACACTATATTAATAGGATCTGCAGATTTAAATGATAGAACCATTTTAATGTCTGTTTATTTGTAAACAGTAGTGATAAATCTGCCTACTGCAGTTCTTCCAGAATCAGCAGTGTATTCCTCCCTAAATTATCCTTAAATTTCACAGTAACATAAAGACGATATGGACTTTGAATGGGTCAGAATGTTACACCTTCCCAGAGGAGGCGTAACGAGGAGAAAGGTTTATATCTTTCTACATGTGCTGAATTTTGCAGCACACATAGAAGAAGGAAAAAGCCTCAGAGGATTGATTGTTGCACAAACACAGTCCTGCCAGTAACACAGGCACCCTTGCGCCATGGTGCAAGGCGCCTCCACTGGTGCTAAGCAGCAGTTTGCATCAGCACAAGCAGAGAACAGGAATTCACCAAATGATAGACATGGTAGATGCCTGCCCCCTCCCTTTCAAGCAGCATAGTGCAGCAGGGTGTCATGTTGCATTGTGTGAAATAATTATAAATATGGCCCACAGTTTCTGGATGATAGAAATTTCTATAACATTATTTTTTATTTCAATGTGTACCATGATAACATTTTTGTAGATTTCATAACAATAATTGTTTCCTAAGCATGGCAATGGAAATCGCACTCACCCAGTATGATACCCTGAAATGAACAAGCATGGACAGAACCCGCTGGGCTTGAACCATTTGCAGTACAAAGGTTTAGCACATATGAAACAGTGCTGTTCACACAAAACCGCATAATCAACAGTCAAGGTATGGCACAAACAGTTACAAATTGTGGGAGAAACTAACATATAGGTCATAGATACGTTGATATGTATACTTGAACTGTTTCTTCTGAGGGGTTCCAAAGCCCACCAAATAGACAAAGAGAACAAAGCTTCAGTTGTTTATGATGCCACTTGGAACCCCTCAGGGTGGAAATCCCCACCTTTTCGACAACTACCCTGCCTACATTTAATTTTATGTTGTCTATGCCCCATCTTCTTTTACATCAGCAGCGTAGTAAGAGAGAGATTATGGGGGGCCCATTCATAATATGGCCTCAACTCTCACCCTCCAAATAAAAGCACCTGGCATCTTTGCACCCTACCAATTTACCTCAAGGAAACCATCTTTGTTCTCTCACGGAATAAAACAAGCATTAGAAATGCAATAGGTCTCGGATTAATTTGAGTTAGAGGTAATGGCATTGTAAATGGCAATGTGTTTTATCCATGTCTTATGGAGTGTATGCATGTGGTGTGTAGTAGAAATATTTGGGTTGTATTGGAATAGTATCAATGGTGGCATGCTGCGCTTTAGATGAATATGTTTAAAAGTAAAGTGCACCATACTGCGATTGGTGCAATAGTGTATTGTGGATGCGTTAACAATTGATGTGTGCACTGATGGCTGTTGGTGTGTGTGCCTGTAGAAATTGTTCACTGATGGCTGGTGGTGTGTGCGCTTGGTGGAAGCGTGCACTGCCGACTGGAGGTGTGTGTGCCTGGTGGAAGTGTGTACTGACGGCTGGTGGTGTGTGTGCTTGGTAAAAGCGTGCACAGATGGCTGGTGGCGTGTGTGCCTGATGAAAACGTGCACTGACGGCTGGTGGTGAGTGCGCCTGGTAAAAGCGTGCACTGACGGCTGGTGGTGTGTGCGCCTGGTAAAAGCATGCACTGACGGCGTGTTTTGTGTGTGCTTGGTGTGCTGAAAGCGTGCACTGATGCCTGGTGGTGTTTGTGCCTGGTGAAAGCGTGCACTGACTGCTGGAGGTGTATGGTTGTGTGTGTGGTTGTGTGTGTGGTGGTTGTGTGTGTGGTGGTTGTGTGTGTGGTGGTTGTGTGTGTGGTGGTGAGTGTGTGGTGGTGAGTCACTCTGCACTCACTCTCACTCTGCACTCACTCTGCACTCACTCTCACTTTGCACTCATTCTGCACTCTCTCTGCACTCTACACTCACACTCACTCTGCACTCACTCTGCACTCACTCTGCACTCACTCTGCACTCACTCACACTCTCTGCAGCACTCACTCACACTCTCTGCAGCACTCACTCACACTCTGCAGTACTCATTCTCACTCTGCACACACTCTGCAGCACTCACTCACACTCTGCAGCACTCACTCACACTCTGCAGCACTCACTCACACTCTGCAGCACTCACTCTGCACTCACTCTGCACTCTGCACTCATGAAAACATACGTGCATAACCTTTAGGCAACAACGGCTTTACTTATTACCTTTGCACTTTTAATGTCTATGCTATGTCTATTGCATATATTATTCCCCCAAAAATGTGAAAAAAGAAACGTTGGCCTGCCAACGCCAGATGTTTTGCTAGTCAATGGCTGGATGGATGGATTGATTGTTGGTGCTGGTGGATGGGTGGATGGATGGATGGATTGATTGTTGGAGCTGGTGGATGGATGGATGGATTGATTGTTGGGGCTGGTGGATGGATGGATGGATTGATTGTTGGGGCTGGTGGATGGGTGGGTGGATGGATAGATTGATTGTTGGAGCTGGTGGATGGATGGATGGATGGATGGATGGATGGATTGATTGTTAGGGCTGGTGGATGGATGGATTGATTGTTGGGGCTGGTGGATGGGTGGATTGATGGATGGATGGATTGATTGTTGGGAGCTCACTCTGCACTCTGCACTCATGAAAACTTACGTGCATAACCTTTAGGCAACAACGGCTTTACTAATTTTTGGGGCTGGTGGATGGATGTATTGATTGTTGGAGCTGGTGGATGAATTGATGTATTGATTGTTGGAGCTGGTGGATGGATGCATGGATTGATTGCTGGGGCTGGTGGATGGGTGGGTGAATGGATGGATTGATTGTTGGGGTTGGTGGGTGGATGAGTTTGGTGAAACTTTGTGTGAATGAACACAAACAACATCTTTTTGATTTAGCTAACCGGATAGATTAATTGACATACAACACTCAGTAGGTTGACCCGTTGCAAGACTGACATGTTTTGGTAAAAGATTTGAACGATAGCTCCATTGAAAGACGTCGCTGGGTACCAGTGGTTAAATGGAGGGGGTGGTGAATAGATCGAAATTTACGATGATTACTTAATCTATAAATAGACCAATCAACACCGAAAAACGTTTTTGAGCACTAGATTGAAAGCGCTGAACCGAGGGCCTTCATGGCACTGTGACGGGGCGCGGACACCAGCGCCCAGGGCCGGTGCCCGCCAAGCTGTGCTCGCCAGACGCGGCTCCGTTTAAGACCCTCCGCGGTTTGTGTTCTTTTCATAAGAAGAAGAGGCAGTCGGAGCGAGGGGGCGACGGCCCTGGGCAGGAGGCTGACAGGAGGAAAGCGAAAGGGACAGCGACAGGGGCAGAGGGACACGAGACTGACGGTGGCGCGAGAGAGAGCAAGAAAGACACAGGAGAGAAGAAATCATAGAAGGGAGAGGGTGCGAAAAAGAGGCAGACAGAGTGAAGGGTAGGGAGAGAGGCTCATAGAAGGAAGGGGAAGAGACGGTGTGAGGAACAACAACAGAGATAGGAGCGGAGAAAGGGAAAGAGAAAGATGGAGGAATTGACTGGATATAGAGGCTGACTACAAGTGACAGGGGGAGAAGAGACTGATATTGTAGAAAGAGTGAGTCACGTGCGTGGGGTTGAGACAGGAGCGACGGGGAGGGCAGAAGACTGTCACTTAAGTAACAGCTCGACGGGGGTGCGCAAAAGAGAAGATGGACAGAGAGGAAAGACACCGACAGAAGAACCAGGGAGAGTTAGTAAGAGAGTGAGATAGAAGAAGAGGTCAACAGGGAAGCAAGTGGGAGAACCAGTGAGAGACAGTGAGGTAAAGTCAGGGAAATAGGGACAGAGGGGCGTTAGGGGAGGTAGAGGGGAAAGAACACAGGACACGGGGTAGAAATGGTTTGTGTGAGAGAGAAAGGGGGAGAGAGATGGTTAGATACCGAGAAGAAATAGTGGCATGTCTTAAAAAAAGAGAGTGATGAAAGAGGAGAGGGGGCAGAGAGGGAGAGAGAGAAAATAATCTACAGATAGGGGGAGTAATGGAAAGTGAGAGGAGCCAGGCATGAGGGAAGGGCACGGAGAAGTGTGGGAGACAGATAAAGACTGTGCAGCAAGGATAAGTGAGAAAAGAGAAGGGGAACCGAGAGAGGAAGAAAGAGGAGAAAAGGTGACACCGTGGAGAAATACCGAGGGAGCAGGGAGAGAGAAGGGGAGGGCTATGTAGAGAGAGAGTGGGTGTGACGGGGTGAATGAGATCAAAGACTGAGAAGAAGACGCGAAAGATACTGGGCTTTGAGAGGGCCAGGGAAACGCGGAGAGAACACGGGGAGGGATTGAGAAAGGGGAAAGTTGTGGAGCACGATGCGCGGTACCCAGAGAGAGCCACAGATCGTGAGGTCATTTATGGCGAGACACACGGAGCGAACTAAGCTCACGGGAAGAGCGCGCGAAGACAAGAAAGCTACAAATACAGAGGGAGAGTTGGAGAAAAGTATGGGAGCCAGCGAGGGAGAAGAGGAGGTGAAGGGGAAACGAGGGGTGGAGAGATGCACAGATATGCACCGAGAGAAACAGTGAGGTAGAAGCCGAAGGGATTCGGAGTGACCTCAAAGGAACAGAAGGCTAGAGGCCAATGGAAGAGAGACACAGACCACGAGACAGGTGGGACTAAAAACGAGGTGAGAGGATACAGCAGCAGTGGAGACATCAAGAGCACGACTTGAGGAGACCTCTCATTTTGTCACCTCGTGAACCTTTCACCGGGTTTTACTTGTTTTCATGTCGGAGCACCACTTCGGTAAAGTTACTCGAAAGTGGTGCACGCGCGCCCAGCATCTGTCTTCAATTACCGCGGCCCCTGACAGCTGTTAATTGAAGAAATATGGCCTTCTGGTGTGCGTGACCGCCCACAATATGCAATAGGCGGAGCTACTCTACCACCTGTGGCCTATTGCGTGCTCTCTTCTAAAAAAACACGCATGCGAGGCCCAATTGCCATGCAGCTGGCAAAAAGAGGACGAAAAATCACGAGCAGCCAGGAATTTTTTAGGTAGCTTTTCGGAGACGCTAACTACAGGACTCTTGGGCTCAGCCTACACTGCTACGCAGTGTGACGTAAGCCCGAGCCCTAAAAATAGTTGGCATCCTGCTTCCATCACCAATATGCTTCTTTCCTCCCTCTCTATATCAAAAAACACTCTCTTAGCTTTCAATTTGAGAGGGGGCGCTGGAACATCGCTGACAGCTTGTACCTCTATCCACAGTCTGTTTAAACCACTTGCGGAGACTGGAGATAACAGTTATTGGTACAAGAAGCCGTTCTGATACCCCACCTACCTTAGGTCTGCAGAGATGCAAGGAAAGGAGTACATCTCCGACCTCCATAGAAATGACTGGTGACTAGTTTTACCTCAAAACTTGTGCTTTCACTGCTTTGATATCAGAACAGTGAATAGCTGGGTTTTGAAAGCCATGTTATTGATAATAGAAGCCATACACAAACACATAATTAACATTGCAGAACAAAATGAGAAAACAAAGGACCAGATGTGCTGAACCTTTTCATGGTGTCAAGCAGTCCAAACAGCTGTTTGGATAGTAAACAATTTTTTTCAATACACCAAATTCATTTTAGTAGTCGGCAAATGTTTACCAACTCCGAAAATAACTTTGCACCTGCATACCGAATTGGTATTTGGAAGGGGAGTGTTGTAGGCTTCCAAATTGCAACAGAGTAGGAGATATATCAATGTTTTGCAAACTAATCATGGTTGCACAACATTGACAAATGACCAACTCATGAAAGAGGGACGAGGGTCAATTTGGGACCCCTGGCACTTTGTGAATTAAAAAGAAAGGTTTGTTGGGGAATAAGCAGTGGTCCAGGGAACTGCTAGCAAATCTCAAACATTTAAAAAATAGTTTACATTATACAAAGATGATCACAGACATGGTGGTTTGCTTACCCTAGCAGGCTATCATCCCAGTGATGGCCACTAATTAGAGTGAGTCTCAATTTGTAACCTCTCTCAATAAGTTTCATTAGATATGTCAGATTCCTAACTACTTTAAATAAAAGTTTGGGAACCGCCCCCCAAAAGCTAACTGCCACTAAGGAGAAATATGAAACCATTGCTAAGTTTTTCTCTGGCAAAATTTCCAAAATTGACCAATCCTTCATCTTAAACCCTCTCCCTCCTCACCCTCCTCCTTCTCCCAACTTTACCCCAGTTTCCCCGTCCCATCCAAATCATCCCCCATCCGCTCCCCTCCCTCTGAAACCCAACCCTACTCTCCCCCAGCAACTTAAAAACAATGGCGCCTAGCAGAACATTATCCCTGTGACTGAACATGAAGTCTATAACATCATCACTAACCTGAAACCATCCTCCCACACCAAAGACCCTATGCCCCCTAACCTCGTCCAAGAACTCAAACATATCATTGCCCCTTTTTGGACCACCATTATTAACTCCTCCCTGGCCTCGGGGTTTGTTCCTGCCTCCCTCCAACTGGGGCAAATCACACCCATCCCCAAAATCCCAAGGCAGATCCCAGCGAGCAAAACAACCTCCGCCCCTTCTCCAACCTCCCACTTCTCTCCAAAGCCCTTGAAAAATGCATTCTGTTACAATTAGATATTCACATCAACACTTTTGACCTCTTTTACTCAATGCAATCTGGATTCAGAAAAGGTTGCAGCACAGAATCTGCCATGCTCAACATAGTTGATGACATACATCATTCTCTTGACAAAGGTGAGTCATGCCTTTCCATTCTCCTGGACCTGTCCACTGCCTTTGATACTGCCAACCACACTGCCTTATTAAACACCCTAAAAATCCACTTTGGACTCAAAGGCCTTGTCCTCAACTGGTTCTCCTCTTTTCTCCAACTCAGAACCCAACAAATCAAAATTGAGAACTGCCTCTCCAACCCTACTCCGATCTCTCTCGGTAACACCCAAGTCTCCATTCTCTCTCCTGCTCTCTTTAACCTCTTCATGGAACCCTCAACCTAATCCTCAAACATGCAGGAATCAATTACCACCTCTATGCCGACGACACTCAACTTTACTATAAGATCAAATCACACACTGATATCCTCCACCTTAATGACCCTCAAACCAAGATCCAATCCTGGTTCCACCACATCCATCTCAAACTTAACCCTAAAAAGACAAAATCAATTTCTTCTCGCCTAAAAACAGCCCACTCCCCATACAAGACTAGATCTCTGATCTTAATGCTCTCAACTGCATTGATAATAACCTTACCCTCAACCCACATATAAAATAATCAGCAAAAGGAGCTCTCTTCACTCTCCATCATCTCAAGAAAATTAAACCCTTCATCCCGGCTGAAGACGTTAAAACAATTGTCCAATCACTGGTCTTGTCGAGAATTAACTATGGCAACGCTATCCTTGCCGGGCTCCAAAAATTCACCTTACTCCACTCAAATCAGTGCTCAACCTAGCTGCTAGACTCATCCCTGGCTACAAATGCTTCAACCACATCTCCCCGCCTTGAGAACCCTCAAATGGCTCTTCATCGAAGGCAGATCCTCCTATAAGATTGCTTGTATCACACACAAAGCCTTTCACCAAAATACTCCACGCTACCTCTCTGGCAAACAGCACAAAGCAGTCTGCGCCCGACCGATGAGGAGCACCAACGCCCTCATTCTTATCCCCGCTGTTAAAGAAGAAACGCACACACGTTCGCTCCTTCTACGGAAACGTCTGGAATTTTCTGCCTAAGACCTACGCTGCAACCCCTTCTACTCCAATTTAACTAAAAACATACCTCATCCACAAATACTTGGATCCATCATTTTCCTACTTGTGAATCTGTTCTCATGCTCCACAGCCCCGTCAGGGTCCCTCTACTTCCCCTCCGAATCTATCCACCCCACCCGCTCCTTCCATGCCCCCCACCCACTCGCTACTCTTTTCCCACCCAACCACCCTCCCTGTTCTCAGTATCAACATTTGACCACTTACCACACACACAACCTCCCACTGATTCTCTAACCCCTTTTTTCCCTATTCTCCCTGTCTCCCTCTCACCCCTCCTCTCTCACCCTCTCACACCTACCCTAAACTTAATTTGAACTTCGCAAGTTAACTAATCTAGATTTCCCTTGTAAATACCATTCTTACTGTTTCATGTATGCTTTCTTGGCTTTATGGACTTTTTGTGCAATGTTTATTATTATTATGTGTCTTGTATACTGTATCTCCTCACATCCCTGTAAAGCGATCTGATAACTCTGGGTCTAGCCAGCGCTATAGAAAACCTTTAAAATAAAAATAAATAAAATAAATGAATAAATAAATAAAATAACATAGATAGTAGACATGCAGTTCATCTCCTTTACCTCGACTTACAACTGTCCAATGCCACTGTAAACTATCTAGGATGTAATGCTCTGCGACTTTGCAGAGCTGAATCAGTACGTTATATTCAGTGCTCAATTTGTAAAAAAAAAAAAAAAAGTGCTGGGGCCCTTTTCAGGAGGCCACAGCAGCTTGCACAACCCATTGCTCCCATGAGCCAGAGATAATACTATCACTACTAGCCATCACATTCATACAAGTATGACAATTCAGACTTTAAACATACATTAAAGTGACTAATACATGCTGCTCAATCTATTCTTATAGTTTTCGGAGACAGTTATAAGTGATTCTAATGTGTATTTAGTTATTAAACAACAGCTGTTGCTCTCCTCCAAAAATTAGATAAAGAGCGCCACCATGTGATAGCCTGTCGTAAGTGCCGGTGTTGACAATAAACTGCCAGTGCTGAGCATCAGAAACCACTGCTCAAATTATGCCCTGATTATATTGCATCTGTCGAAGTACATAAAGTAAATACAGCAATTAAAATGAAATAAAAAAGTCAACAATTACTTTATTCACAGGAGATGGTCTGCACCCTTCAATATTCTAGTACATATATTGCATCTTACAAGTAAAGATCTTATTAAATACACATGTTTTCAGTATTGTCAGTTTTCCCAAGAGACAGTAAACGGAGGCATCCTCAATTCTGTTCAAATCTTTATTCAATTTTCTTAGTTAAAAATGCAGATAGCCAACGCGTTTCGTCCGTTACTGGACTTCTTCAGGGCTGATTGAATTTCATAAACGTCATGGTAATGATTCCTTCCATATCGAAAAACTGTTGTTTAATAATTTTAAGCTTTTTATAGATGAGCTTCTTGGGTAAAAAATGATAAGTTCCCTTTTAGTACTTTTCGGGAAAAATGTGAAGCCACAGTATTTTGACATGCAAGCCGCCGTGTGGTCTTCTGGTCTACCATGACACTTGCAACACCTTCAGTATAAAAGCACTGTGAAAACACGAGTTATTTATTCCACGTTTAGAAAGACAAAAACTAAACTGCACAAACTACAAATACCAGATTGCACAGTGATGATGGCTAAAAAACATACTAGTGTGTGTGAGATCAAAAAGGACAAGCCTATTACTACTAAATACTAGAACTGAAGAGTCCCACATGAATTTCTGCATGTCTGTACCAGTGTCATGTGTGATTGCTTGTTTATACAACACTGTCGAATGTACAAGGAAGCACTTTTTAAATAGAATTGATTAAAATTACAATACACAGTTGATAGTGTGGCATCAGGTACAGTTGAATTATACTCTTTATGAAGCATGTTTTTAACTGGAAGCAGTGATCTGAGAGCTATAATAGTGCATGTTGCAGGGGTGTCTGCCACATGGATCCAACATTATTTTTAAACATATTTTTATTTGAGCGATTCACATTGCAGTGCAATCATGGACTACCTATGAAAAGTTTCTTCATGTGTTGTCTTTTGCCCCAGATCATTTTATAGCAGTTAACTTATTGTTTTTTCCCCAGGGCATTTAAATTAAAGATTTGCAAAATGTTCAGTTTAGAGATTGTAGTCATCACAATAAAGAGGTTGGCTGTGGTCCTCAGTGGACCATGTTGACCTCTGGATTGGACTTCTTTGGTTCGTTTGGTTTGAGGAACACCAGAGACACTTTGTGCAAGCCTCTGATATCTCCATTATTTCCAAGAACTAGGGTCAGCTGCACTGCATGCGTGAAATAAAAAAAAAGTATTGAGGAGAATGAAACTAACTTTCTGCTGCACATCACACTGGTAACTAGTCATAATATCGAAAAAAAGACCTCAAACGTACGAAGCATGTCTGTCAGGCTTTTAACTAGGTCCCATTTCTCCACCTCTAGCCTCATGTCTTTCATAGCAGCAGCCCGTGCGGTAAAGACATACTCATTGATTACCAAGTACTGCTCAAACAGACGCTCAAGCATGTAGAAGCTTGAGTTCCAATGTGTTGCCACCTCCTGGATGAGTCCTCTGACTGGCATTCTACGGTTACGTTGAATGATCCTCAGCTGCTTCCGGGCCTTAAAAGAATGGCTGAAATGTGTGCAGATTCGGCAGGTGTTCAGTAAGTTGCTGACTGTGTTTCCTTTTTTTAAGAAATCTTGAACAATAATGTTAATGCTGTGCGCCAAACACGGCACTCTGAAATAGCCACCATCATTCATGGCCTTAACTATATTACTGCCATTATCCGTGGAAACATAACCAATCATGCGCCTTCTTGGCAGCAGCCATTTAAAGACCTTACTGGTAAACTCCTCCAAAACTTTTACTGCAGTACGAGATTTCTCCATGGCAAACATGGCTACTGTTGCATGTTTCTGAGTAGCTTGAAAAATTGTGACACTGTCAACACCTGCAGCTATCTTATCTCTAACCCCTGTAAAAGAGACCCAGTGTGCAGTGATGCACATGTAATCAACGGCTTGTCAACTGGTCCACATGCCTGTTGTCAGGTGGATAGTGTGAACAGCAATCTTCTGCAAAGCTGCCCCAATCACTTCCAGCACATCTTCATGTAGTGCTGGAACCGCAACTCTGGCAAAATAGGACAGGCTAGGAACATTCCATTTAGGGCAGACTGTTGCCAAAAAATCTAAAAAACCCACCCCTTCCATGAAAGAAAAAGGGAGAAGGTCCAGCGCTAGCATTTTAGACAGCATTGCATTATACAGACGTGCCGTTGGGTGGTTGCGTTCAAATGGCGCCTCCGACCAAAACATGCTTTTAATGGTGGTCTGGACCGTTTTCATATCTGATAATGATGATCCAGACTTCTTCAACCCAGTTAGGCTCATTGATGTACTTTTTCACATTGGTGTCTCTACCAGACTCTTACTGTGCCTCATAGATGTTGCTGGGGTAGAGGGTGTGGACGCTACCACTGCAGTGCTGCTGCCAGGGGTACTGTGTGTACCAGAAAAAATGTCTGTCGCTTCTTCACCTCCCCCTGCACGATCAGCCCCTCGTCATCATCAGATGCAATATCAATGGATACATTTGCATTTGTTGTACTTTTGACTTCCCGGATCTTCCTTAGGTGCACCTTCCACTGGATAATTTGGTGTTTTTTGAGATGACCTCTCTGGCCTCCGGTACCAAAGTTGGTACCAAGCTTATCCTGACTAACTACTTGTTTACAAATCGAACAAATAACTAGGTTTTCCGCCTTTTTGCTAATACTAAAGAAGTCCCAAACTGGGGAGTTGAGATTTCTGGTGGTGGTGGTGGAGGTGCTACTTTCAATGCCAGATGAAGTGGAGGATGGGCGTGGCCGAATTTGACTCTGTTGTGCACTTACAGTTACAGCACCACTACTTGAGGTAACGGAAGTCGAGCTGGATGGAGGTCCCTGCCAGGCCCTTCTGAAGAGAAAATATGGCAGCTGTAGGTCATGTTGGTATAGTAGTTACCTGTGTTGGTGGTGGTACCAGTGCCACGCCGCCCACATCCCGCACAGCAGCATTTCGGGATAGGGTAAAAATGTCTGTCTGCTGCATGCCCGCTGGGGCTGGAGTGATGACTGTGATGACTGGGTCGTCATCGTCAGACTCTTCATCAGCAGCAGAATACACCACTTCTACTGCTTCTTCGTCATCACCCATAAGTGGAAGACTTGCGGGAACCTTCTTTTTACCTAGCTTTGCCGGCTCATGGCATGCCTCCCTCTCAGACCGAATTGGTGGGTGCCAATTAAGATCTAGATCATCAGATGGAAGGGGGCTTGAAGGAGAACTTGTACTAGCCCTCCTTTTCCTTGCTGGGGATCTGGAAGACAATGGATCATCAGGACTCAAGGTGGCTTGCTCAGCTGACACCTCCGCATGAATCTCGATTTCCTCATGTGCCGCCACTTCTGGAGGAACAAGCATTGCGGGCAGTTGTGCCTCTCCATGCGCCTCTCCATGCGCCTCTCAATGCGCCTCTCAATGCGCCTCTCCATGCGCCTCTTCCTGCACCTCTACTTGCGCCTCTACTTGCACCTTTCCATGCGCCTCTACTTGCGCCTCTACTTGTGCCTCTACTTGCGCCTCTACTTGCACCTCTACTTGCGCCTCTACTTGCGCCTCTACTTGCGCCTCTCCTTTTAGCACCTGTGGTTGTCGTTGCGGCTGTGGTTGAACACTCGTCAGATGAGTTACATACTGCTACTTTGCGATGAGTCAATGCCAACATCACTGGTCGATGGTGAAAGAGCAATTAAAGTGGCTGCCTCTGCGGCACTCATGGGCTTGGGCCTAACTTGGCGTGGTGTCACTGAGACCAATGAAGTGGAGGTGCTGCTCCCAGTTTGGTCCCCGCTGCTGCAGGCGTAGTTTTTCCCCCCAAAAAAAGTCTGTCGGCACACCAGTCTCCTTGGAAAATGGCGCCACTTGCTTTTTCTGCTCCTTCTTACAGGCAGTGGCACTGGCAACTTTCTTGGTAGAGGAGCTATGGGCACCTTTCTTTGGGCCCATCTTCTTCAGATATCAGAACAGCAGGAAGCAGTTGCACGAGTTGTAGAGTTGTCTGTGGCCACACGTGACGTTGTGCACACACTGCAGCAGGACTTCTTCCTGGCACTACAACAAGTGATGATGATGAGGATGATTCCTGGTTCTTCTCAGTCTTTGTGCACCTAACACAACACATCCAAAAACGGAAAGACCCAAAATAAAAATTGCAATTCTAATCCAAAATGGATGTTTAAATTAATAGAAGATAGATCACACAGAGAGAGTTGTTTCGTGCACCACTGAGTACCCCTGGGCATAATGGATGAACGCAAGGCAGAATCGGTGCAGGCCTATGGCACAAAGCACACTGCCTGGCTTCAAAATGGCTCCTAGACCCCCACCCACATGGCCAAGCCCCGGACCAGGCCTCAAAATGGCCCCCACCCACATGGCCAGGCCTTGGACCAGACACAAACAACACACATAAAATAGAAATACTCACAAAAATCACCCCAATCCTATGCCATTCATGCCCTAAAATATGTTAAATTCAAGAGACCCAACAGAAAGACATGGTCCATGCACCACTGAGTACCCCTGGGCATAATGGATGAAAGCAAGGCAGACTGGGTGCAGGCCCATGGCACAAAGCACACTGCCTGGCTTCAAAATGGCCCCTAGACCCCCACCCACATGGCCAGGCCCTGGAGAGAGTGAAATCAGAGCAAATCTCTGAAGAGCACAAGAATCCCCTGTAATCTAGTTCTGTCTCTGAAGAGAAATCAGTCCTTTGCGTAGGGACAGGACACAGCCTATTCATGTGTAAGTGTGAGCTTCCCCCTCCCCCTTCCTACCCAGGAAGGTTTTCACAATGCAGATGAATGCATATGAGTCCCCTGTCACACCCAGCCCGTCCTGTGCTTGTCGCTGTCTAGAGGGAATGCACAAAGTGTAGCTGTCACCGAGCCCAGACATGTATTGGAGACAGGCTGCAGGTACACAGAACAAAGTTAGGCACAGAGAAATGTCCACTTTATAAATGTTGCATCCACTAAAGAGGATTTATCACCACCATTCCAAAGATATGAAATATGATTCAGCTACTCCTTTTTGATCAGGATTTACAGCTTAAAAAGTGTTTTAAGGAATTGCCAATGCTAACCTATGACGGGATCAGGCCTCACAGCAGTGAAAAACTAATTTAGGTGTTTGTCACTCCCAGGGCATGTAAAACTTAAAATTACATGTCTTCCGTTTTAGTTACACAGGACCCTGCCTATAGGACTTCCTAGGGCCTACCTTAGGAGTGACCTATATGTTATAAAAAGGGAGTTTACGGCTTGGTAAGTGTTTTTAAATGCCAAGTCGAAGTGGCAGTAGACTTCACACACAGGCCCTGCAATGGCAGGCCTGAGACTGGTTTAAAAGTGTACTTGTGGGAAAGCACAACCAGTGCTTCAGGCCCACTAGTAACATTTAGAGAACAGGCCCTGGGTATATGACATACCACTTTACAAAGGGCTTACAGGTAAACTAAATATGCTAATCAGGTGTACACCTTTGTCACCATGTTTTAGGGGAGAAACACATGCACTCTAGCACTGGTCAGTAGTGGTAAAGTGCTAAGAGTCCTAAGGCCATCAAAAAGAAACAGTGAAGGTAAGCAGGAAAAAAGTTGGAAGACCGCTGAGGAATGTTGCTCCACCATAATATGCATTGTCCAGTGTTTTATGAACCATAATTACTAGTTCAGGTAACACTGTACCATGCTTTTTATGGCTGTGAATACACACCTGGTAACACTGGGCAGCTGGAGAGGACATGGGCTGCAGGCATAGGCACAGGTGCAACTCCTTCTAAGCCCTTCCAGCCTCACAGGATTCATCATACCAAATAATACACATCTCGTAATGAAGGGCTTTAAGAGTAATAGAAACACTCTAGTTAGCAATACCTCAAGTAGACAATTGAACCCGGTTGCTAGAAGTGACTGTGAGATCCAGACAGATGATAAACCCAGAGGTGGGTTTGAATGTGACCTGTAGTTGGCTGAGACTGTCAGGTCTCCTAAGTCCTCTTTTGGAAAAATTGCCCTCCTTGTCTGTTTTAACTGAGCTGGAAACATTCCATTGTGGAGGGAAGCATTGACCAACAATAGCTGGAGGGCAGTTATGAACATAAGTCCTTGATTCAGCATGCAGCGCATGTATAGATTGGACATTTAGGGCCTGATTCCGATGTTGGTCGGGCTGCCACTGACAGGCCACCAGTGGCGGTCTGACAGACCAACAGCCCATCGGCCAGACTGCTACATTAAAATAAAAGTGGTTGGACCCTAAACGGTCGGGGAGTAGACGCCGACAGGATCAGTGATCCAGTTGGGGTGGTGGTTTGAATCGCAATCCTGAATGGAGGAGGTGTCGAGGGAGGCACCGCCATTGGGATTACGATATCCCTTACCAACACATTTTCATGTTGAAAAGTCTGCCATGAAAAGGCTGCCGGAAATGGATTTTGGGGCTCAAACAGGACCTCCTTCCATCGTAGGCTACTGTAAGGTGTCCCAGGGGGCAAATGTAGTGCCCCCGCGTCCCTCCATGTACTGTGGTGCATGGCATATGGTGCATAGGTGCAGAAAGTGCTCCTTTACACGGCAGCTTGGGCTGCAACTCTTTTCATGTTCTACAAGCTGCTGTGTAAAGGAGCACTTTGTGACTGCCAGCCTGGCGATCGTATTGTAATGCGGCGATCAGACCCTCGAATGCTTGTCGGGCAGGCTCATGACCGCTGCAATAGCGGTTGGCAGTCCGTCTGATGAATAGTGTAATAAGGCCCTAAACATGCTTTGATACTTGATGCCAAATCAGCACTCACTTCACTGAGTTCATTGGGCTGCAAGTGAGTGACCTACCAAGCATGTGTGAAAGCAGGTGTCATTTTGGAAATTTGTGTAAGTAATATGATAATTTCTACCAGCATTCTATGGAAGCTAAGTAGAAAAATGCATGAAATAGTCCTTTAAAAAAATTAATTATTGTTGATAAATCATCTAAACCCCCAAAAAGCTAAAGATCAGTCACTTTTTTGCATCATGCTTTTCCGAATAGGACTACACAACCCAGTTGTTCGCTAGACAACAGTTTGTGCCACTGCTCCTCGTCAACGACAAGATATTTATATTTCACACAGATATACCATGCAACACAACAGTAAACACAAGCTCTATCAAGATCTAACACTCAGAAGGACAGACAAAGAGAGAAATGATTAATACCCTCTCTTTTCATTTAATAAAAGGGGTGGCTGGGTAAAAGTGCTGTGTAGCAGAATCTCATCGCCATGGGATTGTTGTATTCATCCTGCAGGGGCACTGAATATGTGTGTTATATATAGGGTGGCATTACCATAGACGTTGTGGCCATTTGAAAATATTGTGCAAGTCTATGCCTCAGAAGATTTATTGTAGATAGCAACTCCTCCTCTCAAGTCTAGACGCCTTGAGGCAGATTTATAAAGATTTGTCGCAGAAAGACAACTTGCTGCACTGGGTCAAATGGAGAAGGCAGAAATGCACCATATCTACTAATACATGGCACATTCCTGCTCTCCCTCTGAGTGCAACCTAGCGCCAATTGAGGCACCCTTGCATCATGATGCCAGGGTGTATGCATTACAGGCAGGATTGTTTTGTGCATGAAGGTTGTATGGGTAATGTTGCATCCTATTAATTGCTAGCCTCTATACCATGGGCCTTCCTGCACATAAACAATACTCTGAGTCATGTTCCTCTTTCTACGTGTGCTGCAAGATGCAGCCGACATAGTAAGATGAAATAACGAGGAGAAATAAATATATTGCTACTCGTTATGCCTCACCTGGGAAGGCTTAGCACCATGCGTAAGAACACACACACTCCACCCATGGAATGCCTTCCCAACACAGGCAAGGCAGTGACTTGCACTGCCTTGCGTTACTCCATATTTACTATGCCGTGCAGAGTCACGCAAGATGGCTGTGCTTGGCATAGTTAATCTGACATAAGGGCTTCCGACACCTTGCGTCACCTAGTATGATGCAATGGCGATGCAAGCCCTTAGTAAGAATGGGCCTTACTACTCAATAGCATTCTTAGCCTGAGCCACTCTTTTCTCTTACTGAACTGCTCTGGGCTGCATCACTACATTATACAAAGTATTCTCAAGTCTGTGCAGTCTTGTATGAAACGGATGGGGGATGTTTCTGGAGCTGCCACGAGGGCCCCATGGTTAAATCCAGGAATGATATTTTTTTCAATCTAATTTTTTTCATTATGTCTAACACATTAGTTTCTCACTGGCATCTCTGACTTCTGGTGCAAGTTGATGTAGTTGTTGTCTCCTCTCTGTTTTGGAATGATATGTTTTCATTTCTTCCGATTGCTGGTACAAAATAGCAGCAATATTAAGCACAGCAACTGTTTTGATATGGTGTCTTTTCTCGGAAAAACCTTTGAAGCTGTTAGGGTGATCTTGCATCATATAATACGGATTTATTTGTGTTGATTTCTATGCTGTGCCTTGGATACATTAAAGTTACAAATTCCCATTACTGTACAAGGAACATCGAATCAATGTCCTGTTTTTTATTTTAAGGTCAAATTCTTTCACAATTTGAGATGTTAATAGCATAGCTTCAGTTGACAGCATACTGACAATGCCTGTGGTCTGTTATTAAACCTACTGAGTGAGTGTAATCTTTTCGATTTTTCCAACACTCCCTGCCTCAGTAGCATTGCTTTTTCACTCCCATAGCATGTTGTGACATTGCCAGGGTGTCTTGATGCAACAGGATATCCGGTCATTATGACAAATCAACCAGTGGACACACTAAAGGCATCTACAGTGCTTACATGTTGAGATGGAGGGTGCATGGATGGTAAAAGTGTATACCTGCGAGGTTGTGTGGATGATGTCACATCCTCTTCACTGTTAGCATCTTCAACATGGCCCTACTGACAGTTGAAGCTTGTGTGTAGTGTTGTAATTTAGCACACAATTGATTGCCACTGTCAACCACTGTCCAATATGTAGGCGCTGTTAGCCTTTGTCTAATATGGGTTATTTTCTTGAGAGGGGGCTCTGGCTTATAGTTCCCATAATTTCTAATTTAAAATATTTGTAGAGCGCAACGTACACCTTGCGGTTTCTTGGCGCTAGGGGGATTGGCAACTGAGGGAGAGAGACCAGAAGAAAGGAAGGTGGGAGGTGTTTAGGGGGGTTTAAGAAGGGAAGGCCTGGCTGAAGAGGAACGTCTTCAGATCTCTACGAAAGGAGAGGTACTGAGTGGCAGAGCGGAGGTGGTCAGGGAGTGAGTTCCAAAACGTTGGAGCCAGGGTGGAAAAGCTGGCCCCGCCCCACTTTTTACGTGTGAAGCGAGGGGTCTGAAGAAGGGACTTGGAAGAAGACCGAAGATCTCTTGCAGGTATATACGGGTGGATTAATGAGGAAATAAAAGCGGGGGCAGTGCCCTGGCGGGCCTGGAAGGCCATACAGCCAATCTTAAAAAGGCAGCGTTCTTTTACAGGGAGCCAGTGAAGCTCCCTGAGAAGGGGGGTGGAATGGTGATAACGAGGAAGGCCATACACCAGCCGGGCTGCCTGGTTTTGAATAATCTGGAGTCTACGCAGGCTGTACGCGGGGATGCCATGGTAGAGAGCGTTTGCGTAGTCCAAACGCGATATCACTAATGCGGCCATGATGATCTTAAGTGCCTGGGGGGAGAAGAAGCGGGAAATAGTGCGGATAGTGCGGAGAGTGAGGAAACAAGAGGATACCACGGAGCTAATTTGTGAATGAAGAGTGAGCTGGCTGTTAATTTTAACACCGAGTGTTTTGACCGAGGTGGAAGGGGTAGGAGAGGGACCAAGAGAGGGGGGCCAAAAGAGAGAGTTCCAGGGGCTGGATGAACCACCCGTGAGAACCAGCTCGGTCTTATCCGGGTTCAGCTTAAGATGGTTGTGGTTCATCCAGTCCCTGATGAATGTCATAGTAGACTGGAAGTTGGAAACAGAGAGAGAAGAGGGGGACAGATCAAAGATGAGCTGGAGGTCGTCCGCGTAGTTATAAACGGTGACCTCCAGCTGCTGGAGGGCGAAAATGAGAGGAAAGATATAGAGATTGAAAAGCAAAGGGGAGAGAGAGGAACCCTGGGGAACACCGCAGGTGACAGGAAGAGGAGTGGCCGTGAAGTCGCCTAGCCGAACCGCCTGAGTGCGGTCCCTCAGAAAGGAGGAGAGCCAGACTAGTGCTGATCCCCCGATACCAGCCGCCTTGACACGGGTGAGTAGGATGGTATGGTCCACCGTGTCAAAGGCGGCGGAGAGATCAAGGAGGACCAGTGCCTGGTGTTTGTTCTCATCCATACCTTTTCTGAGATTGTCTAAGACCGCAACCACGACTGATTCGGTTGAATGCCTGGGGCGGAACCCGGCTTGGCGGGTTGCCAGTCCCCCGTTTGCCTCAACATGGGCGCTGAGTGCCGCGGTGACGTGGCGTTCCATCACCTTGCCCAAGAAGGGTAGCAGGGAGATGGGGCGGTAGTTGGCCGAGATGGAAGGGTCCGCGCCAGGTTTTTTCAGAATGGGCACTATTGTAGCTGCCTTTAGCACAGAGGGCACAACGCCCTGTGCCAGAGAACTGTTGAGGAAGGCGATGGGGGGGTCAGGGCAGCTGGAATAAATTTGCTGCAGGACTCGTGCCGGCAGACGTCGGCAGGGGACCCTGACTTCACTTTGGGGAGTATCTCCAAAAAAGAATCCTGAGTGAGGGGAGGGATGGAGGTAAAAAGGCATAGGACGGGAGGAGGGGAGGGGTCGATGAAGGCAGACGAGGGTGGAGGGATGTTGGTCTTGATAGTAGCAATTTTCTGTGCCCACTTCCATCAGCAGTAGGGGTTCCTATACTGCGGCATTCATTCTACTTAATGACAAATGCATGTTAGAAGCAGCTGCTGATCAATGTCATTCTCCTGATACCACTGCCTATGAGTTAAGCCTATGTTGATGCAGGATCTTCTATTTTTAAAAGATATAATTGCATAATTTCAGTCCCTGTTGTGATAACGCACACATTATCACCCCCATGAATGCATGGGGTCAAGTGTGTCTTGTCATGTTATGTTATGTTAAGAACATTTGTAAAGTGTGCAAATCCCCGTGGGTATCTTGGTGCTAGATCATCAGGTGTCATCACCAGTAGCACCCTTGCCAACATAGGCTGTGTTGTGTTTCTTTTCCACTGTGTGAGTGGGTCGTCATGTGTTTATTAGCACATACGTGTATGTGTGCAAGCACACATAGTTGTGTCCCATATGACACCTTTTCACACATTAGAACGCAAGTGATCATTATGTGCATTAAAGAGACAGATCACATACTGATATTTGTTTATATGGGGGGGGAGGGGCTATACAAACTATTTGATTATGTGGTGTATAACAATTCAAGCCAAATGGGTGGCATCTCTTTTCCATGCTATATGAGTTGCTTTGGAAATACAAATGTCTGTCACAAATTAAAGTAGGGCATCCCATGTGCATATAAGGAGAAATATGTATGTATTCTATACAAACCTAGCACATTGCATTACATCTTGCAAAAGTAAGGGAAGATGTCTTTCTAGCTATCTTTTTTAAGTGTTCCTTTTGTCTTGTTTCGAAAACTTGTGTGTCCCAGCCCCCACGACTAAGCAAGATTTATTCCTAGACCTGCAACTCATCCACATGTGGCTTCAGTTCTACAGTTGGAAAGGCCAATTGTAATACCTCTTGGTTTTTATGAGTCTCTAATACCAAAAGTATACTTTGAACATGTACAGCCAGTGGTCGATTCTCAGCTTCATTCCACTTTCTATTGCAATTTGTGGGTTCTGGCTATCTTCTGACCTCAAATATTTCGGGAACTCGTCATGTTTTACTTAGAGAAATTACTTGAACCAATTAAACTGTTTATTGAAAACTGCTTCAATGCACAATCTTGATCTTTGATCTTCAGCCTGAACCAGAAATTCAATTATTGCACTTTATATGTCATACTCTACTTCTAGCCCATAGAGTTCTCCTGAGGACAATCGGCAGTTTATCAGAGAACCATATTTTATGATCCAGAATTTTGCTGCTAAAATCAAGTAGAACAAGATGTTCCTCAAAAATAGTTTTTTTTCATTTTGTTCAATATTCTAGATATGCACGGCCTGAAAAACAAATGTAAACTTCCACTTTTGTTTAAGCTTACTATTTTATTTGGTATTCACAATCTACTAGTTTAATTTTATTAGTAGTAATTGTACAACAGCGTTGACTCTTCACTCCCATATAAAAGATATGCCTGTAATATCCTTATGTGTGGAATTTCCACCTCGACTGTGGTATTTGTAAAATTAAACTCGTAGTTTGTGAATACCAAAAAAATGAAATTAGACAGAAGTGAAAGTTTCCCTTTGTGAATCAGGCCCTCAGAATCCCATTGCACAGAACTTGGCTGATGTGCATACTTATTAAAGCATCAACATCATCGAAGTTCTGAATATGTTATGACCCAATTAGCTTAAATTGCTTCCTAGACACACAATAATGGCAGCTGCCACCCTCGTTATTATTCAGTGTAATGTAATCGATATAAAAAAAAAGGTATGCATTTCAATTCTAGCAGGGCACATTATAACACAATTAACTTTTTTTGTTTTGATGGCTCATAGTACAAATGGAGATCAAATGTAGTGCCCAATCAGCTTTTTAAAGTTTTGCCTCAGTGATGCTGCACAGCAGTACCTTGAGACGAAGGCCTTGATTTATCAAGGGCTTGCTTTGCCCTTGTGCCACACAAGGTGACGCAAAGCAACACAAGCCCTTAAGTCACATTTACTATGCCATGTAGAGCCTCCTTCCGTGGCTGTGTGTGCCATAGTAAATCTGAAGTAACACAAGGTAGCGAAATTGCTGCCTTATGTTACTGTGTATGGGGAAGGTGTTACATGTGTGAAGCGTGTGTGTTTCTACACATTCATCCATGTTTTTTGGCACATTCCCGAATTTACTAATATTAGTAAACCTGATAATGCATCACTCTAGGTGGCAGTGCAGTGCTGGATTACGACTACGAGGAGAGGCGAGCGAGGCGAGCGAGAGCCAGCGAGGAGAGGCAGCTGCCACCGTTGCCCTTGCCGCCTGAGGACGCCCGGCTCCCCCCGGACCTCTAGGACCTAGGACCTAGGACCGGGAGAGAGTCGGCAAATCACGTCGGAGACCCGGACCCGGCTTTCCACACGGCCAGCACCCAGAGAACCGGTGCTACTGCCCCCATCACAACACAGGCAGCCTGCGAGAGTCTGCGAGCAGAGGTGCGTGCTGCGATCCGGAGGAGGTGGGGTGCCGAGGGGCCGAGGAGCAGTTTTGAGCGGAGGACAAGCAGCGGCCGCAGGGGCAGCAAGAGTCTCTTCCTCCCCCTGCCGGTCGTTTCCAACCTCATACTCCCTGCCTAATTCACTGCAGTCCTAGTTTACAGGCTGCAGCTCACAGTTTCCAGCTCACAGTTTGCAGGTCGCAGAGAGCCAGCCCACCCACCCGCTGACGAGCCCAGCAGGAGCGAGGTGTAAGGTGTGCCGGAGGCTTGCTCTGCCGTGATGACCTGGACGGCGGGGGCAGGGGCCAGCTGAGTCACAGAAGTCGAGGGGCTTGCCAAGGGGCTTGCCTGCCTGCCCGAAGTGCCCACCCGCCCGTGTTCAGCGTTTAACTGTTCGCCAGCCATCTCCCGCCAGCCTTCACCCGGCAGCCTCACCCTGTGCCTGGACCAGCGGCGGTAACGAGCTGCCCAGCGGATAACCAGTGGCTGCGGCAGGAAACATAAGGCAGCCAGCACCCAAAGCAGAACTACAGAACCACAGAAAACCACCCTGCACCACCCCAGGCCAGGGGGTTGGAGAGGGTGAGAACCAGGTGAGACAGTCTCATCGCTAGTGCGAAAGCTGTTGCTCCCAGGTCCGCAGAGAAAGAATCCAGCAGGCTCCGGGCCCCCCAAAGTGTTGAGCTCCGAGCCCCAAAAGCACTGTTTTCTCTCTGCTCAGAGCCCCCCTTAAGCGAGCGGGCCACACCGCAGCGGTAATTAGGGTGGCAAGGTGGGGAGCTGGGGTTGTGTGCTCCGTGAAGGAGAAGGGGAAGGAGGAAGGAGGCGAGGAGAGAGGCGTGGGTGTCTCGGCCAGCGGTACAGGTCCCACCACAGTTTGCTCGCAGTAGTGGTGGCACGGCCAAGACCGTCTGGGTTGAAAGCAGGGGCCCAAGCAAACACCCCAAATCCCCCTGCCCACCAATCCATCAACCTGCTACTTAGCCCTTAGAGCAAACTTGTCAGCCTATTGAAATATAAAAACGCTCTAAGGCCAAACAAAAAAGGGAGCGCAATGAGATCTGGCTTGATCAGGCAACAACCAAAACCCAACTCTACATCGAGATCGCGGAAAAGAAAACTGGGGAAACCTGAGTCAACATCTCCAACAAACTCAAATAACCCCAAGGAACTTGATTCAAGTACAAGTAACAAAAACATAAATAACACAGAGGCCTCACCCCTTACAGTAATGGAAACACCAAATCCACCCACAACTCAACCGCTGAACAAAAACGAACAAGTCAAGGTCCTTGCTGCTCCACCCTCCCTCATTACTGCCTTCCAGCTACCACAACAGTCACAACGACTTGTACAGCCTGTACTATCTTCGGTACCTCCAGTAAAAAAACTTGCACTAACGGATCCAGTTAATCTTGTAACGATTGACGGAACGCCAGCAATGAAAAGGATATGCTTGCATCAACCCAAGATTTATACTAAGTTCTCCTTTCTTAAAGACCCTGGAACAGCTATATTCTCTATGACTGGGAACATTAGAGGTCTTCACTCTCCGCTTTTAAGAGACGAGTGCGACTTCAGTCGCACGATTAGCAGCCAAGTCGGCTTATCCAGCCCAGCGGAAATTTCGCGTCCACCCACTCCAGAGGTAGCGACTGTCATATCTACACCAACTTCGCCTAAAGCAAGAAGAGCGGCAGCACCCACCCTCCAGGTAGATTACGAATCAACCAACTCCAACACTTGGGAACTGGTGTTCGCCAGTAAAGCTTCCAAAAAAGACTGGAGCACACCAACTGAGGCCAAGTCTCCAGATTTAGTGGTCGACCCAGACCCAGCACAGCAGGGTGAGATCCACCCTAGTAAGATCATCCCCTGTCATTTCGGTAAACAAGACGCGACAATGGAAATCAAGGCTTTGATACACAAAGAGGAAGAAAGGGAAGATCTACCACCGCCCCCATTAGTTAGCAGTTCTCCAAACACAACAAAAGAAACTAGAGACACTCGAGCAAAATCTTCATCAGTAATTGAAGAGCAACAAAGTGGTCTCAAACCATCGTCAATGCTAAACACCTCACCGACTCTATCCAAGTCACACCAGTCAAACCTCAGTAGTATCACTGAACAAATAACGGCGACCAACAAGCCTGCAGTGCAATGGGCCGTCCAGGGTGGCACTTCACTACTGAACAATGATTCCCTGCTCACCAATAACTTTCCAGACAATGACAATGACAATGACATGTCCTCCATAGCAGCACAGGAGTGGGAAGAACAAGTGGCTACCTATAACCGTCAGCCATCTGAAGGGAAGCCCACTGCCGACGCCTTACCAAGTCCTGAGAGAAGTTACAGCCCAGGAAAAACAGTTCCCGAATCAATTTGGGTGACAATCTTAAACACACTGCAACACTCGGCTACGGCCCTGGACTTCCAATCTCAAATAATGGACATACAGCTTTGTGTCTTGCAGACAATGGCTGATTCAATCTCAGGAATTGACTGGAAAATCTCGGAACTAAATGGCCTCATAAGGAGGGGTCAAGATGCCGTCCTTGTGGCCCAACCAACTTCATTACAACCACTACCTTGTGACCCAATTTTAGACAAACTATCATCTTTACCTACGATGTTAGGGGCACTAATAAGTGACCTAAAATCAGTAGTTCTACCAACCCAAACCTCGCAAACTTCCGATCCGCCCCCAGATGCCCCAACGAGCTCATTGACCGAGCACCCAATTGAGCAGAGGTCAGATATCATTGTATCTTCAACCGAAACATTAACATCCAGACCATTGGCAACTGAGCTAACCACCACTTCTGCGACTACAGTCGCATCTTCCTCAATAAACGCTCAGGAATCCTCTAAGACTCGGAGAAAGAACAAAAGGAAAGGAAGGAATCGGGCCCCAAGAAGCTCAAGTAAGAAGATTGAAATATATTCTAACTCCTCTCCTCTAGCAGCAACTGTCACTGGGTCTCCGACAGTCGATGAAGTACAATCTCCTCGGTGTAAGCCCTCTGATACTGCACCTTCAGCATCCCCATCGGCACATTCAAAATTGACAAGTATTGCTACTAAGAAACCTGCACAAAAAAAACTCAAGCAGAAAACTTTACAATTCACAAAAACTCAGGCGGCACAAAACTCTATTAACATCGAACCAGCACCATCTGAGCTTGCCCCAACAAGAGGAAGAGTGGACACTGCCACAGCTTTCTATATGGAGTCCTCTCCACATTTGACACCTACACCGACTACTATCATCAGGAACTTGCAGATAGCCGCCAATCAACGTGAGCAGTTAAATGCCTCAGTCACAGCAGGCCCAAGCAACCCTTCTCAACCAATTCAACAGGGTGACAAGAGACCACCGCCGGATCCAACCAAACCACAGTTTTTGAACAGTTCAACATTAATCCTTTTCATTCCACAATACACATCCCGCGGCAGAAGTGATATACTGAATAGGGCAAACATACTAAGGCTCATGCACTCACTAACAAATTTATCAAACATCAGTTCATCTGATCTCTTGGCAATAGAGTTCCAGTCAAACACCGAACCTCATCGCCCAGACATTACAAAAGCAACTTGGCACTCACCTGAGACAGCATATAAAATCATGGAAGAAATAGCGACGTTTCAGCAATGGGGGATAGAGCTGAAACTCGAAGAAAGACCTTGCTACCCTACTCCTTTTCTTCCTCCAGCCAGACCTCCAGTACAAAAAATTACTATCTCAATATTTAAAGGAGCGGTTCGTGCCCCCGAGATTTAAAAAACCCGAGCGACTGGAACTCAATTCAACGCACATTCGCAAGTTCAACTGTCAACAACTGACAGAAAGGCAAAGAATTCACCAATCCATCGGAAGGATATATGGACATTAGAATTTGCTCCTGGAACATCAACGGTTTGGCGAGCAAAAGAAATGATCCTGAATTTCTAGAATACTTGACTACATTTGACCTTATCCTGCTCCAAGAGACTTGGGAAGAAAAGGCATTTGAGCTCCAAGGGTTCACGTCCTGCTGTATTCTGGCAAATTAAAATTCTACTTTTGGCCGAAGATCAGGCGGACTGATGCTTCTCGCATCAATATCGACAATAGGCAAAATTGAAGCAATGGACCTGCTTATTCCTCCCCCAAGCGTCATTCAGGTGGCAAAGATTCCACTTCGGTTAAAGAAGCTCCCCCAAGCGGTAACTATAATTAATACATAAATTCTTCCCAAAAACAAACAAAAAAGTGCGAAAGACCTAGCCAAATTGGTGAAAAAAATAATGGAAGAAAGCGTGTCTGATTTATTCATCTTGACAGGGGACTTCAATATGCTTCTAATTAATAAAGAGCAACCTAGCAACCTCACCCAAGACCTGATTGTAGCATGGGGCGTGCCGACACAAGGCCACATAAAAAACAAGTACCCAACGAAGCACTCAAAAATCCTACTTCAACATCTGGAACAACTTAGCTTAAGGGCCCTGAACGGCCGATACCCTGACGATGATCCACCAGCTGCCACCTTTCACGCGAATAAACAATCCTCCCATCTTGACTACAGGTTTACATCTCTAAACATGCTTTCTCGGGTAAAGTCCTTTAGAATAGGTACGAGCGACTTCAGTGACCACCTGCCACAAGAGGCCATAATAAAAACCACTTCCCACCTGGAAACCGAAACCTTTATAGGCTTCGACACAGTTACCGTCCCAAATCTAAGGCGGCTTCGCTGTAATGCCAGGAACATTGATTCAATTAGCTCCATGGCAAAAAACCTTTTCTCCCAAGCTAGCAGCTATGCATCCAAGGTATCGGCTGTCTGGGATATTTTCATCAAAACCATTAGGGAGAAAATGGAAAAAAAGGTTCCCAGCAATTCATGCCATCATCAGATCCCCCTTCGTGGGAATCACTTATGTCCAGAAACGAAACCACAAAAAAGATTAGTAAACCAATTACTGAGACAGTTGCGAAAGGATCCAACAAATTACAGCTTGCAAACTGCCCTACGGGAAGCTAAAACAAAGTTGAAACGGATAAAATGGGGCAACCAGAAGCGAAGTAACGAAGAACTATGGGTGAAGCTAGTCTATGAGGGGAAGCAGAAGAACAGCTCCAGATTCTGGCAAATGGTTAAAAGAATACAGAATCCTGACTTCTCTGGTCAAAATTTGCATATAACTGAAGAAGTATGGTCGAAATACCTATTGACACACTTTAATAACGATGGGACTACTGACGAGGCCTCTACAAACAAACCCTGCTTAAAAACCACAAAGCACAACAAAGAAGCAAATCTCAATCACCACACTCCCACAAATCCCCTGGGAACGGGGGAGCATATCGTCATGAATACACCGAAACTCGAAAAATCAAAAACTGAAAAAAATTCAACAAAGGCAGTTGAGTCAGGGCCAAAGACAATTCTCCCATCAGACATCCAACAACAAATATCAAGGGGGAGACCAACCGGTGCGCCTGGGCCGAATGGCCTACCATCTATGCTCTATAAATCTGATGTCGAATTTGGGAGCGCATCTTTAGCACCAGTGTTCAATAGCATTAGACTCTCACAGACCCTTCCAGCTTCCTGGCACGGTTCAATTATCAGCCCGATACATAAACAAGGTAGCAAGAGGCTTCCAAACAACTATCGCCTTATTGCTCTCCTAGATGTGGAGGCAAAATACTTTGCTGGCCTGATCTTGGAGGAACTAACATCATGGGCAACTGAAAATTCCATCATGCCAATCAACCAAACGGGTTTCTGCAAAGGCCAAGGGACTACAACTAACCTCATGGCTTTATCACTGCTGATGGAAGCAGCAAAAGAAACTAAGTCATCCTTATTCTTCTCATTTATTGACTATACCGCCGCATTCGACCATGTGGACCGAAACAAACTTTGGATAAAACTGGACAACTTGGGATTACCTAAACACTTATTAGACGTCCTAATACTTCTCCACTCAAACACCTGGATCAAAATCAAACTTGGGGCTGGAACACACCTCTCCAAACCCATAAGGACAACAAAAGGATTGAAACAGGGATGCCTACTTGCACCGATCCTATTCAACCTTTTTCTAGCCGATCTACCTGGGCAACTAGACAAATGCTCCAATCATGCACCGAAATTAGGGAAAATTACCCTCTCGACCTGCTATATGCGGATGATCTGCTGTTGATAAGTCGGACGCCAATGGGCCTCCAACACCTTTTGAACACAACCCATGATTTTTCAGTAAAGAACTCACTACAAATAAACTTCAATAAATCAAAGGTGATGGCTGTGAATTACAGGAAAAAAAGGAATCCTTGCTGGCACTTGAATGGCGAAAAGCTCGACCAGGTCATCACATATAAATACCTGGGAGTAATCCTGGACTCAAATAATACTTCTAGGCCGCAGTTCAAGTCCTTACGAGGGAAGGCTATAATGACCTACTTGGCATTAAAATCATTGAAGGTCAAACTACCTGACCTTACACTTAAAACTTTTCTTGAAATATTGAATGCCAAATTAAAACCGACTCTCACTTACGGGAGTGAATCACACCACGGTAAGGACGCGGAGTTGCTGGACACACTCATAGCCAATTCATACAGGGCTATCTTTAATCTTCCCAAATACGTCTCCCCGGCTCAGATTCGATTAGAATTCGGTATCTTAAAACAAACCCTAGAGAGGCGGTGTGTGTATGCAACAAACTGGTACAAGATTCGCAATGCAGATGCTGGATCTTTATGCGCAAATGTATGTGAAGAACTACTTCGGCACTGCAACTTTGCGCCGAGAGCCTACTTATACGAATCACTCAAAGTTCTAGGCCTGACTGACACCTGGGAAACATCAATAGATCTCTTGTCTTTTAAAAAAGTAGCAAAAAATCAGCTAGTATCATTTCAGTGATAGAAGACAAGAAGGACCTAGCAAATAGAGCACATGGATGGCTAACGGTGGGAGACTATGGAAAACTGCAGCCACAAGCATACTTCAGCATCGGCATGAAAATAAATGTTAAAGAAAAATTCTTAAAATTACGCCTCGGGGTAATTCCCATACTTCCACATCTACCGCCTTGGGAGAGAAACAACCCTTCACAACAGTGTTGCATGTGCAAAACCGGCAAGGAGGATATAGTTCACGTGATCTGCATCTGCCCTAGCATAAAGGACTTGAGGTACAATCTATTACGTCCTTTCTTCAACTTACATGCCGTTCAGACCTGTAGACAGGCAGTCAAACTGTGCTTCTCTACTAGCGACATTAAGCTGAACTGTCAAGTTGTAAAGTTCTTTGACATAATAGGAAATAGACTTAACCATGCCAGATGAACTTTTTAAATCCCTCGAGGGTAATCATAAAACTGTTAACAATACTGTAATTTTATGTATCCTAATTTCGTTATGTTTAAGTAACAACAATTATTGGACGTTTTACAATTTTGTAAAGATTTTAAATAATCATATACAAATAAAAATATTTACTTACTTACTTACTGATAATTTGATACGCCTTCCTGCATGAAATGTAACAAGGGGAAATTAATTTACTTCTCCTCAATAGTTTCTCCTTCGACATGTGCTGAATTCTGCAGCACACGTAGAAAGACGACAATGCCTCTGGGGATTGTTTTTGTGCAGGAACATGCCCCATACGGCACCAGAACAATCCTGGCTGTAATGCAGGCACACTTGACCCATGGTGCAAAGGTGCCTGCAAAGGCTGGCAGAGCACCTTAGGTCCACTTCCCAGGGTCCAGGACTTAGGTGGCACCACTTGGCACAACGGACTCGCAGAAGGCGGAGTCAAAGTGCTGGAGCCACGACTGCCTTCTGTCGATGAAGCTCGAATCATGAGGAATGAAAATTAAGCCTTGGAAACACTCTGGGGTGGTTTCCTTTTAAATCCTTAGGTATCCTACCTTCCCTACCCTGGCTCCAGAATAACAACAGGGGGTATGCAGCCCTTTGTGTGAAGGCAGGGCACAGCCTAGTCAAGTGTAAGTAGGGCTGTGACCAGCTTCACCCTCATGTCCTGCTAGTGATAGTTCATCCAGGCATACATAAGCTCTATTTTGTGTGTGGCTGGCTAGGAGCATGACACAAATCCCATTTGTCAGCTATACCCAGCCATGTGATGCAATGAAAAGGCTACAGGCACTAAGTGGCTAAGACAGGAAAATGTAAACTTTCTAAAAGTGACATTTTAAAATGTGTAATTTAAAATCTGACTTTACCATGAATGAAGATATTTCATTACTATCCAAGAACAGTGACAATATAATAAAGGTTTTGTTGATGCAATAGAATAGATTATTGAAAGGTGTCCATACAAGTGCGAAATAACAACCATAAAATAAGAGTTCTGAAAAACCAAAGAACCAAAATCTGAAAAGTGCCCCAAAAACAGTATGAATTCTACCTCAAATATCAGCTTTAACTTTTTTCAGAAATGCATTCCATTTGTTGATAACATTAGTTTGCCAAAGCCAAAGTGCAGACATTTGACTATGAAGACATTCAACATTTCCTTTTCAGATAGATTTGTTTAATTCCCCCAAACAGATGCTAGCATGTTCAGTCAAAATAGAATTTTGTCGCTGATAAACAGATTTTCATTTTAGTAAATAAAATTCTTCCCCAAACTTTAGAATGTAATTTTCTTTATATTTTAGCCACTTATGGACAAGGTCTTCCTTCCTGTCTTGCTTTCACAAGCATATGAACATACAGAACGTCTGCTATTGGTCAAGAGAAAACAGTCTTTGGAATGTGTTTCCTAATTCAGAAAACCACTGAAATTCCATACTGAAACAAAGAGTCATATATATGATCTGGTTTATGTCGCTCTTCCACCACGCAACGTGGTGGAAGAGCGGCACAAACCTTAAGTCAGATTTTTTAAGCCATGGCTCCAAACATCCGGAGCAATGCATGCAGCACATATCGCTGCTCTGCGTTGCTCTAACCTGGGAATGCATTCCATGGGCGTTGTGTGGGTGTTCCAATGCAACTCGCACAGTTTTTGACACATTACCAGATTTACAAGACCTTGTAAACCTTGGAATGCGCCAAAAAGATATATCTCCCCAGGTGAGGTCTAAAAAGGAGAAATATCTTTATTTCTCCTCTTTACTTCCTCTTTCTATATGTGTTGTATTCTGCAGCACATAGAGAAAGAGTAAAATGCCGCTCAGAATTGTTTTTGTGCAGGAAGATGCCCCTTCCTGCACAAAAACAATCCTGCCAAAAGGGCACCAGTGCAGAGGAAAATGTCAGGTATTCTCTGTACACCATAAATATGACACATTCCTGCCCTATCCCAGTGATGCAGTACAGCGCAACAAGGTGACTGATGAACTGCGTCGCAATTCCATAATTGTTCTACTAAGTGATTAGATCCAGATTTGGGAGTGTCTTTTTCACCAAAATACATTCTGGAGCACACCATCTAACCTTCATAGAGAAGCCCAAAAATACTAGTCCTCGGAGAGACCTGTGGAAGATACTAACTCATCAGGTTGTCAACCTAAACTAAACAGCAGCAATTTAGTGGGTCGAACTACACTTTTTAGTCTAGCCCACTGACAAGGGTGCTTCTTTTTCAGGGAAACGTATCGAAGTATAAAGTGCGCTAAAAGGTCCATGAGTAATATTATGCATTGTTATATTTAAAAAATAAACACCAAAAATTCAGAGCGGCATCATTCTTCCGTGGTTCTAATAGAACAGTGAGTGTAGTATCTTCTCTCGCCTACCTTGTTAAACACGACATGCTCTTTGGGGTATTGGGAGCATTTGAAAAACTGACACATCTAGTTAATTTCAAGAATGCCAGCTAGAGACTTGTAATATATCTGATAGTGTGCTAAGAGATACAGTTCTAAATCAACATGCAATCTTCAAATGTTAGGCTCTTGGGGGACTGGTACCTGTTAGAAAACAGACTCTATCCCTGACAAAACACTCAATGTTTACAACATTTATACAAATGGTGTGCATTTTATTTCTGTATCCAGAGCATGCTTAATAGCTTGGTGAATTTGAATCTGTCAGCTTAAATGGAAACACATTTCATTGCAGCCATCTCCAGTTTCTGCTAATACAGTTGAATGTGAAGTAGATGATACACAGACATTGAGGCATGAACAGCTATGGCAAGGCATATTTCTTAACTAGTTCGTAATACTACTAATTCGGAGTGTCAGTCTCAATTGAGTTTTGACACCAATCACCATCAATGGCAGAAAAAAATGCATTTTCAGAAAAACATCAGATGAACATAGATGCTTCTTAAATTATGTATACTGATCTTTTCTAGCCACCTAATGATGTACAGACATATAGGAACTTTTGTTTGTCAATATACTCATAGCATGGCTAATCATGTATATTATACATGGTTCAATATCTCAATATCTCAGTTCTTGCACCCCCAACAAAAGACTCACGGGACATTCAGGTACATGCATCAATCTCGGCATTTGCGATTCCTTAATTGCGATTTTTAAGGAATAGCAATTAAGGAATTGCAAATGCCTATGCATTAAGAAATCGCTATATAAATTGCGATTTCTTAGAATTCCATAATTGCGATTAGCATTTTGCGAATCACAATTAAGGAATCCCTTCCCATTCATTCCTATGGGCCTAGAGGCCCATAGGAATGAAAGGGAAGACAATCTCAATTTGCAATTCGCAATTAGCTAATCGCAAATTGAGATTGCGATTTCAAGGGTGCAGGGGTGTCCAAAGGACACCCTGTTGCACCCCTGAAATCAAACAATGCACATATGTTGTGTACACACATGCCCTAAGGGCATGTGTGTGCACAACATGAAAGTTAAAAAAATGCACAAAATTGCATTTTTCTAACATTTCGCAAAATTACCATGAGGTCCAACCTCATGGTAATTTTTTCTCTCTGATTGCGAAATCGCAATTTTTTTCAGTTTCATGCATTGCTTTTAAGGAATCGCAAAATTGCGATTCCTTAAAAGCAATCGCACTTTACAAAATCGCAAAAATAGCGATTTCTTCACTTTTTGGATAATGCATCCCTAATAGTGATTTGGGAATCGCAAACGGCCGAAATTTGCGATTCGCACCGTTTGCGATTCCTAAATCGCTTGATGCATGTGCCTGATTGACAGTACCAGGTACATGCATCAATCTCGGCATTTGCGATTCCTTAATTGCGATTTTTAAGGAATCGCAATTAAGGAATCGCAAATGCCCATGCATCAAGAAATCGCTAAATAAATTGCGATTCCTTAGAATTCCTTATTTGCGATTAGCATTTTGCGAATCACAATTAAGGAATCCCTTCCCATTCATTCCTATGGGCCTAAAGGCCCATAGGAATGAATGGGAAGACAATCTCGATTTGCAATTCGCAATTAGCTAATCGCAAATTGAGATTGCGATTTCAAGGGTGCAGGGGTGTCCAAAGGACACCCTGTTGCACCCCTGAAATCAAACAATGCACATATGTTGTGTACACACATGCCCTAAGGGCATGTGTGTGCACAACATGAAAGTTAAAAATATGAACAAAATTGCATATTTCTAACTTTTCGCAAAATTACCATGAGGTCCAACCTCATGGTAATTTTTTCTCTCTAATTGCGAAATCGAAATTTCTTTAAGTTTCATGCATTGCTTTTAAGGAATCGCAAAATTGCGATTCCTTAAAAGCAATCGCACTTTAATAAATCGCTAAAACAGCGATTTCTTCACTTTTAGGTTGATGCATCCCAAATAGTGATTTGGGAATCGCAAACGGCCGAATTTTGCGATTCGCACCGTTTGCGATTCCTAAATCGCTTGATGCATGTGCCTGTAAGTTTCTTTTTCTTCTCTTCTAAGCCTACACATACGGGATGGCTTCATAAGCTTTGGTTCACCCTTGGGATGGAGCGCATCCAAGCAACACTCACTAACTCTACAGAAGACTTTCGGAAGACGTGGCTTCCTTTACTGACCCTCCTATCCAAGGAGTTCAATGAAATCACATGTCCTAAGTATCTTCGAGTCCTACGTCTTACCAATGCCACTGACGACTCTCGGTGACTTCCCGGACAGCCACACTAATCCTTCCTGGCGCATTGGTGATCCCACTGACACTTCAGAGCACACTGGTCAGGGTGGGGGCTGGGGGACCCGGGGGGGGGGGAGTTTTTGGTTGTTGTTGTTCTTCTCATGTCCTTTAATTGCTCAGCAGCTCTTCCGCACTTACGACGTCGCAATGCTCCTCTGGCATATTTCTCTTGCTTGTTCCTTCATGATAGGAAAGACATGCTTGTCTGTCCCGCCCGCTATTTATGCCGCTTGCCTGTACCTATTGCAGAGTTGTCTCGATATGTGCTTGTTGACATATTTAATAAAAATGCATTTGAAACTAAAAAAAACATCCATTAGGACACTTATTTAAACATTTATTCTTCCATTGACCTTTACATATACATATATAAAACATATTTATTTTTCAGAAAGGCACACAATCACTGGATGGTGTCATCAGTGATGTCATGAGTGATGTCACTGACCATGTCATGAGTGATGTAATATGTGACGTCATCAGCAGTGCATTACACGCGCAAGTTATAGTGAGTCCAACTAACTATAATGTGGAATTTCAATGGTTTTATGTCAGTAAAATTTCCCGCTAACTATAACTGGTGTGAAACCTATGGTTTTTTCAGTGAATTTAATAGGTTTTTTAAATGCTAATTCCTAACTATAGCTGGTGTGAAACCTATGGTTTTTTTCAGTGAATATATATATATATAAAAAAAAATAATATATATATATATATATATATATATATATATATATATATATATATATATATATATATATATATTACATACTGGCGGTCGCCAGTAGGTAGTTATAGTTAGGACCTAGTTTCCATAGGAAATCCTCAACATTCTATTTGGAATAACTTTGGCCCTGGTTGAAGAATCTTAGCGAATTTCTCAAAGAAGATGGCTCGGTCCGCTGCGCTCCTTCCCTAAAAGTTTGGGGGGGATTGGTCAAGTGGGGGCTGAGATAAAAGGGGGGTCCCAAAACGTGTTTTCTCCATGTTATTTTCCATAGGACCTTTAGACTCGGCTACAGGTCGAACGGGTGAATGGATTTATAAGAAATTTGGCAAAACTGTACAGTCCGGCTCGCAGATTACGCTTTTTTTGGAATGGTGTAAATCCGTTCAGTAGTTGCTGAGGAAATTAAAGTTAAAGTCAATTATATATCTATACGCGCGCACAAGTGCGCGCAGCCAAACGGCTGCGCGCGTGAGCGGAATTTTGCTGCGTGACGTCTGTTAACGTTCGATTCGAAGGAAATCAGGAAGTGTTGACCGCCATTTTGTCATTGCGAGTAAATATATTGTTGATTTCAAAGCGTTGGAATATGGAAAGGGGAGAAGGTAGAGATTGTTTTGCTGCGTAGGTTTTCTCAGGGTGTGCAGTAAGGCCCTTAAAGGCGAAAATATATATATATATATTTTTTTTAAAGTTGCGTGGTGCGCGCACTTGGTCGCGCACACCTTTTTACAAGAGTGTGAAAATGGAGATAAATCAGAAGTTTGAGTGCTTAGATATAAGGTGGCTCTGAAAAGAGCCATTGTGTTAATTGAGTGTTTTCTGCATTTATAAGTAAGTACCGATGCAGAGCCTGATGTTGCAGAGGAAGATTCTGTTTCCCTCATTCGTGAAATGAACACCGTCTCTCCTACAGACGTCTTGCATGTGGTATCGCAAGTTGTTGTGGTAAATAGAACCCATGCTATAATCTCTGAGGAACGCAGAAACAGATTTATTTACATGTCTCCTTGCTTTCTCAAATTGTGCACAATGGTGATAGGACCAATTCCATTTCTGTCTTTGGCATATATTGGAATATACCAAGGCAGATCGAGGAAAAAGTGTCATCAATTGTCGAAAGGTGTCTTTTAGAAGCATTTCCAGACCTACCCCAGTGATTGTGCCTAGATCGTTCCCACCACAGTGCACAATTATAAGGTCTGGTTCTGGGAGATGCATAAAAGTTTTCACCAATGGAATCAATTGGTGACATTTCAATCCTCTTTTGGAAATCCATGTTATGTGTACATTTGGTAAGCTGAGGTTGCAAATTTGTCTGCTTACTGCATATTTTTCACTCCAGTGAATATAACTGTGTCCTATTAGCCAGACCTTCATTTTCAAGGGATTTGTAGTCGTCCTCCGATCGGTTCTGGAAGTGGAATGGTAGTTAGAAGTTGAAATTCTAAATAAAGAAAAAGGAAGAGGCTGGGTGTGGTTTAAAAAATAAAAATGATTGGTTGATTGTAAGAAGTGGAGATTGAACAGTACGTTGCATGTTAATGTTTATGTTAAACGAAAAGTACTATTGGGTGTGAAAAAAAAAGACATGTAACAGAGCTGTGGATTGGCAGGTGTTTCTGGAGGGAAAACAGTGTTGTTACTTTGCTGTAGAACGTTGAGATATGAACTTTTGACCTGTGCCTTCAGCCAGGTGCAGAATGAGGTGTTACCATGGAAACAGCCAGAGTTGGCAGTGGGTGATGGGTGACTTTTATGTGACATTGAAAATATTGTGAGGGAGAACCAACTGAAATGTAATTGCTTACGTTACGCGCTCCGCATTGCTTCCGGGAAGCTGCGCTTTGCGCCTCGCGCACTGGAGCACTTCCGGGTGCGCTAACGCGGCACGTCATATGACGGATTACGCAAGAACGCGATACGTCGTTGGGACTCCACCGGAACTGATCGAATTGGTAGTCTACAGTGTTTCTGGATGTTTCAGACTGAAGCTGGCGTCAGCATGAGAGCACCCCGTGGCTACGTCGTGGCCATTCCACGAGCAATCATGGCAGTCGCTCCCCACCGGAAGTCTGCAGGAGTCGGGGGCCTCGGCAACTCTTGTAGAATCTTCAAAGCTGACGGGACGCTTTTGGGAATGGGGCTCATGCCCTAGCAGTCAAGCGTCCGAGTTCCAGGGTTGCCCAGAGCCATCCTTGCAGGCCAGGCCCAAGTCTGTGGAGCCGACCGCCATTTCCTGAGCTCCGTGGCAGTTGCCTGTCGCTGTATCGGAAGAGTGGGTGCAATTCAGCCGGATGGCGGGTGAGACGGTGTAAATGTGATGGTTGGACCAGGGCACCGCAGGACGTGTCTTCAGGTCAAACGGATTGTGGGACAAGGTCCAGAATGGAAGAGGCATCAAAAGGCAAGAAGTTCCGCCTGACCCCGGGAGCCGGCCGCCTATGTCGGGGGCTATCTCAGGCCATACCAGGGGAACAAGACTTAGGGAGGGGGCAGGAGCCAAGCGCCCCCTCAGAGTCCGCGTTTCTTGGACCGTGAAGTATGGCACTCAACATTCAGAACTTATGACATTTGTGCAAGGCAGGGACATCGAAGCCTCTCAGGGACCAAGTATATCCAGAGTCCTTCCTACAGAAGTGGTGGGGGTGGCGGCATTAGCAAGGCATCCCCCCACACAACTTGTCGGACCCTGAAGTATGGCTCTCAACATCCAGAACTTATGACATTTGTGCAAGGCAGGGACATCGAAGCCTCTCAGGGACCAAGGATATCCAGAGTCCTTCCTACAGAAGGTGGTGGGGGTGGCGGCATTAGCAAGGCATCCCCCCACACAACTTGTCGGACATGACCTCTGGATGTACTGGGTGTTCAATTTCAGAATTGAAACTACTAAGAAGCAATTAGAAGTGTTGTTTTCATGTTGCAGTAGGTTCCATGTAAATAGTTATTTAATAAAACGTTTTATCCTGTTACTTTGCAGGTGTGTTGTATATATTTATAATATTTGCATAGTGTTTGTCGTTATTTTGGGCGGGGTGGGTGGCGGAGCCGAGCTGTCTTGCAGCCATCATGGCGTCGAGCTCGGTTCCTCTCTCTAGTTTCATGTTTTTTCTAACGATTTATATGTTATAGTTTGCTAGCACGATACAGCGGATAGTCCGCATTTTATATATATGTCATTTTTATTAGGGGGGTCCTCCGGTGGAGTCGGACGATCTACCTCTAATAAACGGTCCGGGTTGAACCAACTACCAACAAACGGGGTAGAGATAGGCATGACGGGTTACAAAGGGGACAAAAGTGTGCACTACCGATCCTTCACTATCTGCAAAAACTAAATAGAGTATTGCGACTTTATGCTTATTTGTGAACAGAGAATGACCCAAAGAGAACCAATTTCGAACAATCATAGGCTATTGGCAGTGGGCAGAGAGGCCATGACACAGAAAATGGCTGTTACTTACGTGCATGATGGGGCCTAAAAGGGACTAGATGGCGTGGCCACTGTTTCGCGACTTTCACTTTACTTTTAACAATGGCTGTGGTGAACATAAATGAACGCCGCTGATGTATACCTAATTTTAGTCATTTTCCACAAAAAAGCTTTTGATATTTGCTATTAAAAAACCAAAGAAAATCACTGAAAAAACCATAGGTTATAGACCATAAATAGTTAAATATCTGAAGTCCATCTCTGCACTCCATGGAGATACAGGTCGTCGATCAGAAGATGTGCTGGCCACCTCTAATGGTAATAGCGTGGCCAGGGCTCTTGTCGTTGCCTCTGCAAATTGCAGAGGGTGCACTTGTTTGACATGCCGTACCATGGTATGTATGGAAAATAAATATTTTTTTGCAGGATTTCTTCTTGAGAGAACCAAGTCACATATCGTGCAGGTTACTTTTGGTGCATTCACTTTCTTTTGATCTTCAGGATAAGTGAAAAATTGCCAGATGAAAGATTTATTTTTTCTTATTAAAGGTAGTCGATCATTTTGGTCAGATTCGGAAGATGAATGAGATACGGTAGCCATTTCACCAAAGTCTTCCGAAAGATGTAGGACGTTGTTGTCTCTTGAGAGTAGAAAAGATAGTGAGGGAAGTGGGTGGAGTGCTGCGTGTAAATTCCAGAATTGAAACTATTAAGAACCAATTGAAAGTGTTGTTTTCATGTTGCAGTAGGCTGCCATGTAAATAGTTATTTAATACAACGTTTTACCCTGTTACTTTGCTGGTGTGTTGTGTATCTTTATAATATTTGTCGTTATTTTGGGTGGGGTGGGCGGCGGAGCCGAGCTGTCTTGCAGCCATCATGGCGTCGAGCTCGGTTTCTCTCACTAGTTTCATATTTCTCATTAGGGGTTGTTCCTAATTTTTCTATTTTAGCGAGGTCAAAAAAAGATCTCATCAGTGGCCTACTGATTTTGCTCGATTCCTTTTGTTTTTTCTAACGATTTATATGTTATAGTTTGCTAGCACGATACAGCGGCTAGTCCGCATTTTATATATATGTCCTTTTTATTAGGGGTGTCTTCCGGTGGAGTCGGACGATCTACCTCTAATAAACGGTCCGGGTTGAACCAACTACCATCATGATTTTGTATATCTTCTGAGCTGGATTTAAGCGCACAATTGTTAAAGTATGAAACGTTTTATATTTCTAAAAAAAATACCAAGGTGTGTACATCCGGTAACGCACGAAAGTTTAAAAAGACATTCGGCTCCATTTACTGAAAAGTTTCATAAGAATAAAAAAGAAGTCTAGGTACAGTCTCTCTGACGTACTATAAGTTCTTTGAGGGGTGTATGAAGAAATTCAATAAGTTCAAATCGCAAGGTTTTTACGAAATATATAGGCCTGTGCGCGCACTCGGTCGCGCACGAAAGCCTAGAAATGCGATATCCATTTTATTGACAACTGTTGCCGAGAGTGCGCACACCGGGTCGCGCACGAAAGTTTAGTAAGGCTATTTTTATTTACAGACAAATTTTAATGTGTTTAAAAAAAGGCAAGGTACAGACTTTCGAATTCTGTATTGCTTTATAAGGAGTCTCTATGCAACTTGAACAGTGAAGAAAACGGCTTGTTTTCGAAAAAAATATTGCCAGAACTTTATTGCCAAAAGTATAGGTTGCATACACGACATTTTTCTGAATTAGCATTTTAAAAACCAATGAAATTCACAGAAAAAACCATAGGTTTTACACACGTTATAGTTAGGAAGTAGCATTTAAAAAACCTATGAAATTCACTGAAAAAACCATAGGTTTGACACATGTTATAGTTAGCTGGAAATTTTACTGACATAAAACCAATGAAATTCCACGTTATAGTTAGTTGGACTCACTATAACTTGCGCGTGCAATGCACTTCTGATGACGTCACATATTACATCACTCATGACATGGTCAGTGACATCACTGATGACACCATCCTTGTGACATAGTGACAGACCTCCTTTCACTGTAATGTAACCCTTGAAACACATATTCAAAAATAGAAACTGAAATTTAAAAAAAAATGCAGATACCCATATCAGTTACAACAAGTAATTCAGTAATTCCACCATCTATATACACATCCACTCATACATATACTCACTCATCATATGAAATGATACACCTATACATCCTGTTACACACCGACAATCATCGAAAAGTTACTCACAGACATACTCACACGTGCAAATAAACTATTGAACATCCATTTATTTGAATATAGAGTTATACACACACTTCCACCTTACTTCTATTGAAAATTACACATATTTATTCTCTTAAACAATCACTTATAGAAACACATACTTATTTAAACAGGAACTCTTTCAATCTCTTACTCTCACATATACTCACTTATATACATCAATATTCACATATACTAGATTAAAACATATGTCGTTACTGATAAAGACACTAGTGAGACAGTCATTCACTCACTAACAAACACATATACACACTCATCCACCCATACAGTCCTGCACATATGCTGTCTTCAAAACACATACAAACAGAGAGTCAGTCACTCATGCATCTATGTGCTAAGTAATACCCCCACCAAACCATATAGACACTCATACTGATACTAAGAGAAACATCTAATAACCCATATACATACGCATGTAGCTACTTACCAACACATGTAGCCACTTATACACAAAGTGAAACACTAATATATATATTTAAATATTTAAACATTACTCACTAATATTTATTTTTCAGAAATACACATATTCACTGGATGGTGTCATCAGTGATGTCATGAGTGATGTCACTGACCATGTCATGAGTGATGTAATATGTGACGTCATCAGCAGTGCATTGCACGCGCAAGTTATAGTGAGTCCAACTATCTATAACGTGGAATTTCATTGGTTTTATGTCAGTAAAATTTCCAGCTAACTATAACATGTGTCAAACCTATGGTTTTTTCAGTGAATTTCATAGGTTTTTTAAATGCTACTTCCTAACTATAACGTGTGTAAAACCTATGGTTTTTTCTGTGAATATATATATATGTATATATATTACCTACTGGCGGTCGCCAGTAGGTAGACATAGTTAGGTCCTATTATCCATAGGAAATCCGCAACATTCTATTTGGAAATACTTTGGCACCGATTGACGAATCTTCACGTAATTTTGAAAACTTTTGGTGAGCTCCGCTCTGCTCTTATCCTAAAAGTTTCACTGTGATTTGTCAAGTGGGGGCCGAGAAAAAGGGGGCTCCCGAAACGCGTTTCCCCATGCAATTTCCAATAGGACTTTAGCCGCAACTACAACCCGGACCGCTGAAAGGAATTACACCAAATTTGGCAAAGAGGTAGTCCTTTGTTCAGACTCGTGCCTTTTGCTTAAATGGTGTAAATCCGTTCAGTAGTTCCTGAGAAAATTACATTTAACAGTATATATATATATCTATGGCCTCGGAGGGTCCACGTACCCTAAGCGCACCCTGCCGTGCACGAGCTGTATTTTAATTGGCTGTTAACACTCCAAATCAGGAAGTGTTGGCAGCCAGCTTGTGCCTCGGTAGAACCGAAGCACAAGAAACCCAAAACAAACATCGCAAAACGCGAAAAGGGGGCAGGGTAGAAACACCCTGACCCCCTAGGCCTGCTCAGGGGGTCCAACAAGGACCCCGAAGGCCCAAATTATTTAAAAAAAAATTTAAACAGCAGGGTGCGCACATTTACGCGCATCCTACCGATAAAAAAAAGAAATGCGGTCTCCCGCGCTAAATATGCTAATTCGCCCCCGGGAGGACCAAATCCCTGGGGCATCATAAAACAAGTTAGTGTGGGGCGATCCCAATTCACCCCACACTGCCATGGGGACCGCCACCCCCGGGGCTCTAACTTAAAATATACGGGGGATTTACGGGGCCACCCACAGCCCCGGGGACCGGCACCCACTGGGGCTTATTTAAAATGGGTGGGGGGCTCTCAGGACCCCCAGCCCCGGAGACTGCCACCCCCGGGACTTCAAAACATTAAGTGAGGGGGGCTCTGAGGCCCCGTAGCCCAGGGGACTGCCACCCCCCAGGGCTTCTTCAAAATGTTGGAAAGGGGCCATGCAGCCCCCCTCCTGGAGCCTTGTCTAGGCCCTGGGGACCACCACCCCCCAGGGCCAGCTCCTGCAGTGTCCCGGGGTGGCCACCCCCATGACATTGTAGTTTGCAATGTGTGCAAATATGCCCTGTGGTGCATTTTAAGTTGGGGAATTAATTACTCTTCAATCCAGAGGTCCCCTAGGGGCCAACTAGCCCACTAGGTACCTCCAGTAAGTGCCACAGGGCTGTGTTGCAGAGTGTTGTAAAAAGGGGCATGGCCTCTGAACACCTCTCTGCAACGCAGCTCCCTGGCGCATACTGGAGGTACCTAGTGGGCTAGTTGGCCCCCAGGGGACCGCAGGTTTGAAGAGGAATTAATTCCCCAACTTAAAACGCGGCACAGGGTGTGTTTGCAAACATGTCACCTCAGGCCCCACCCCCTTCCTTCTCCATTGTACAAATAGTCCTCTAAAATCAGCCAAACTATGAATTCTGATTTACTTACCTGTTATCAGGAGAGAACCCAGTGCTGCATCTTTTAGCCCAGCACTGACCCTTAAAAGTAATTCTAAGCGTACTTACCAGTAACTAGTATTTCCTTCCATAGGAATCCATTGTGTGGTTTTCACCAGAAAAGTTTCTAAGTGTCGATTTTTGAAACATGCAAATATTCCTCTAAAATCGGCCGAACTACGAATTCCAATGTATTCACCTGTTATCAGGAGAGAACCCAGTGCTGCATCTTTTAGCCCAGCACTGTCCCTGAAAAGTCATTCTAAGCATACTTACCAGTAACTTGTATTTCCTTCCGTAGGAATCCATTGTGTGGTTTTCAGCAGAAAAGTTTCTAAGTGTCTATTTTCACAAACTCAAAATATTCCTAAAAAATCGTCTGTATGACTTAAACACATTCTTTCAACAATTTACAGGAGATGCACCAATGCTGGATCCAGGATCCACCACTGAGTAAGAATACTAACGATAACACTACTTACCTGCTAAGTGAATTTTGTGCCATACAATAACATTGGTGATTCCATGTGAAAAAATTTCTGTCAACATTTAAAATACTTTTCCTTAAAAATCACTACTGTAACCAAAACGCTTTTACTCAACTGTTTACAGGAGATGTCCCAGGACTGAATCTAGGGTCCAGTCCTGTGGTTAGAAAAGTAATCCATGAAGTAACTAATTGCATTTGACTAGAAATTCACATTGAGCTCAATGTTGCATTGTGTTTGAAATTGTGTTGCCCATTGCAACAACTGTAACTACTGTACTTAAAATTCTATTGCCTATTTGCAAAGTATTTAAACTAAAGTTATTCATTCTCAGAAAGTATATTTTGTATTGTAATGTATAATGTAATTGTACTGTAATTTAAAAAATAAAATATATAAAAATAAATAGTTTAAAAACTAGTAAATCAGTATAAAAAAAATCAGTATAACAATTAGTACATTAAAAAATTTCATTTACAAAACCCTTGAAAGTCACTGAAAAAAACATAGGTTTCATGCCTGATATAGCAAGGAATTAGCATTTAAAAAACCTTTGAAATTCATTGAAAAAACCATAGGTTTCAGGCTCGATATAGTTAGGAATTAGCATTTAAAAAACCTTTGAAATTCACTGAAAAAAACATAGGTTTCAGGCCTGATATAATTAGGAATTAGCATTTAAAAAACCTTAGAAATTCACTCAAAAAACAATAGGTTTTAGGGGTGTTATAGTTAGCTGGACATTTCACTCGTACAAAACCATTGAAATTCCTCTGATATAGTTAGTTGTACTAACTACATCTCGCACACCCGCAATCTACTGCTGATGATGTCACATATTACATCATTCATGACATGGTCAGTGACATCACTGATGACATCCCAGATGATATCACTGATGACATCATCCATGTGAAAATCGGATACACCTCATCATACACTAGTATAACCTTTCATCACTCACTGTAAAATACAGAGTGCCATATTTGAAACCTTTGACATACCAATACAAGTTTCTAAACACCCAATCAGTGATTCCTAGATCTATACACACATCTATTCACTTACCTATAGATTCACTCATAAATGCTGTCAATGATCAATAGAACACTATCAAATATACTTATGCACCTATATCGAAATTACACACCAGCACACATCCTAATTACTTATGAAGTCATCCTACTCACTTATGCAAATAATGGATCATACTTACTTTTACTAAGCTACAAACTTATACAAACACCACTTCATCTATTCATATAGATAGTAACTCATACTTAGTGTGTTATAAAATCACTATTACAAGTATACAGTTATCCTTACAGTCACTCATACAATCACTGAGTCTTATGTATACATATTTATATACAACAACTGACACATACACTGGCTTTTATTTTTCTAGTTTGTTGGATATGTACTATTGAGACATATATTTGCTCATCACCACACCCATAAAGATATTCACTCACCCAAACAACTATTATAACATGTAGTTTTAACTTCATATACCTACTGAATCAACTATTCACACATCTTTGGGCTGTCACACACCCCCCACTGAACCACATACACATTTACTCTCCCATACAATTACTTAGTTAACTAATCAATAACTAATATAGACTTTCATGTAGCTAGTAACCAACTGGTGCAGCAGTTCACAAAACAACTGACAAAGTGATACAGATATTCACAAAATTCAGTAACTATCCAATATATTTAGTGAGACACTATAAATTAGTCAAGTAAACAGTCAATCACACTGCTACTAAATCCTCCACCCAGATATTTATATTTATATATCCACTCATTCTTCAATGTAAATTGCTATGTATATATATTTAAAACATATTTAAATAACAAACCAAACCACATTCACTCGATTATGTCATCAGTGATGTCATCAGTGATGCCACTGACCATGTCATGAATAATGTAATATGTGATATAATCAGCAGTGGATTGCGGGCGCGCAAGATGTAGTTAGTACAAGTAACTATATCGGAGGAATTTCAATGGTTTTGTACGAGTAAAATGACCAGCTAACCATAACACCCCCAAAACCTATGTTTTTTCAGTGAATTTCAAAGGTTTTTTAAATACTAATTCCTAACTATATCAAGCCTGAAACCTATGTTTTTTCAGTGAATATATATATATATATATATATATATATATATATATATATATATATATATATATATATATATATATATATATATATATATATATATATATAACCTACTGGCGGTCAGTAGGTAGTTATAGTTAGGATTATTTTGAATAGGGAAATCGCAACATTCTATAGTGAATAACTTTGGCGCCGGTTGAGAAATCTGTCTGAAAATTTCCTCAAATTTGCTCATCTACGGCTTGGTCCTTCCCTGAAAGTTTGGAGGGGATTCGTCAAGCGGGGGCCGAGATAAAAGGGGGATCCCAAAACGTGTTTTCTCCATGTTAATTTTCATAGGGCGGTCAAACTCACTTTTAGCCCGAACGGCTGAATGGATTTCCACCAAACTTGGCAAAATTGTAGGGACTGGTAGCCCGATGTGCCTTTGCTATGTCTCAAGATATGTGCTTCAGTGGATTTTGAGTAATTTAGGTTCAAAAAAATATATATATCTATGGGCGCGCCCCGGTACGCGCACCGGGGAGCGCACCGGGCGCGCTACGCGACTTGCGCACGGAAAGCTGATTGGCTCTCGTGTGTCTGTAAACATTCAAAACAGTCCGGAGCGGCCGCTATCTTGTGTCTCGGTAGGATTGAGACACAAGAGGTGGCAAAAACAAAGGGGGAAATGACCATAAGGGGCAGGGTAGACCCCCCCCCCCCCCCGACCCCCTAGGTTTGATGTGGGGGCCATAAAAGGGCAAAGTATACTGTAAGTCTAATTTTATAATATAAACATTTTGGTACTACTTCATGAAATACATATTAAAATGAATAATGTCTCAAACAATTTTAATTACTAAATATACATTTATTCTTCTGATTCTTTTTCAAAATTTAATAAAACTTCTAACATAATATCGTCCGGGATTTCCTCATAATCATTAGTACATGATTCTATTTGTTCCAAAGATTCTAGTAACTGTTGGTCGAAAGAGTCATCCATAAAATTAAATTAATCTTTTTGTTCTTCTGGATTTTCCACCTTTACTTCAAAAGAAATAACAGTTGATTGTTTTTCTCCTTCCATTTTTTGCTGTAAATTGCATAAAAAAATAAATATATCAGTAGAGTTAGGGCACTGTTGAGTTTAAGTTCAGACAGGTTCTTTTGAGTTTTTAACAGTGAAGTTATCTTTGGGCAGTGTATGGTTTCAGGCAGGAAGTAGAACTATTAAAAAGTGCTTGTGATGAAGCCTAAGTAAATTCATAATTATACCAAAGAAGCCTAACTCAATTCATAATAATAACAGAGAAGTCTATCTCAATCTCTAGCTCTTACAGAGGGACAGTATATAACTATCAGAAAACGTTTTCCCAAATTAACTTAAAGTGCATAACATAGTTCTCCTTTCAAATTAACAACTTACCTTTTTCAAAGTAGTTGAAGTTTTCTGTCAAAATTCTTTCCAAATGCACCTTAGGCAGTATTAGTCAAAATGGCTGTGTTTCCCTCTCATTTTTCATATATATTCATGTACTTAACCAATCAAATGTCAGCAAAAAAAGTACAAAATCTAAGTAACATTTTAATTGGTTGAAAATTCAAACAGTTTCATATGTGTTTTTGTCATGTAATTTACCTCAGGATATTTAGACAGGGCTACAGCCCAAATGGCTCAATGGAATACAACCAAACCTGGGTAAATGATAGGGACTGCTATGTTGTAGGGCCTATTCTATATTTGGTGTAAGTGTCTCCAGTGGTTTTTATGTAAATTACTTTCCCACATTTTTTTAGGGAGCGCTTACCGGTGCACGCCCCGGTACGCACACCGGCAGCGTTACGGGAGTCCTCCATTTTGTGTTTTGGTAGAATTGAGACACAAGATGAAAGACAAACAACGTTGGGAATGGGTAGAAGGGGGCACGGTAGACACTTCCTGACACTCTAGGTTTTCTGAGGGGGTTTAGGAGGCCCATTTATGTCCCCCCCAAAAAAACATTTTTAAAGTTTTTCACGGGGGGAGAGCCCGGTACGCGCACCGGGAAGTGTACCGGGGAACGTACCGGGGAGCGTACTTTGGTGAAAAATAGTGAAAAAATTTAGAAAAAGAAAATCATTATGAGTGATCAGAGTAGCCCTGAAAAGAGCTTTTGGATTCTGTGGCTGATTTAAGTACCTACAAGTAGGTTCCAATGCACAGTCGTAAATTCAGGAGGAATATTCTATTCCCCTCATCTGAGAAGTGCACACCATCTCCTCTGTAGATGTCTTGCATGTTGTAACGTAAGTTATTGTTGTATATTGAACCCATTCCATAGTCTCTCATGTAAGCAGAAACAAATTTATTCACATGTTTCCGTGCTTTCTCAAACTGTGGACAAAATTGGTTGGACCAGTTCCATTTCTGTCTTTGGCATTTATTGGAATATACCAAGGCAGTTTGTGGAAAAAGTGTCATCAATTGATCAAAGGTGTCCTTTAAAAGCATTTCCAGACCAACCCCAGTCAAAGTGCCCAAGTCATTTCCACCACAGTGCACTATTAAGAGGTCAGGGTTTGGCACATGCAAGAAGGTTTTCACCAATGGTATCAATTGGTGACATCTCAATCCTCTCTGGCCAATCCACTTGATTTCCAAATTTGATAAATCAAGGTTGTGAACATTTCTGCTAGCTGCATACCTTTGAGCCCAGTGGATATAGCTATGTCCAATAATCCACACAGAATACATGGTGAGAGAAGGTTCTGGTGCAGTCAGATGAAGTGTGGGAATGAAATGGCAGTTGGAACAGTAGGAGTTTTCAAAAAATTAATTGTGGAGTTTCCCTGCTCTTGAATCACAAGCAATGATTGGTGGATTTAGATAGTTGAAAACTAAAAGTTAGGGTGCATGGTTGTGTTTTGTGAAAGAAGCAATTTGAATGGTTAAGAAAAAGTCAATTAAAGCAATAATGCCCCGGATAAGCTGGTGTATTGAGAGGTCAAACATCCTTGCTGACTTAATTTGCAACATTGTAGAATAAACTTTTGAACCTGAGAGTTCAGTTAGGAGGGAGTTGCTATGGTAACAGGTAGAAAGGTCTGAGAGGGGGAAGGGTGTTGGTTTGAAAATAGTGAGAAAAGAGTTTTGATTGGTTGAAATGAGGCATATGTGTGTAGAATTAGAGGTTTTCTGTGCCAGTCTTGGTTTCAGTCAATTGAGTGCATACCTTTTGCTCTGCTAAAGAAAAATTGGTGTGTGTGTCTGACACTGTTCTCAATCTCCCAAAGCATTTGTAAAGGTAAGTAATTATTCATTTAATTTAAATAGAGACTTGTTTGCTCTATGGAGAAGATTTGGAAGCAGATAGTGAAGTTTCAGTAGTGAAATTGAATGCTTGTACATAGGACTTGTGCTGTGTTTGTAAAAAGTTATTTAACAAACGATTTTGGGGTAAAAGAATGGCTTTAATATTTTTGAGAAGCAATTAATAGTGTCTGCCTCTGTAAAGAAATATATTTGAACCTTTTAGATTTGGAAGCAGATTGAGATTCTTTCTTGTTGGTTTGTGGCATGTTTTTGGGAAATGCTTGCTAACAAGATTTGCAAGATAGAGGATTTGTATTTTGTGAAATAGTGAGGTTTCAGTAGGAAATTGAATGCTTGTACATAGGACCTGCGCTGTGTTTCTAAAATGTTATTCAAAAAATGATTTTAGGGGCAAATCAATGGTATTTACATTTGGGCATTATTTAAGATTGCCTTGTGCCGCCGGTGCGTCACTTTTAACATGGAAAAAGTGACGCACCGGTGGCGCAAGGCCTTCATAAATAAGGCCCTGAGTTTCTTTGCTGTTGGTTTGTGTCTTGCTTTTTGATAATGCTTGCTATCAACATTTGCAAGATAGAGGATTTGTATTTTGTGAAATAGTGAGGTTTCAGTAGGAAATTGAATGCTTGTACATAGGACCTGCGCTGTGTTTCTAAAATGTTATTCAAAAAACGATTTTGGGGGCAAATCAATGTTATTTACATTTGGGCCTTATTTATGATTGCCTTTTGCCGCCGGTGCGTCACTTTTAACATGGGAAAAAGTGACGCACCGGTGGCGCAAGGGATTTATAAATAAGGCACTGAGTTTTTTTGCTGTTGGTTTGTGTCTTGCTTTTTAATAATGCTTGCTATCAAGATTTGCAAGATAGAGGATTTGTATTTTGTGAAATAGTGAGGTTTCAGTAGTGAAATTGAATGCTTGTATATAGGACCTGAGCTGTGTTTCTAAAATGTTATCCAAAAAACGATTTTAGGGGCAAATCAATGGTATTTACATTTGGGCCTTATTTATGATTGCCTTTTGCCGCCGGTGCGTCACTTTTAACATGGGAAAAAGTGACGCACCGGTGGCGCAAGGCCTTCATAAATAAGGCCCTGAGTTTCTTTGCTGTTGGTTTGTGTCTTGCTTTTTGATAATGCTTGCTGTCAACATTTGCAAGATAGAGGATTTGTATTTTGTGAAATAGTGAGGTTTCAGTAGTGAAATTGAATGCTTGTACATAGGACCTGCGCTGTGTTTCTAAAATGTTATTCAAAAAATGATTTTAGGGGCAAATCAATGGTATTTACATTTGGGCATTATTTAAGATTGCCTTGTGCCGCCGGTGCGTCACTTTTAACATGGAAAAAGTGGCGCACCGGTGGCGCAAGGCCTTCATAAATAAGGCCCTGAGTTTCTTTGCTGTTGGTTTGTGTCTTGCTTTTTGATAATGCTTGCTATCAACATTTGCAAGATAGAGGATTTGTATTTGTGAAATAGTGAGGTTTCAGTAGTGAAATTGAATGCTTGTACATAGGACCTGCGCTGTGTTTCTAAAATGTTATTAAAAAAACGATTTTAGGGGCAAATCAATGGTATTTACATTTGGGCCTTATTTATGATTGCCTTTTGCCGCCGGTGCGTCACTTTTAACATGGGAAAAAGTGACGCACCGGTGGCGCAAGGCCTCCATAAATAAGGCCCTGAGTTTCTTTGCTGTTGGTTTGTGTCTTGCTTTTTGATAATGCTTGCTATCAACATTTGCAAGATAGAGGATTTGTATTTTGTGAAATAGTGAGGTTTCAGTAGTGAAATTGAATGCTTGTACATAGGACGTGCGCTGTGTTTCTAAAATGTTATTCAAAAAACAATTTTGGGGGCAAATCAATGGTATTTACATTTGGGCCTTATTTATGATTGCCTTTTGCCGCCGGTGCGTCATTTTTAACTTGGGAAAAAGTGACCCACCGGTGGCGCAAGGCCTCCATAAATAGGGCCCTGAGTTTCTTTGCTGTTGGTTTGTGTCTTGCTTTTTGATAATGCTTGCTATCAACATTTGCAAGATAGAGGATTTGTATTTTGTAAAATAGTGAGGTTTCAGTAGTGAAATTGAATGCTTGCACATAGGACCTGCGCTGTGTTTCTAAAATGTTATTCAAAAAACGATTTTGGGGGCAAATCAATGGTATCTACATTTGGGCCTTATTTATGATTGCCTTGTGCCGCCGGTGCGTCACTTTTAACATGGGAAAAAAGTGATGCACCGGTGGGTGGCGCAAGGCCTTTATAAATAAGGCCCTGAGTTTCTTTGCTGTTGGTTTGTGTCTTGCTTTTTGATAATGCTTGCAATCAACATTTGCAAGATAGAGGATTTGTATTTTGTGAAATAGTGAGGTTTCAGTAGTGATATTGAATGCTTGTACATAGGACCTGCGCTGTTTCTAAAATGTTATTCAAAAAACGATTTTAGGGGCAAATCAATGTTATTTACATTTGGGCCTTATTTATGATTGCCTTGTGCCGCCGGTGCGTCACTTTTAACATGGGAAAAAAGTGACGCACCTGTGGCGCAAGGCCTTCATAAATAAGGCCCTGAGTTTCTTTGCTGTTGGTTTGTGTCTTACTTTTTGATCATGCTTGCTATCAACATTTGCAAGATAGAGGATTTGTATTTTGTGAAATAGTGAGGTTTCAGTAGTGAAATTGAATGCTTGTACATAGGACCTGCGCTGTGTTTCTAAAATGTTATTCAAAAAACGATTTTGAGGGCAAATCAATGGCACTATCTAATCCTTGTCAATAATGTAAAACCAATTCATGTGCTCAAAATATATTTTTAGAATAACATTAAAAAACAGAGATAAGGTCATGTGTATAAGCATTATACTGTTTATAGTGTTTACTTATTGTCATTGCTTTGTTGTTTGGTAATAGTGGTCTATAATGTGTTTTTTTTGTTTACCACAGATTTAAATTAACATTTCAATAGTAAGGAAATATGCCCTCAAGGAAGAGGAAAAGGAAAGATGCTATGCGGAAAAAAACAAAAACAGCAACAGAATTAAAGCAGTGTCCTACAACAAATACTACAAAAAACGCCCAAAAAGCTCCTGGTAAGACAACAAAGTCTTTTTTTCGGAACATATGTAGATAAAAAAAAAATGATAATGTACATGTGAATTTACAGAAGGAGAGAGCAAATTTGAAGAGAAAGGAGAGCCCCACCCCCCCAAAAAAAAATCTTACTACTGCAGCAGGAGACAATAATATGTATAGGAATAGAAGGCAAAATGAATTTAGGGACATTTGTAAATGAATGTTTCACAATAGGGTAGTTTTAAATTTATTAAAAAACATTAAGAAAGGTACACAGAGAGCTTCTTTTTATAAGAAAAAGAAAAATGTAGAGAAGATTGTTGATCAAGCTTTTGAAGTTAAGAACAAAATATTTATTTTAGTAATCAATAGAATTAGGACACTTAACAAGACAATTGATGTTTTCAAATCAAACAGTAGATCCAAAAGAGTAATTAATCGAACTCATTTTTGTAAAAGTGTTTTCTGGAGAATGGATGCATAGTTCAAGTTGTGAGCCATTTTTTAATGGGGAGAGTTACTTTCAGGAGAATGATTTGATGCATGCAGTTGACACCAGTGGTCGAGCATATGAGGTGAAAGACGGTTGTCCGATTGAAAAAGAGAAACTTGTGTCTAGAGATGTAGAAGAGGTATTAAGTGATGAAGTTTTAGGAAGACGTACTAAGGGTCCAGTGTACAATTGGAAGTGTAGTAGTATTTGCAGTGTGCAACAGGATTCCATCAATGTGCTTCGTAATTTCTTACGTACATATAGTAAGAAAAGTCTAAAACAGAAAATGAAGATGTTGCAAGACTTAGATCCTTGCAGAGTGAGAGAAAACACAGGTTTGCATTGACATTTATTGGCTTGTCTTTCTAGAAAAGTATGTCAGAGTGTTTTTCATCATTTTAGGATGTTAGCAGTGCATCATAACAAAATGAGGAGATTAGTGAGAAGGTTGTATTTTGCAAAAACTCCAGCGCTTAAGCTTAAACAGTTAAACAGTGCTCTTTTCCATGGAACTGAATTAGATGTGAAGAAGATTTGTGAAGAAATTGAGATTTGTTATTTTTGTGAAAAAGAGGACAGTGTAGAAATTGACACAGTAATACAAGGTAATGTGGAAGACAATGTACAGATTTCAAGTACAGAAAGGTTTGACCAGGAAATTAGCAAGTTTCAGTTGAAATCAAGTGAAAGGCCTAATTTTACTTGTGGTGTTGTCGACGGACTCATTATAAGATTCAGACTAGGTTAGTTGATTTATATGCAAAAAGTGAAATGAAAATAATGGAAAGGGGCGACCATTCGGTCCCCCCGAACGTATGGCGGAGTGCCACGATCCCCCCGGGAAGCCATCTTGGGCGGGAGGCGAGTCTCGGCTGGTATGCCCGAAGCGGCGTAGCCGGGGCGCGCCTTTTCCCGCCCTAGAGTGGGTTGGCCTAGACACTGACGCGGCCGGCCACGCCCTTGGGGCAGGCAGGGGCGGGTTTACGCCCGCCCTGAAGACGGATAAAAGGAGCAACAAGCCAAGAAAGCATCCTCTTGTTCCTGTGCTCTGAAGCTGCACCTCCTCGCTGCACGTGAGCTCGAGACGGAACGAAGAGCCAATTTTGAGCGTTGTAATCTTTCTTGTTTGTTTTGCAGATACTCGGTTTGGAGAATGCCCAAGAAAGCAGGAAAGCGAATGACTACCGAACAGATGCTGCGTGTTCTTATGAAAGAGGTGACCGACCTAAAGAGGCGAATGGCGGATAAAGACGAGGAAGGGGGACCGAAACGTCCTTTGGCAGGAGCAGCTCCGGGAGGAAAAGGCAAGAGGCCCAGAAGGGGAGCAGCTGGGGGAGACATCCCGGTTCCCTGTACCCCACTTGAAAAACCAACTCCGGCGCCGGAAGAGGGGAATCCGATTCCCGTGGTGGTCACCCCCGTGTCCGGGGAGGATATGCCGCCCGAGCTGGCAGCACAATTAGCAGCGTGGTTGGGTAAAGGTAGCAAGGGCGCCACGGCTGACGACGCGCAGGTATTGATGAAACAACTGCGTGAAACAAGGGAAGCGGCTGCGGCAGTAGAGAAGCCACCTGGAACAGGTCCAGTCGCAGATACAGCTTCCGGTTCAGGTAAGCGGCCATTGCCGATTGCAAGGGATGAGTCTGCACCCTCACGAAGGGAAAAGTTGGGTCAACATGTCCCTTTGGCTATTAAAGAGAAGATATGGGCAGATGAGTATATAAACATCTTCTCGTTGCTTACCGATCATTATGAGATGGAGCATGTTAAGAGCCAGAAGGAGCTCATGCATCCGAGTGTTTGGCGCGCAAAGATGGCCGCCTTTAAGGTAAATGAAAACATTGGCACTTGGGGCAGAGCATGGGGGATTTTTACATCCATCATGGGTGAACGTAGGCCCGAATTGCTGTCCGAATTGCCGATTTATCAGTCACGGATCATGGGGTATTCTGTATCACACGAGGGCAATCAATGGTTCTGTTACGATAATATTTTCAGAAAAGCGAAAGAACATGATAAAAACTTAACTTGGGATTGTTATGATTCTGTGTCTTGGTCCAAAATGGAAGATACTGGTATGTTGAAGTTGCCATTGGTAGGGAGTAGCGTGGGTGAATCCTCCCGCCAATATGCTGGGACGCCCTTTCGATCAGGTACGAGTTACGACAACCACCCGAGGCCGATCGGCAACGCAGGTAAAAGGGGGATTTGTTGGAACTTTAACAGGGGTAAATGTACGAGGCCCCAGGGGTCTTGCAAATTTAGGCACGAATGTGGTGGGTGTGGGCAAGCATCCCATCCTGAGTCCATGTGCAGAGCCAAAACGGGTGATAACGGGGGTAGAGGAGGCGCCAAACAGGTCTGATATAGTCCGAGGGGCGCCTTTACCTACCCCGATTGATACCATGGCAATGATTCCCTGGCTCAGCGAATACCCGGATCACGCTTCCGCTGGGGTGTTGCGGAACGGGTTTTCATATGGTTTCCGCATTCCAGTGGGGGAGTTTCAGGGTATAGCGAAATGTAAAAACCAAATATCGGTCTTGCAACATACGTCCGTAGTACAGGAGAAGATCGGGAAAGAGGTTACTCGAGGTCGAGTCGCCGGTCTGTTTAATGTGCCACCAGTTGCTAACTTTGTTTGTTCCCCTTTAGGGGTGGTCCCCAAGAAGGACCCGGGTGAGTTTCGGCTGATACATAATCTATCAGCCCCACGTGGTCTTTCCGTAAACGATGCGATAGACCCGGAAGTGTGTTCGGTGCGGTACGCATCCTTCGATGAGGCCGTAGCCATATTGAATCGCCTGGGGCCCGGTGCGCTGATGGCAAAATCTGATATCGAGTCAGCGTTCCGGTTGCTCCCGGTACATCCAGACGACCAGCGTCTCCTTGGTTTCATGTTTCAGGGTCACTATTACATGGATCGGTGTATGCCGATGGGGTGCTCTATATCTTGTGCCTATTTTGAAAAGTTCAGTTGTTTCCTGCAATGGGTCTTCACAAAGAAGACGGGGTTTCAACATGTTATGCATTATCTCGATGACTTTTTGTTTCTGGGGGCAGCCGGGGATCCGGCATGTGGACAGGCTTTGACTGAATTTTGTGTCTTGATGAAGCAGTTTGGCGTGCCATTGGCACCAGGTAAGACTGTGGGTCCCTCGACTTGCCTCGAGTTTCTGGGGATCGAGCTCGACTCTGAAGAAGGTTGTTTTCGTTTACCACAAGACAAAGTGTTAAGATTCAGGGCATGCCTGCGAACGTGTATAAGTGAGTCTAAGGTTAAGCTACATCAATTACAACAATTGGTGGGACAGTTGAATTTTGCCCTAAGAGTAATACCGATGGCCCGCCCCTTCTCCCGCTCGATCGCTCAAGCCATGGTCGGCCTGAAGGAGGGTCATCATCGCACGAGGCTCTCGGCTGAGGTTCGCCAGGACATGCGCATTTGGTTGGCATTTCTGGCGGACTTCAATGGTCGAATTGTCTGGAAAAAACCGGCAGTGTCCTCCGAAGAGCTGGGGCTGTGGACAGATTCGGCTGGGAGCATTGGTTTTGGCGCCATATTCGGCACACAATGGTCGGCTCAAAAATGGCCGTTATGGTGGCATAAGTGTGGGCTGACCAGTAACATTGCCTTTCTTGAACTTTTTCCCATTCTGGTGGCCCTGAAAACTTGGCCTGAGAGATTCAGAGATCACTCTGTGGTGTTTTGGTCCGATAACATGACCGTGGTTGAGTGTATCAATAGCCAGGCAGCACGATGCAAATGGATGCTGAGATTGCTCAAGGAAATTGTGTTATTGTGTTTGCAATTAAACGTTTTATTTAGGGCAAGACATGTGCCGGGGGTAATGAATCAAGCGGCTGATGCGCTTTCTCGTTTTCGTATGCAGGCCTTCTGGGGTTTTCTGCCCACAGCGGACCCGGTGGCGGCACCCTTTCCCGAAGCTCTCTGGTCTCTCGGTGCCCCGAACTACAGAACCTCGTGGGAGAGAGTTTAGCACCCCGGACAAGGAAGGCATATGAAGGGGCGTTCCGAGCCTATTGGGCCTTTTTGGGGACTGCTAGGGGAGAGCTTTGGGGCCCAGAAGAGCTAGTAGTAAAATTTCTGCTGTCTTTACATCAGGCAGGCAAATCAGTGGCTACGGCCCAGAGGCATCGGGCCGCCATTTCCTTCATGGCAAGGGCTCATGGGATCCAGGACCCGACTGCGTCTTTTGTTGTGCAAAAAGCGCTACGTGGGTGGCAACGCCTAGAGGGTCGCAGAGTAGATGAAAGGCGCCCGATAGGTTTGGATAGGTTGGCCCTGTTATTATCCATACTCCCTGCAACGTGTTCATCCCGGTATGAAACAGTGTTATTCCGAGCCGCTTTTACGCTGGCATTCCATGGGGCTATGCGGGTAAGCGAACTAGTGGCAAGGAACAAGCAGGATGTGATGGGGGGACTGTGCCGAGAGCACGTTCAGGTCAGAGGGGGGACAATGACTGTCTCGTTCGTCAGGTCCAAGACCGATCAGGGTGCGATGGGTGATTGCATAATCATACAAAGGATTCCCGGATCCTCCATGTGCCCTGTGAGTTGTGTAGAGGAATATTTAGCACAAAGGGTGGCATCATGGGGGGGGACCTTGTTGAGACACGCTGACGCCACCCCACTGACGAGGTTTCAGTTTCAGCGGGTGCTTGCGATGTCAATTGCCGCTGCGGGCTTGAACCCGGGCGAGTTTGGGACCCATTCCTTTCGGATAGGGGCTGCTACAGAGGCTACAGCCAGGGGTCTGAATGTCGAACAAGTTAAACGTGTGGGGCGTTGGTCCTCCAATTGTTATAAAAGGTACGTGCGGTTGCACATGTTATGAAGCTGTAATGATGTACTCACGCTTCTTGTTTTTGTTTGGTTTCAGTTGCGCAAGCCTACGAGGCGGGGCGGACTATGCAGTCGACCCAACACCGGGCCAGCGGTCAGACATCACCGGCTGTGAAAAAGGAGGTGTGGGTCGTGGGCCACTCATACGTGAGGCGTGCCGCGGACGTATTCAAAGCAGGTGACATGATTCACGTGGCTGGGGAATACAGGTACAGTGTGTCCTTCTACGGAAGTGGCGGACTCTGTATTGACCAGTTTCAATCATTTTTCGAGGGTTTGCTAGGGCGGACGAGGTCACCGCCGTCTATAGTCATAGTACATCTCGGGGGCAATGATTTGGTCACCACTGGTAGACGACTTCTTCTTGAGGCGATGCTTTCCACTGTAAGTTGGTTAGCGAGGAGAGTTCCAGGGTGCACAATTGCATGGTCCCATATGATCCCACGAAAAGTATGGCGGGGGGCTATTTCTGTCTCTGCTCTGAATCATTCAGTAAGGAAAATTAATAACAAAGTGAGTAGATTGTTCCGTTCCAATACACTGCATTCTATTTCGCATGGTTGTATTACTGGTGACAGTATGTATTTGGGGGATGGTGTTCATTTGTCCCGGGTGGGGAACGAGTTACTCATAGGAGACTTGATAGCTTGGCTAAAGACTTTAAGACATGACCTTTAGGTAGGAGTGTTGTGGGGGGTCCGGATAGCCGGTCAACTATCCGGCCTGTGGCGGTAAGGTCATGATCGGTGAGCACTAATTGGAAGATCCCTATGAGTGGGCGTCACCCATTACGGATGGGAGCGCTCGAGGGAGGTGGCCATTGGCCCCTCAACGGGGAGGCGGTCCCTTCTAAAGATGGGCCGCCGAAAGGAAAGGAAAGGCGGTCAAGGCCCCTTCCTGGGTAGGAGGGGCTACAGCCCCCTCCTGGGGAATTTCCCGGGGCCAGGACATCTGCGACGGCAGATGTGGTAAGTTGTGTGGGGTTTGGGGGGGGTCTACGCTACCTTCTAGATACCTTACACGAGTCCTCGGACGACCTTTAAGTGGCGTCGAGTTTATTGGGGCCCCCGTCAAGTCAAGGGAAATTGGTAGTTGCACTTGAGGTACACCTCTGTGCGGTCGCCCCTCACAAGTGAGGGGGATATTTCTGGTTTAGGGATCTTGACACCGGTTACGACCTTGCCGTTGGCCCTTAAACGTTAGGATGTACAATTCAAGATTTCAAGTTAATGTTTTGTAGGATGTTAGTTCGGCTAGGAGAACCTTTGTATTAGAGAATATGTTAAGGTTAGCCAAACATCGCAATGTGGTAATGAAATTGTACATAATATGAAACTGTTATTTTAATGTTTTAATTTTGTTTCATATTTTAATAAATACGGCCGGGAGGGTCACTCCCTCCCGTCTTCCAAAAGTTCAGAACTGTTTCCGGTTTCCCATCCTTGGGGATTGTGTTGAGAGGGGGTGGCGGGTATCTCAGCCATATGGAAAGGGGCGACCATTCGGTCCCCCCGAACGTATGGCGGAGTGCCACGATCCCCCCGGGAAGCCATCTTGGGCGGGAGGCGAGTCTCGGCTGGTATGCCCGAAGCGGCGTAGCCGGGGCGCGCCTTTTCCCGCCCTAGAGTGGGTTGGCCTAGACACTGACGCGGCCGGCCACGCCCTTGGGGCAGGCAGGGGCGGGTTTACGCCCGCCCTGAAGACGGATAAAAGGAGCAACAAGCCAAGAAAGCATCCTCTTGTTCCTGTGCTCTGAAGCTGCACCTCCTCGCTGCACGTGAGCTCGAGACGGAACGAAGAGCCAATTTTGACCCACCCACCAGCCCCTGAGGACAGCAAGTGGTTTTGAATAAAGTTTGATGTGGTAACTCTAATTTTGGTTTGCAGGTTGGGATTATTATCGTGATAACTTCGAATATGCAATAAAGAATGGTCAATGTGTGGTATGTTTTGTAAATAAAGTAATCCTGCTCTAGTATTTGATCAGTAAGCATGCTTTTAATAAAGTGGTTTTGTTACTGTCTTTTAAGTAATTTAGGCATTTAGTTTAGAATTGTCGTATTTATTTTGGTCGGGCGGTAGGGTCATGATCGGTGAGCACTAATTGGAAGATCCCTATGAGTGGGCGTCACCCATTACGGATGGGAGCGCTCGAGGGAGGTTGCCATTGGCCCCTCAACGGGGAGGCGGTCCCTTCTAAGGATGGGCCGCCGAAAGGAAAGGAAAGGCGGTCAAGGCCCCTTCCTGGGTAGGAGGGGCTACAGCCCCCTCCTGGGGAATTTCCCGGGGCCAGGACATCTGCGACGGCAGATGTGGTAAGTTGTGTGGGGTTTGGGGGGGGTCTACGCTACCTTCTAGATACCTCACACGAGTCCTCGGACGACCTTTAAGTGGCGTCGAGTTTATTGGGGCCCCCGTCAAGTCAAGGGAAATTGGTAGTTGCACTTGAGGTACACCTCTGTGCGGTCGCCCCTCACCAGTGAGGGGGATATTTCTGGTTTAGGGATCTTGACACCGGTTACGACCTTGCCGTTGGCCCTTAAACGTTAGGATGTACAATTCAAGATTTCAAGTTAATGTTTTGTAGGATGTTAGTTCGGCTAGGAGAACCTTTGTATTAGAGAATATGTTAAGGTTAGCCAAACATCGCAATGTGGTAATGAAATTGTACATAATATGAAACTGTTATTTTAATGTTTTAATTTTGTTTCATATTTTAATAAATACGGCCGGGAGGGTCACTCCCTCCCGTCTTCCAAAAGTTCAGAACTGTTTCCGGTTTCCCATCCTTGGGGATTGTGTTGAGAGGGGGTGGCGGGTATCTCAGCCATATAGTGAATGGAGGAATTTTGCAACTTATTTGTTGGTGGAGAATTCTTTTGATTTGAGTTTTGATCAGCGTATTTGTAAATATTGTTATAATAAATTAAATGATAACAGAATGCCTGCTAGAGCTGTTTATAATAATCTGGAGTTGGTAGACATTCCTTCTGAATTGATGAACTTAAATACATATGAATCTATTTTGATTCAATGTGTCCATCCTTTTCAGGCAATTGTTTGCATGGAGCCTAAGACAGGGAAATTGCTTCCTTCAGATTTACAGAGAGGATTAACACCTTAGCTGCTATGGAACGTCCAGCTCCAGTGCTGAACGTTCCATTGCGCAGGTGCAGCTGGAACGTCCATCGGCCCACGGCAGCACTCCCGAGGAAGTGGTGCCGTCGGCCGTTGGACTGGGCGCAGCACTTATGAGGTTAAAGGGAAGAGTTGTTATTTTGCCTCTAGATTTCAAGAAAAATATTGATATAATTGGTGTAGAAAAAGTGGAAGAGGAACCTTTAGTTATTCTAGTCAATGGGATTCCGACAAAGAGTAAGAAAATCTGGCAAGATTTAGTGGATGTTAGGAAAGTCAAAAAGGCAACGTTGTATTTGGTCAAAAACAATGAGTACCTCAAACATGTATGTGTTGAAGCAGATGAAATAGTTGCAGAAGAAGACAGTGATTGTTCAGTCGGCCAAATTGAAAAAGTTGATGTGTCTAGAGGTGAAGAAATATATGAACATTATATTGTTCATCCTATGCATTCCAAAGAAGTAATGGGGAATGCAATTGACTTGTTTCAAATGAAAGCAGCAAAAGGAAGTCCCATTTGTGTATGGGAAGAAAGTTTGGAAGCTCGTTGTTTTCCACAGCTATTTCCAACAGGTCGAGGTGGACGATATGACGATCGACCAGTTCAAATTCCTGCTTCTGAATACCGGACTTTAAGATTATATGCTGAAGATTCAAGGTTTCGTCAATGCATTCCATATTTGTTTCATCTACTGTATGAAAGTGACTTGTCTGGACTTTCATATGCAGTAAATCATATACTGAAAAGTGGAGCACATCTGCAAAATGTTTCGGCGACGGACTTTATGGAGAAAGTCAATCTGCAAGATAATATTTTGGAATCTCATCTAATCAATCTCATGGCATGTCAGCGTGGTACCAAACGAGTATTGGTACCGTCGTCATGGGGAATTGAAATGTATGCTAGAAACTTAGGAACTCCTACATGGCTCCTCACTCTTAGCTGTGCTGAGTATGCATGGGACGACTTACTTGAATTTCTACGTGAGGCAAATGCTAATATACAAAATATAGAATTGAAAACACCAGGAGAACTGTGTTCTTTGGATCCAGTGAATGTATGCAGATATTTCAATCATAGATTTGAAGCTTTGATGTCTGTTATTACCAATAAAAAAAATCATCCTCTTGGAGAGGTTTTGGATTTCTTTTGGAGAAAGGAGTATCAAGCGAGAGGTGCTCCTCATATACATATGTTGTTGTGGATTAAAGATGCACCCAAATTTGGATCAGATTCGGATGAAACAGTGATGAGTTTCATTGAAGAGTATTCAACATGTGCTGTTCCGAAAACTACTGAAGAAAACAATTTAAGGCAACAAGTTTTACGCTTTCAATCCCATCGTTGTGGGAAGTACTGTCGTAGAAAATTCAAAAACAAGGAAAAGTTCTACACAAAATGTCGTTTTGCGTTTCCACGACCAGTGATTTCTAAGGGAAGAGTAAATAATTTGATGTCATCTCTACGACATACTGTGACGAGGAAATCACCAAAAAATACATACAATTTAAAAAGAAACGAAGAGTCCAAGTACATCAACGACTACAACCCAGTGATTTTGTCCATGTGGAATGCTAACATGGATATTCAGTTCGTTGCTGACAACTCTATTGCTGTGGCTCGATATGTGACATCTTACATCACAAAAAAAGAAAAGACAGAACTAAAGGAAATGTGGGAGGACATTTCACATGAAAAGAGTCTTAGCAAGAAATTATACAGTTACAGTCTGAAGATGTTGTCGCATCGAGAAATTGGAGCATATGAATGTTCTGATCGGTTATCATCAGCAAGTCTCTATGCCAAATCTAGAACAATAATTTGGGTGAGTCTAGGTCTTGCTGCAACACGAAACCGAGTTTTGAAATCTGTACTAGAAATTGAGTATTTGGTGGAGAAAGAACCAAATAGTACAGATATTTTGAAGACAAACATGTTGTATACATACTATCCAAATAGAAGTACTCACCTTGAGAACACTTGTTTGTATGAAGTTCTGCAAAACTATAGTTATAAAAGGAACATCACAGAAGATATCAATAATGGAAAATATGCTGTCATTGGAAATGAAGGATGTCTAGTGAAGCAGAAAAAAGGCCATTTGATTAATCATCAAAAATTGAGTTGTGAATCTCCAGACAAAAGAGAATTTTACTATTTAGCTCTTTTGCAACTCTTTAAGCCATGGCGTACAGAAGAACAACTTGGAGATTTTCTCTGTTACGAAGATTCTTTTAATGCAACCAAGGATACCATAGAATGTCCTGTTTTTCCAACTTATCTGCAAATGTTGAACGAAGAAATAGAGCAAGAAGCCACAATTGCTGAAGAGATTGCCAGAGACAGTTCTCAAGACAGTCAGAGTTCTACTTCATTGAGTCAGGATCCACTAGGAGGACCAATTATCCAAAATGAAGCTGCCACTGCCATGGATGAGGTGGAAAGTGCTTTGAAACAAGCTCAAGAGGATGTAGTTAACTTAGAAGACTTGGTAAAGCAACTAAACGTTGAGCAGAAAAAGATATATGATGAAGTCACAGAACAGATTGAACATGGATTCAGACATGAGAAAAAAGAGTGCTCATGTAAATTATTTAAGCTTGTCTGACTGTACGTAAGTGGAGAAGCAGGGACAGGAAAAAGTTTTCTGATTAAAGCAATTGCAACTTATCTGCAGAAAAGGACTGAATCACCGCTGTCTTGTGTTGTAACTGCTCCAACTGGTCTGGCAGCACATAACATTAAAGGGATTACTCCACATCATTTACTGATGCTGCCAGTTGAGCATGATAATAAATTGCATTACAACAAGTTATCTGGAGATGCGTGTTCTGAAGTTTCCAGAGTCCTGAAGAAAATGAAAGTTCTTATCATTGATGAAGTAAGCATGGTCTCAAATCTAATGCTTGCTTTTGTGCATTTGAGAATGCAAGAAATTCTTAGAACAGAGTATGATGTGTTATTTGGAGGAAAACGCATTATTGTTTTTGGAGATCTATTGCAGTTGACTCCAGTAAAAGGACAACCAGTGTTTAAAATGCTTACACATGAAGATACCAGGAAGTCCCTGGAAGCTTTGGAAATGTTAATATATGGTTACATTTCAAATATGCAGAACTGTTTCAAAATATGCGACAGGCAAAGGATGAAGATTATAAAACAATTCTACAAGATATAAGAATCGGAAAAGTAAGCGAGCATGGGAAAGAAGCTTTGCATGCGCGATTAATTTCAAATTTGTATCCAAATGAAAACATTCTTCCAGAGAATATTTTTAAGAAAATTACTGAGAACAAATCTGGAATATGTTTGATGCCAACTCTGCAAGAATGTTCCATCTTCAACAGCAAAATTTTAAAGTTAGAAAATGAAGAGAATGTGAAACTAGAAGCAATAGATAAAATTGAGCATATGGGAGCAACAATTATTTTGTCAGAAAATTTGAAATCAAAATTGGATTCATTAGAGAAGAATATATCTAAAACAGCTGGTTTTGAAAAGACTCTGAATCTGTGTTTTAATTGTATTATTTTGGGAAGGAATTTAAATGTTGAAAGAGGTCTGGTAAATGGAGCAATGGGTCATGTTGTTGATTTTATGAATTATAGAAATAGAGATGGAATAGAATTTTTAAAAATTAAATTTGATGGCATTGAGCAAGTACAACAAATCAGTCGTTGTTCTGCTAGATTTTTGCTTGTAAAAGACTTATATGTTCACCGAAAACAGTTTCCTGTTTGTTTGGCATATGCGGTGACTATTCATAAATCTCAAGGTTTAAATGTAGATAGTGCTTTGGTGAACATTGGAAGTTCTGTGTTTAAAGAGGGTATGGCATATGTGGCATTATCACGAGTCAGAACTTTATCAGGATTGTATTTGATTAAGTGTGATGACACAAAGATTTGTGCAGATCTGGATTGTGTTAAAGAATACAATAGATTAAGAAGAGAGTATGCTCCACATTTGCCACAATATCCTCTGTTTGAAAAACATGTGGTAGGCCGAAAAAGAAGAAATTAGAGTAATTGTAGTGAGGTAGTAGCAAAAAGACCAAAAGTAGATGAAAATGTAATTGAAAACAGAAAGAAAAAGGATTCTGATGAAAATGTTGTTGGATTTCAGTTTGAAAACAGTTCTGGTGTCAACTGCTATGCTAATGTAGTGGTTAATTTTGTTTTTTTCTTCAAACTTTACAAGAACAGATTGTTGACAATCGGGATCAAAGATTGTGCGGTTTATTGAATTCTGTGTTTGAGATATGTAGCAGTGATAGAGCAAAAATAGAAAGTGTAACAGAAATTCGAAATATTTTAATCGTGTTCTGGTCAAGATAAATTTTCACAGAACATTCAGCAGGATTGTCAGGAATTTTTAATGTATATGTTTGGTGTTTTGGAAGATGAAGGTGTAGATGTAGAAAATCTTTTTAGCCTTTCTTATCAATGGCAGCATGACTGCGACAATTGTAGTTTATCAAGTACTACAAGAATAGACACTGAAAGATTTATATATTTGACTTTACCTGACTGCAAATCAGTGTCATTTAATAATCTAGTTAAAGCAGCTGATCATAATATGGTGTGTATCCATTGTAAGTGTCCAATGCTGTCCACATTATTTATACAAACTTATGGTCAGTATGTCATTTTAGTTTCCCAATGATGTAGACCTAATGGAACTAAATTGACAACTTGTATAAAAAATGTTGTGGCTTCTCAGTTAACAATTTCAGGAAGAACCTTTACAACTGTAGCTATTATTTATCATGACGGTCCTTCAACAACATCAGGACATTATACATGCTACTTAAAATGTCAAAAAGGTTGGATTTACTGCAATGATTCTCATTTGACTTATAAACAACGTTTGCCTTTTGACTTAAAAAAATCTTACCTAGTGTTTTTAGAACCAAAATTTTAGTAAAGGTAATTGGCCTATGAAGACGGGAGCAGTTAATAAAAGTTAGTTACTTAGTTAGTCTAATGTTTAAAATTATTTATCTCATATAGGTACTGTAAGTGGATCTCATAGTAAGTGATATCAGTATTATAGGAAATGTTGAACATGAGTGATCAAAAAAGGGAATATGAATTTTTAAACATTGTGAAAATGTTATATGAGCTTTTCTTTGAAAACTTCGGGTAAACGGTAATTTCAGAGTTTAATTAGAGAAATTTCAAGATATACTCATATATCTGACACTATTTGGCCGTAAGGAAAGTTGAAGGTATGAGCAATAAGTTATAACTTAACACAAGGAGGAAAATGAAAACGTTGAGAATTATTTCAGATTTTCCCAAAGCTTTCTTTATAGAAAGTCGATGAAATGGAAGTTTTAGAGAACAGCAGCGTATTTTCCAACGAAAAGGACCTTCACTATCTACTATTTCGCCTCAAGGAAAAGTAAGTGAATCAAAGATTAGTGTACATATATGATTTGTAAGTTTATATGGGTTTTTTTAAAACACAATCTTTTAGATTGTATTTTTTTTCCCACTGTTATATGATGAAGAGTTTGAACTCACTGTTTTTAGTGAAATTCAATATATTCTGAGAACAGCAAAAATAAACTATCTAACATGTTGTATAAGTTATTCTATAGTTTGCATTGTGTAATTTATATTGTATTCCCATTGTCTCACACTCATTTTCCTTTTTCCACCCTTTTTCAGCTCTCTTTACTCACTTACACTGCCTTTTTTTACTTTGTTTCATCGCTGTTCCTTTACTCCACTTCTTTCACAACCCCTCAATCCAATTTCAACTGTCTGCATTTCCTCTCTCCCTTGCACCACTTTTCAGCTTTCTCACATTCTCTCAGTACCACTGCTTTAGTTCTCTTCCCCTCTCTTTCCTTCTTTTGCTCCTTTACTCTTTTTCCTTTCTTCACTCATTGTACTGCACTTCACTCAGTCCTTCCCTTAGTCTTTCTGTGTACTTACTTCCTCACTCCTTTTTCCTCTATCGTTCTATAGTAACCTCATTCCATTCATCCCTTCACTCTGTGACTCCCCTTCAGTCACTCTCAGTCATCTTCCATTCTTCTTTCTTGTGAATGGATCCTCATTTAGACTCCTTTCCCTTTCACTCATTCTCCTTTTACTTACTTCTCTTTCCTGATTTCGTTTTGGTATCTCACATTCTTTTAGTATCTTACTTACCTTCAGTAATTTGCTCTCCTTCTATTTCTTTTTCCCTCTTTTAGTCCTTGTACATTACTTTATTTCCGTTTCTGTATCCTTCACTCTTGCTTTATTTCTTAGTACATTGTTTTTATTTTTTACCTCTTGACCTGTTTCTTCTATTTTAAAATATATATTTTATTAATTATAACTTTTTTTCTATTGTCTTTCACAGATACAAAGTGTAGTTTAAACATGCAATTAAGTTTACATTATTATATGGTAAGTGTGACTAAAAAATGTAGTTTGTCATCACCCTTTGTTTTAACCTCACTACTTTTCTCTCACCCCACCTCACTCCTGTTTCCTTACTCTGCTTCCCTCACTTATTCTTATCCTCCATGTTTACTTCTCTTTTCCTTACTTTCCTACCACATTCAACTTCTTTCAGTGCCCCTGCTCACCCACACTCCCTCACTTACCTTATTTTTCTGGTTCACTTAGTGCCTTTCTGTCACTCCTTCCTTTACTCTCTCTGTTCTTTCTCTCCGTCACTCTCCATGTCTTACCCTTATTCACTTTTATCCACCCTCTTTCACCCCTCTTTACTTACACTCACTGCTCTTTTCTTTCCGCCCGTCACCGCTGTTCCTTATCTCTGGTTCCGTCACTACCCGTCATTCCCTATCCTTTACTTTCCTTCCTTTTACTTTCATCACCCATTCACATTCTCCCAGAACCTCTGCTTTAGTCTTCTTCCTCTTTCTTCTCTTCTTTTGCTCCCTTATTCATTTGCCTTTTCTCAGTTACTTCCAATTATACCTTTTCTCTGTTTTACTATCTATTACACAGTCCCTCTGTGTTCTTCCCTCTAGCTCTCTTTCCACTTACACCACTGTCTCTGTCCCCTTTGCTCATGCTCACTCCTTCATTATTTTTTTTTTCTTTTTTTGTGGGGGGGGGGGCGCTCCTGGGACGGGCCCCGGTACGCGCACCGGGGCGCACCGATGTACTGCGCTCCCCGGTGCGCTCACCGGTACGCGCACCGGGAGCGCTCCAGGGTGAAACATTTAAAAAAATGAATATACTTTTAAAAAAAGCATTATATTAATATACAATATAGGATTCATTTTTAGAAAAAAAATACCTTTCTTAGCTATAGACATTTGCTAATAAATAACCTTAGAAATTCAATAAAAAACACATAGGTATGAGGCCCTATATAAAGTTAGGAATTAGCATTTAAAAAACCAATGAAATTCACTGAAAAAACATAGGTTTCACACTAGTTATAGTTAGGAATTAGCATTTAAAAAACCTTGCAAATTCACTGAAAAAACATAGGTTTCACACCAGTTATAGTTAGGAATTCGCATTTAAAACAGCTATTAAATTCCCTGAAAAAACCATAGGTTTCACACCGGTTATAGTTAGCTAGAAATTTTACTGACATAAAACCATTGAAATTCCCACGTTATAGTTAGTTGGACTCACTATAACTTGAGCGCCTGCAATGCACTGCTGATGACGTCACATATTACATCACTCATGACATGGTCAGTGACATCACTCATGACATCACTGATGACACCATCCAGTGAACGTGTGTCTTTCTGAAAAATAAATATGTTTTATAAACCTATCCCTAAACCCTAAAAATACCCCTGTAACCGGAAACCCCAACCTACCCCTGAACCCTAAAATACCCCTTAACCCAAAACCAAAACCTAGCCCTGAACCCTTAAAATACCCCTGTACTCTAAAACCCAAACCTACCCCTGAACCCTAAAAATACCCCTGTACCCCAAAACCCAAACCTAGCCCTGAACCCTAAAAACAACCCTGTACCCCAAAACCCAAACCTACCCCTGAACCCTAAAATACCCCTGTACCCGAAAACCCAAACCTAGCCCTGAACCCCAAAAATACCCCTGTACCCGAAAACTCAAACCTAGCCCTGAACCCTTAAAATACCCCAATACCTCAAAACCCCAAACCTACCCCTGAACCCTAAAAATACCCCTGTACCCCAAAACCCAAACCTAGCTCTGAACCCTAAAAATACCCCTGTACCCCAAAACCCATACCTATCCCTAAACCCTAAAACTACCCCTGTACCCCATAACCCAAAACTATATCTGAACCCTTAAAATACCCAAACACCCCAAAACATATACCTCAGTACCCCAAAACATATACCCCTATACCCATACTTACCTTATCAAAACATAAAAAAAAGAAAAGAAAGTTGCGGAATAATGGGTGCTTATCCTCCCCCAGTAAGTACATTGGTGACACGGCGGCCCACATCTCCAGCAACATACTCATATTTTTTCACCACCCATTTGAAAAATGCACAGGTCTCTCTCATTGATGGCCAGCACCGACATACACTTTTAGACACACCTCCTGCCACAAGTTCTAGAATTGCGAACTTCAGAGCTGGGGAGCTACGTTTGAATCTCGGCATCAGCTCAACATCCTGTGATTCCAGGCAAATCGCTTTGTCTCCCCGTGCCTACCACAAATGAATGTGTTCTTCTGTAATGTAAATTGTGCTCATGCCATGTTGTCCAGTTTGCGCTATATAATATTGCAAGGAAAAATAAAGTAGGGAAACCCGAGTTCACACACTACTGAACGCACACTCTTAAGTGCATCAGCAGTGCACTGTAAATCAGAGCGTTTAACAGGCCTGTCACAGATTAAGAAATGCTATCTAAACGAAGTCCTACAAAACAATATACTACTGGCCGGCAGCAATTCATTCCCGGACAACGTCGGGACGGGCTGTTAGTATATATTAGGGGTCTCCAACCTTTTCTGTAGTGAGAGCTACTTCTGCTCAAGGAAAGCCTTTCCGAGCTGATAGCAAATTTTATAACTGTAAAATAGTGACTACACTATAACCACCCTAAACAGGATTATCAGTAGTGACCACCCAAGTATTCCAGGCGTGGTTACTAGCGGAAATGACGGGGAAAACTCAATCAATATAAAATGCCTCCAGCGGACTCATGAAGTAACATTCAAATCTTGACGTGCCCTGTGGCACAAAAGACATAAGCACAGCAGGAGGTCTCCCCACCTCAGCTGGAATGATCATTCATGATTTTTTGAAAATGCTAATTTTTCTATCAAATAAAATGTTCTACTGTGGGCAAATGAACTCAAAAGAAAACCCACTTTTGAAAACAAAAACTGCCTTTGAAATATCCGTTTTCATTTTTAGAAAGTGCACAATCCCAAAACATCAGCTTGCCATTTTCATCAAGTAGTCACATATACAAGTGCCTCTTATGGACAGACTGCTTTACATACCCAGGTGTTCCAGTCATATGCTAGGGATGCTGACTGTAGCACCACGGTGCCTGCATTATTCCAGTAATGCCCACCATTATACTAGGGCCACAGTTGTGCAAAGGCAGTAAACCATAAGGGTCTAGGCCGAGACCATATATCAGACTATTCTTATGCCACGAATAGGTACAGGGAGTCATACTCTTAGCATGTCAATGATGGCTGCCAGTGACCAACAACTAGACCAAGAATACCCCAAATACGTAAGTATGACCATTATTATGCTATTTGCACTATTCTGCCAGGAATGGCAACAACTATGCCAGAGATAACACCCTTATGATGGGGACTACCATACACATTTGGTGGTCCTTGACACCAATATTAGTACACAAATACTGAGGAGTCTCTTAATTTTCTCCAGTCTGGATCATGCCCTGTTCTCCTCATGTTTTGGGCTGAATCTGCTCTCAACTGACACGTTTTCACTCTGACTCCTGCAGTCCCACACCTTGGTGGGTCAGCACTGATTACTTCTCAGGCTACTTCTGCCATACTTCTTTTAAGGTCCACTGTTCATCCACATCTTGTGACTGATAAAGCAGGGACTACAACATGATCAGTCTCCTTGTGGCTTAGTTATATTGAGATTGGATACAGACTGTCACGTGGGAGGCCCTACAGGTTCTGTGTGCTTGAGTCTTAGAATGAGTTACTGCCATAGGTTTAACTGGCTGTCACTCTGAGGGGCTTCAGATTAGCAGTGCTGCCTTTTTTAATAGGCAACTACTCTCTGAATTAGACACTGGCCTTGACTTCACCACTGTGAGCTACTTCGAAGGTACTGGTGAGCTACCAGTAGCTCCCGAGCTACTCGTTGGAGACCTCTGGTATATATATATATATATATATATATATAATATATATATATATATATATATATATATATATATATATATATATATATATATATATATATACATATACATATATATATATATATATATATATATATATATTACCTACTGGCGGTTAGGATTGTTTTCAATGTTAAATCTCAAAATTCTATTTGGAATAACTTTGGTGCCGGTTGACGAATCTGCCTCAAAATTTCCTCAAAATGGCCTTGCGGCGTTCCGGTCCTTCCCTGAAGGTTTGGGGGGGATTCGTCAAGCGGGGGCCGAGATAAAAGGGGGGTCCCAAAACGCGTTTTCCCCATGTTAATTTCCATAGGGCGGTCGATTTCACTTTTAGCCCGAACGGCTGAATGGATTTCCACCAAACTTGGCAAAATTGTAGGGACTGGTAGCCCGATGTGCCTTTGCTATGTCTCAAGATATGTGCTCCAGTGGATTTTGAGTAATTAAGGTTCAAAAAAATATATATATCTATAGCCGCGCTCCGGTACGTGCACCGGTACGCGCACCGGGCGTGCCACGCGAGGTGCGCACGGAAAGCTGATTGGCTCTCGGGTGTCTGTAAACATTCGAAACAGTCCGGAGCGGCCGCCATCTTGTGTCTCGGTAGGATCGAGACACGAGAGGTGGCCAAAACAAAGAGGGAAATGACCATAAGGGGGCAGAGTAGACCCCCCCTTGACCCCCTAGGTTTGATGTGGGGGCTATAAAAGGGCCCCGCGGGGCATTTAAAATATTTTTTTTTCGTTTTGCGCGGGGGAAGCGCCCAGTACGCGCACCGGGGAGCGGCCCGGGGAGCGTACTATGAGGAAAAAAGATGACAGAGTTTTTAAAAAATGAAGCCTTTATTTAGAAATTGGAGGTAGTTCTAAAAAGAACTTTTTTTTTCTTCTTTTTGTTGTTTTATATTTTTTTGTGTTTTTTGAACATTTTGTACTTTTTTTGGCTTTTCAAAACAGTTTTATATTTTTTTAGTATTTTTTTAGGGGGAGAAACAAAAAAAGGGAATTGAAACTGGCTCAACTGGAGCAAAAAAACAAAAAACCCAAAAAATTACTTCTTTTTGGGGCACTTGTGATTATCACCTGCAAGGACGATGAGCTTTACGCTTTTTTCACCATAGGCGATAAGCTTGCCACATGCAGAACAAGTGATTTTAAAATCAGCAAATCTTGGCTGAATACAAGGCATCATCTCTGATGTTTCTGGTCCCGATGAAGTGGGTTGGTTTCTTTGGGAGGTGGTCCTTGACGACTGGGGGAGGTTACTGGCCAGTTCCCTGAGCTCTGCACGAGAATAGTTGTTTGGGTGCTTTCGGGTCATATGACGAATCATGGTATAGTTACCAAATGAATATTTTTTGTTTGGGTTGCCCCGTGAGAGTTCTTCATTGCAGATTAGGCAAGTTACCGTGGCCGCATTCACTTTTTTCTTGCCCTCCCATACAATGTGTGGCTTGGGTTTGTATGGGGTATTTTCTTCAGGCAGCCATCTTCTCCGCCCCTCCTCCTCTTCCTCTTCCTCCTCCTCCTCTTCTTGACCACCAATATAATCTGGAGCTGGTCCTGTTGGTGGTGGTGGTGGTGGTGGTGGGGCAGATGCACCAGCTGCTGCTGCTACTGAAGCCATTATTAAGATCAAAAAGGTACAGAGATGTACAAACAGGTCTTCCTCAGTCAAAGGACAAAGTCAGAATAAGGAAAAAGGTGGGGTCTTTCATCATTTGGAAAAAAAACTGTCCTGAACCAATGAGAAGTGTTATTTTCAGGTCACAAGACCAGGGGCTTCATCATTATGAAACCAAAACTGTTATGAACCAATGAAAAGTGTTATTTTCAGGCCACATGACCCGACGCGCTTACGCTACGCGCCCCCGGGCGCGCCCGGGGGCGCGCTGCGGGTCGCGTAGCGTAAGCGCGTCGGAAGTTTACGTTGCACGATCGTATTCGCTCGAGTACTTCCGGGTGCGCTTACGCCGTGCGTATCACGCGGACGCGGCTACGCGATACGTCACGATCATGTTTTCGTTCGCGATATTGGCGCTTATGGGACGCTCCCCGGAGCGCGCCCCGGGGCGCTTTATAAAAGTACGCTTTTCGGGGCGCTCCCCGGGGAGCGCACCGGGAGCGCTCCAAAGCAAAAAATAAAAAAAAATTGGGAAAAATTGTAGGGACTGGTAGCCCTATTCTTAAGTGGTTTTTACGAAAATTAACTTTGAAAAAATATATATTGTGCTACATTGGGCTATATATATATGCCAAAATGTAGCCCAAATGTAGCCCAATGTAGCCCAATGTAGCCCAAAGATGGCCACCAGAGACCAAAAAATCCAAATGTAGCCCAAATATCAGCTAGATGTAGCCCAACTGTAGCCCAATGACAGAATGTACCAGAGTGTTCTAAAGAACAACTAGAGTGCTAACAGTCTTATTTATAAAGTGAGACTGATAGTTAGGAATTAGAATTTAAAAAACGTTTGAAATTCACTGAAAAAAACATAGGTTTCACACCAGTTATAGTTAGGAATTAGCATTTAAAAAAACTATGAAATTCACTGAAAAAACCATAGGTTTCACACCAGTTATAGTTAGGAATTAGCATTTAAAAAACCTATTAAATTCACTAAAAAAACCATAGTGATGTCACTGACCATGTCATGAGTGATGTAATATGTGACGTCATCAGCAGTGCATTGCAGGCGTGCAAGTTATAGTGAGTCCAACTAACTGTAACGTGGAATTTCATTGGTTTTATGTCAGTAAAATTTCCAGCTAACTATAACTGATGTGAAACCTATGTTTTTTTTTTATATATATATATATATATATATATATATATATATATATATATACACACACACACCAAGGTGTATTAAGGAATGAGTGGGTGTATAAGTGTCTGAATCTATGATTTAGTAGGTGTGTGACTGACTGTATAAGGGAGTGACTAAAGGTGTCTTACTGAATGCATGGGTTAGTGACTGATTCAGACATTCACACAGTTTAGTTTGTCAGTTGGTGCGTAAGCCTTTGCATGGGTTGGTGAGTAGCTAAATAAGGGTCTATATGGGTTTTTGATTGGCTGTCTGAATATCTGTATGGGTACCTGAGTGTCTGTGTGGTTGTGGGGGTTGTGACTGCATAGATGTGTGAGTGGGTAATTCACTGGATGTATGGGTTCAAGAGTGCATCTGTGAAGGGCTGTATGGATGGGTGAGTTTGTGTATCAGTGTGTTGGTGAGTGAATGGGTGCCTCAGTGTTACATGTGTGAGTAACTGCATATGTGAAAGGTAGTATATGTGAGTGTTGGAGTATATAAATGACTATATGTGAGAGTGAGTGATTGTGAGAGTGGCTGTATGGTGAGTGTGTGCTTGTATTAGTTATTGTATAAGAGTGTAAATATGTGTTATTATATGTTTGAATAAGTGAGGTTGTGTGTTTAACGGTATAGGTGAGTAAATGGGAGTGAGATGGATTCTTTGCATGACTGTAAAGCTGTGTGAGTAACTCAATGGATGAGTGGCTATGTGTGAGTGACTGTATAGATATGTGAGTGCATATGATAGCACCGTATTGATGGTTGACTGCATGTCTGAGTGACTGTATGGGTAAATGAGTGGATGTGTGTGTAGACCTAGGAAATAGTAAGTGGGTTTGTACTAACTGGTATTGGTGTGTCTATGGTTTTGAAAATGGTAGCCTGTATTTTAGATTGGGTGTATCAAAGGTTATATTAGGGTATGAGGAGGTGCATCAGATTATCACGTGGATGATGTCATCAGTGATGTCATTTGAGATGTCATCAGTGATGTCATCAGTGATGTCACTGACCATGTCATGAATGATGTAATCTGTGACGTCATCAGCAGTGCATTGCGGGGGTGTGCGTTAATGTTAGCTGAACTAATTATAACGGCCACATTTTTCTGGTTTTGTACGAGGGAAATGTCCAACTAACTATAACGTCCCTGAAACCTGTTGTTTTTTCAGTGAATTTCGAAGGTTTTTTTTCAGGAATTCTGCACATACACAGAACTATGCGCAGGAAACCAGTGCCCTCATTTATGAGGCCGTGCGTAACTTTTACGCCACTTTTTGTGACGCGCCAGTGGCGTAAAAAATGCGCCTTGTTGCGCCATTTTTACAAAGTGACGCATCTAAGTAGATGCGTCACTTTGTAAACCCCTGCGCCACATTTTACCTGCGCCAGGTATAATGTATGCAGGGGGGCGTTTTGACGCAAGAAAGGGTCATGGCAGTGACGCTGTGAAATCTATAAGATTTCACTGCGCCACTTCTAGGACTCAAATGCTTCAATTTCTTATGCTTGCCTCACAGCAGGCGTAAGACTGATGCAGGCCCTTTCACATGGGGCTTGCCCCATGTGAAAGGACACATTGCTGGAGTTGCGTCACTTTTGCGCCATACAGATACGTCAGAAATACTGACGTATCTGTAACTCCTTGCGCCATGATGCGTCATACTGTAAATATGATGCATCTTTGGTGTCGCAAGGAGGGCGCAGTAAAAAGGGACGCATCGCTGTTTTCACGCAGCGATGCGTCACTTTTCATAAATGAGGCCCCAGGACCTCAGCATGTAGTGGTGTTCCAGAAAGCCCACCTTGGTGCACAGAACCCCAATCCGACTAGCTATAGTATCTCATTTGTTCTCCATACCACAGCGAAGCTACCAAATGATTAGACATGTCACTCCGTCCCTCTCAGGAATCGCGGGAAGAAGAACACTCTTTCGTTCAAACATTCATACTTGTCCACAACATGAGTAAACAGATAAACAGATATAGTTTAACATGTTTATTTTAACTAACGTGCTCTATAATGCAGTACATGAGCCAAAACTAGCAGCAAAATGCATAAGAACAATATAATCAGCATGGTTACAATTCCATAAAGCACAAAAGGGAAAATCATATTATACTGATTGTGGAAACAGGGCTATATCACCTTACCCCCCCGTGCTGTAAGCTAGTTTATTATAAGTATAGAGGACCTCTAGGCTTTGTCAGGGAACCCCATACCTCTAAGTTTAGAAGCAAGGAATCGCATCTCAGGACAAGCACAGCTCTTCTTCGTTGGATTTAATCTCTTTAAGTGCCTTTCATGCATGCAATACTATATTAAAAGCATCTGACTTTCAGTAGTGCAGCTGTGTTCTGTGTTGTGTCTATGGGCGTGGGACTTACCAAAGTGAATCAACAGCATACATTGTTTTTTGACCTTGAACACACTGTGCAGACAAGGAGCACAGAGTACAGCTAAATGTGTGAAAGGCAGACAGTTTTCATGTGAAAATATACCAGCAGTCTATCCACGAGAATAAAGCCATGTAGTAACGTGTGCAAAAGCGGCAAAATGGCTGCCAAGCATATACTACCTAATGCTAAGTTCGCAATGTCTTCAGTTAATCCCATGACCTCACTACACCCTCCCCTGGTCAGTCCATCGGACAGAGGTTTATGAAGAACACAGAGTTATAAAAAGTCTGAGCAAGAAGTTAAAGCATCGATTATTAAGTGATTTGAGTAACAAGCAGAGAAAATTAATTTGAAATTCAGCATATCAAATTTGGGAAGGAAATAAAAATCTTTTGTCTTTTAACAAAGTTGACATATACAAATATCAACAAAAGAGGAAAGAGAGAAAAGAAACAAAAAATCTTGCAGATGATCTTTGCCAGCCAAGTTAATCCATAAAAGTGTATGAGCAGGAAGTTGCAACCGCCTCCAAGAGGAAGTCATTGTTGTTGTCAGAAAAAAGAGACGCCATCCACTCAAGCCAACTGAAAAAACAAACATGTTCCTCAAAAAGTGAAGCCTCCCGCACCATCAATGGACAACTTGCTTGATACTCAATGTAACTTCATTGTAGGAAATCCTGTGCTGCTGCACAGATATCCCATTGTGCCAAAACAATGCAGCTGCACAGCCATAATTCCAACACCGGAACACACTTGCTCATGGCACACTAAGGGACTCATCAGCAGATCAAAATCCGGGACAGGAGACACTGTATTGGAGAGGCAAAGGTCCAATGCCCATTCAAATGAACATTCCAAGCAGGTGAAGACAGGTTGCACGTAAGTGTAATATGCAAAATGAAAGGACAATCCGTATACCACGCTGAATGTGGCCAAAGGGGCAGAGTACCATAGCATTCAAGCATATGGCTTCGAAGCATCTGCAGGCTGTCTTGGCTGTATAGGGCCACAGGAAAAGCAGCCATTGTGCAGCAGACAAATTAATGGCAATACTCCAGCAGCTAAGGCAAGTAATAGTGGCAACCCACCGAAGACGCTGGACAAATAGAATGAATAAATGCCGGTATTACACCAAAAATAGTTCTGGAAAGAAGACACAAGGCCAGAGCCCACAACTTAAAAAAATGGGCCAAGCTGGCAGTGTGAGAGGCATTGGAAATGGTATGAACCAAAGCACCGAAATGCAGATGCAGGTCAGTATTAAGAAGGGTCTGTACCTCTCATTGGGCCACATGAAGGACGAATGTCTTATGTGCAGATGTGAAAGAAACTTTTTTGGGGATTACAATGCTCTAATTCTGCTCAACTTATCGAAGTCTGCCCTCAAGGTCGAAATGGATACAGCATACAATGGTTTTATACTCTAGGCATACTCAGGAATATGGGTTCAACCGAAGTTTAAAAATCCCTGCAAAGACTGTAGTTATTCAGGGTTGTAGGAGGTCGCAAACATGCACATTTCTCCAAGAAGTGAGGCGCCAAGCCTCTACCTTCATTATTGAGCTCGTAGCCCAAGAACAATACTGTGTACTCTGCAATGTGTGATTTTGCAAAGTTAAAATTATAGCTGTAGTACTCAAATAAAACAATGATGAAGTCCACTCAACAAAGATGTGGCCCTAATTCATTGTCCATGCGATAAATATCATCAGTGTACGAATACGCATCAAGGTCTATGCTGTCTAACAAGGAGACGATACGGTTGGTGAATACACCTGGGCTGTTCTTATAGCCCACGGTCAAACACCGGAATTGTTTCTGTTTTCTGCCTATGGTAAAAGCGGTCCATTGACTGCTTTCAGGTGACAGGGTGTGACTGAAAAAGCTGTTGCAAATACCAAGGTAGTTTTATACTTTTTACGAACAATTCTGTCCACTAGAGCAGATCTATGAGTATTCTGAATTGCACAGGTGTGACAATGAGAATTCAAATGTCTGTAATCCAAAACTAAGCAGTACGACCCATCAAGTTTGGTTACGGTTAACAGAGGGTTATTCATCAGTGACACACAAGTCCCAATAACTCCCTGATACTCTAATTAATCCTGAATTTCAGAAACTGGAGCTTTCGCCTCCCGCCGGATGGGATACTGGGGTTGTGGATGTGGCATGGACCATAATGGTATCTCATGCAGGGGAGAATCTTTATCCCAATCCACCTGAGTATGCTATAGTGCTGGTGCAAGCACCAAAGCCCACTCTTCTGTAAATGCCTTTGCATGCTCCTTGGAGATGTTATGAGAAAAACTCAGGAGTATTACTTCCTCCCCCCTCGGAGCAGCAAGAACAAAAGGGGGGACAATCTGCCCCTTCAAACAAAATGTCATAAGCAGAAGTCAGATTTCCCCCAAAATCCCTTTAATTACACGATGTATGTCACCTTCAATGATAAGGACTATGTCATATAATCTGTCAGGGGAGCCACTCAGGTGTCAGCCGTTTCAACTGTGATGAACGTCTCAGATGCTGTCGCCTCCAGAAATGGACGTGGTGCTTGCCACACTATGGTAAAGTCTGCTGCGCTGTCTAGCACCATTACTGCCCATGTTAGGTTCTTGAGCCATGTCCTCACCGTCTGTGGCATATCTCGCTGTTAAAGCAGCAACTTTCTTTTTCTGAACATGTGGGCTCTGATGAGGAAAATTGTCTGGTTTCCCTTTTCCGTCAGTCTGACGGGGTTGCTCAAGTCTTTGCGGAGCACCTCGACCTCTTCCGCGCTCCAGGCGTTCCCTGCCACCAGTCTGCGAGCCAGATGTGTCCTGTAAAGAACGAGGAGAATGCTGATCAGGAACCTGAAATCTGTCAGGAGACCTAATTCTTGTGTGCTGGGCAAATCATAAATGCGCTCAGAAGACTTGGGTACCGGTGATGGCAACCCTTGTTTCTGTTGTTGATTCTCCTGCTTTTTATTTTTCCAATTTTTCTTAGGAAATGTTGGACGGTCGTCTTTTGCAGACTGCACCGTCTGTGTTTGCTGTTGTGCTGGTATTCTAGCAAAAGGTTTAAAACCCAAACTATTGCGGCCAATTGTCTTATAGGCTTCTGCAATGATTTTTGGTAATTTGTCAGGTTCCTCTTCTTAAGGGACAAAGCGCAAGGCATTAGACACTTAAAAGTTAACTGCATCTCCCTTGACATTAGCAAGGATCAGACCAGCAAATACATCAAACACTCCAACCAACCTCATCCCCAACTCTACACCCGCCTCCGGCCTGTGCTCATCTTGAACACACTTACTCATGGAGGGAAGCACTGTCATAGAAGGTGTGCCAAACAATTTTGCATACACCTCCGCAAACACTTTACCTCAATTTTCACAATCAGTTACTTCAAGTATTAAGTCTTTCTGCAAACTAATAGTTAAAATCCTGTGTTTTTCCACAGGAGTGGTATTCCGAAATACCACTGCCAGCTGGTCAAATTTCTCTGCAAGCCAGTAAGGTAAATCATCCTTATTCTGTCGAGGCTTGCCCATAACCGAATTAACCATGACCGGACTAATAGTTAGTCCGTAAGGTCCAGCTGGTTGCACAGCAACCACAGTTGCTTCTACCTGGAGATTGCGTGAGACATATTGTACTAGAGCCCGTGCACCTCAATTAGGGAGGCATGCAAAACATGCAGTTCTTCTATTCTTACTGCCATATAACGTGGATGTGGTGTGTACCTGGCCAAAACTGGCCAAGTGGCCCCTGGAATTGATAAAGGCCCTAAACGGACCGCAGTCACTGTGTGGGGTAGGGTGCCATTAAACCAAATATGGTGTTGCCATGCTGAATTCGGATTTCAAGCGTTCTATAAGGCCGATATGCATTAGTTGTTGCAGTGGAAGTGTATACATGGAACAAGTTATCATCTCCATTCACTGCTGGAAAGGTTACCAAAGAATAAAACACCTCAAAGTGATAAGCTGGATCAGCTCCAACCACAAGAATAAGTTCCATACCCGCGTCTGGCACTCCATATGTGGGCAAATGACGACGGAGCGGTATATGGCTATGTGCTATAATATCGACATCAGCCATAAGGACTAAGAAAGAAGAACAACTTAATGTGGGGCAGTGTAATATAGGGTAGCAATTCAAAAGAAAACAGTTGAATTATATCAATCTTGAAAAAACCTATAAAACCATCAATATTGGTAGGTTATGTCATCACAACTGTTTACCGGAAAACAGAAGTGAGGGTATAGTGGACAAGCACCAGTACTACTCGAGTGCCTCATAAATAAGAACTAGACAAAACGTTAGGTGTGCCATATTGCAGGGATTCTGCATATACACAGAACTATGCGCAGGAAACCAGGACCTCAGTGTTTAGTGTTGTATCAGAAAACCCACCTCGGTGCACAGAACGCCAATCCGACTAGCTCTAGTGTCTCATTCGTTCTCCATACTACAGCGAAGCGACCAATGATTAGACATCCTAGAACATGTCACTCTGTCCCTCTCAGGAATCACGGGAAGAACACTCTTTCATTCAAACACTCATACTTGTCCACAACATGAGTAAACAGAGACACGGTATAGTTTAAAATGTTTATTTTAACTAACGTGCTCTATAATGCTTTACACGAGCCAATACTAGCAGCAAAATGCATAAGAACAATATAATCAGCATGGTTACAATTCCATAAAGCACAAAAAGGGAAATCATATTATAATGATAGTGGAAACAGGTCTGCAGTGCCTTACCACCCTCTCCGTGCTATAAGCTTGTTTATTACATGTATAGAAGACCTCTAGGCTTTGTCAGGGGGACCCCATACCTCCAAGTTTAGAATCACATCTCAGGAAAAGCATAGCTCTTCTTCGTTGGAATGAATCTCTCTAAGTGCCTTTTCATGCATGCAATGCCATATTAAAAGCACCTGACTTTCAGTAGTGCTGCTGTGTTATATTTTGTGTGTATGGGCGTGTGACTGACCAAAGTGAATCAACAGCATACCTTGTTTTTCAACCTTGAACACACTGTGCAGATGGGGAGCACAGTGTACAGCTAAATGTGTGAAAGGCAGACAGTTTTCATCCGAAAATGCACCAGCAGCCTACCCACGAGAATAAAGCCATGTAGTAACGTGTGCAAAAGCGGCAAAAAGGCTGCCAGGCATATACTAACTAATACTAACTTGGCAATGTCTGCAGTTAATTCCATGACCTCACTGCAGTTTTTTAAATGCAAATTTCTAACTATAACGTCCCCGAAACCTATGTTTTTTTAAATGAATTTCAAAGGTTTTTTAATTGCTAATTTCTAACTATAACGCCCCTGAAACCTGTGGTTTTTCAGTGAATTTCAAAGGTTTTTCAAAAGCTAATTTCTAACTATGCCTACAAAGGTGCAGAAAGAAGCAAGAGATGTGCACAAAGAACCAACAGAGGAGCCGAAAGAGGCCTTGTTGCAAAGTCATCCTGTGCCCCCAACTTTTTGCTGATGGGTACTGGTGGTAACTGAATCTGCCTAACCAGGCCTGGAGCCAGTGCTATGCTGCAAAACACTTAGAATACAGTGAAAACACCTACGTACACTAGGGTACACTATGGGTTGGGGTATCCCAGTGATTGGCATGACCTCCCTTGTGTGGCCCTAGTACATAATAGGGCAGAGGGATTAAAACTGCCTCTCATTAAGAGGTGCAGAGGGAAGTAAGAGAAGTGCAGAAAGAAGCAACACAGGTGCTGTAAGAGGCAAGAGAGGTGTAGAAAAAAAGCAAGTGAAGTTCAGAAAGAGGCAAGATATATGCAGAAAGAAGCAAGAACAGTGCAGAAAGAACCAACAGAGGTAAAAGAAAGAGCCAAAAGGGATGCAGAAAGGGGTAGGAGAGGTGCACAAAGAGGCAAGAAAGCTACAGAAAGAGGCAGGAGGGTACAGAAAGAAGGAAGAGAAGTACAGAAAGAGGCAAGAGAATTGCTGAAAGAAGCAACAGAGGTGTAGAAAGAAGGTAGAGAAGTGCAGTAAGAGGCAAGTAAGGTGCAGATGGAAGCAAGAGCAGTACAGAATGAACCAGCAGAGGTGCAGAAGTAGGGAAGAGGGGTGGAGAGAGGCAAGAGGGGTGCAAAAAGAAGCAAGAGAGGTATAGAAGGGGGCAGGAGGGGTGCAGAAAGAAGCAAGACAGGTGTAGAAAGAAGCATGGAAAGTGCAGAATGAAGCAACAGGAGTGCACAAAGAGGCAAAAGAAGTGCAGAAAAAGACAAGGGATGTGCTGAAAAACGCTTGTAAAGTGCAGAAAGAGGCAAAAGAGGTACATAAAGAGACAATGAGTGAAGAAAGAAGCTAGACAGGTGCAGAAAGAAGCATGGAAAATGCAGAATGAAGCAACAGGGGTACAGAAAGAGGCAAGATAAGTGTACAAAGGAGCAAGTGAGGTTAAGAAAGAGCCAACAGATGTGTAAAAAGAGGCAAGCGAGGTGCTGAAACAGGCAAGAGAAGTGCACAAAGAGGCAAGAGAAATGCTTAAAGAAGCATCAGAGGTGTACAAAGAAGCAAGAAAAGTGCAGATAGAGGCAAGTGAGAAGCAAAAAGAGGCAGGAAAGGTATAGAAAGAGGGAAGACGAGTACAGAAATAGACAACAGGGGTGCAGAAAGAAGCAAATGAGGTGCAGAAAGAGGCAACAGACGTGCAGAAATAGGGAAGAGAGGTGCAGAAAAAGGCAAGAAAAATGCAGAAAGATAAAAAAGAGGTACGTAAAGAGACAACAGGGGCGCGTAAAGAAGAAGGACAGGTGCAGAAAGAAGCATGGAAAGTGCAGAATGAAGCAACAGGGGTGCAGAAAGAGGCAAGAGAAGTGTAGAAAGGAGCGGGTGAGGTGCAGAAAGAGCCAACAGAGGTGCAAAAAGAAGCAAGAGAGGTGCAGGAACAGGCAAGGAAAGTCCACCAAGAGGCAAGAGAATTGATGAAAGAAGCAACAGAGGTGTAGACAGAAGGAAGTAAAGTGCAGAAAGAGGCACCTGAGATGCAAAAACAGGCATGAAAGGTACAGAAAGAGGAAAGACAAGTGCAGAAAGAGACAACAGAGGTGCAGAAAGAAGCAAATGAAGTGCAGAAAGAGGCAGCAGACGTGCAGAAAGAGGGAAGAGAGGTGCAGAAAGTACAAGAGATTTGCAGAATAAGGTCAAGAGAAGTGCAGAAAAATAAAGAAATGTGCAGAGAGAAGCAAGAGTGGCTTGCACACCATTACTACCAATTTAACGCCCACATTTAGCAATAAGTAAAAGGTGACCATTCTAGGTTTGCAATGGGCCTTCCCCCACGCTGTACCACTTGTCGCTGCATTTTTAGTAACGGATGACCCGTTTCAGCGAGAAACACAGCTTTTTTAGTTCAAATCTGCCAATTAGGGTGCAGATGATGAATTATGTGCCTAATGCAGAAAATGTATAATTGTGCGAAAGTCGGTGCAGCCAAACAGTCACATAATTCCAGTGACCCTGCTCATACCACTAACTAGGTCCACATGTGCTCCTCAGTGATTCCATCTTTTTTTGTCTTTCTCACTTCATAGTTGAGCTTCAATGGAAAAGTGGAAGACTAAACCTGAGATTACTACTCACCAACACAGACTACCATACCACATAATTACTCTCCATAACACATAATCCCACACTACTTAATTCCTATACAATAAATACCACATATTTTCTAGCCACATAATTTCTCTGCACAACATATCACATAATTCCATTACGCACAACGTACATCCACTCCACTCCAAAAAACATTCGTAAAAAATGTTTTCATTAAAAGAACCAATATCTCTAATTCTGACAAATGTGAAACTTAATACATTGCAAACACTTTTTTAACTACTAGTCGCGTTTGCAGAGTGGTGGAGAAAGGGAACTGCGCCTCTGACCAGCGCTCAGGAATTCCAGTATGTAGGGCATACAGGAGGTACCAGTAGGGCTTCTTGGCCCCCAAAGTCCCTCAAGAGTGAATTGGACTTCATCCCTATCCCGTACTTTGCCAGGAGGAGCGTTTGCAGAATGGTGGAGAAAGGGAGGCAAGTTCCACATAGCAGCATTGCTAAGTTCGAAGACCAGGTCATAACCCCTCATTCCACCACTCTACAAACGCGCTCCCTGGCACGCTCTTGGATGGGGATTGAAGCCCCCTTCGTTGCTGGGGGCCTTTAGGGGTCAACTAGCCTACCTCTTACCTCCAGTAAGCCCCATACAGTGGGATTGCTGAGAGGTGGACAAAGGCCACGCCCCCTCTCTCCACCACTCTGCAAACGCACCCCAGGTGCTTTCTAAGATGGGGGATTAAGTCCTCTTGAATACTGAGGGTTCCTGGGGGCCAACTAGCCCACCAGGTACCTCTAGTAAGACCTACAGAGCTGCATTGCAGAGAGGTGAAAAAAGGGGCATGGCCTCGAACCACCTTTCTGCAACGCAGTTCTGTGGCCCTTACTGGAGGTACCGTGTGGGTTTTTTCAGTGAATTTCAAAGGTTTTTTAAATGCTAATTTCTAACTATAACGTCCCTGAAACCTATGGTTTTTTCAGTGAATTTCAAAGGTTATTTAAATGCTACTTTCTAACTATGCCTACAAAGGTAGGACATGTGCAGAAAGAGAAAGAAAAGGGCAGACAGAAGCAGGAGAAATGCAGAAAGAGGCAACAGAATTCCAAAAAGACAGTGAAAGGTGCAGAAAGAAGCAAGAGACGTACACAAAGAACCAACAGACGAGCAGAAAGAGGCCTTGTTGCAAAGTCATCCTATGCCCCCAACTTTTTTCAGACGGGTACTGGTGGTAACTGAATCTGACTGACCAGGCCTGGAGCCAGCGCTATGCTGAAAGGCACTTAGAATACAGTGAAAACACCTACATACACTAGGGTACGCTATGGGTTGGGGTACCCCTGTGATTGTCATGACCTCCCCTGTATTGCCCTAGTACATCATAGGGCAGGGGGATTAAAACTACCTCTAACTAAGAGGTGCAGAAGGAGGCAAGAGAAGTGCAGAAAGAAGCAACATGGGTGCTGTAAGAGGAAAGAGAGGTGCAGAAAAAGGCAAGTGAAGTGCAGAAAGAGGCAAGATAGGTGCAGAAAGAAGCAAAAGCAGTGCAGAAAGAACCAACAGAGGTGGAAAAAGAGGCAAAAGGGGTGCAGAAAGGGGTAGAAGAGGTGCAAAAAGAGGCAAGAGTCTACATAAAGAGGAAGGAAGGGTACAGAAAGAAGGAAGAGAAGTGCAGAAAGAGGCAAGAGAATTGCTGAAAGAAGCAACAGAGGTGTAGAAAGAAGGAAGAGAAGTACAGAAATAGGCAAGTAAGGTGCAGATGGAAGCAAGAGAGGTGCAGAAATAGGGAAGAGGGGTGGAGCGAGGCAAGAGGGGTGCACAAAGAGGCAAGACAGGTACAGAAGTAGGCAGGAGGGGTGCAGAAAGAAGCATGACAGGTGAAGAAAGAAGCATGGAAAGTGCAGAATGAAGGAACAGGGGTTCAGAAAGAGGCAAGTGAAGTGCCGAAATAGGCAAGGGAAGTGCAGAAAAAGGCTTGGAAAGTGCAGAAAGAGGCAAAAGAGGCACATGAAGAGAGAACGGGCGAAGAAAGAAGAAAGAGAGGTGCAGAAAGAAACATGGAAAGTGCAGAATGAAGCAACAGTGGTGCAGAGCTGTGTTGCAGAGAGGTGGTCCGAGGCCATGCCCCGTTTTACACCTCTCTGCAACGCAGCTCTGTGGCACTTACTGGAGGTACTTGGTGTGCTAGTTGGACCCCAGGGACCCTCAGTATTCAAGTGGAATTAATCCCCCAGCTTACAATGCACTAGAGGGTCCCTTTGCACAGTGATGAAAGGAGGGCACGGGCCTGATGTGAAAAGTGTGCAAACACGCCCTTTGGCGTGTTTTAAAGTTGGGGGAGTAAGTCCCCTGGAATCCTGAGGGTTCCTGGGGTCCAACTAGCCCACCATGTACCTCCAGTAAGCACCACAGAGCTGCATTGAAGAGAGGTGTTAAAAGGGGCATGGCCTCTGACCACCTCTCTGCAACAGAGCCCTGTGGCACTTACTGGAGGTACCTAGTGGGCTAGTTGCCCCCCAGGGACCCTCAGGAATGAAGAGGAATAAATCCCCCAACTTAAAACATGCCAGGGGGCGCGTTTGCATAGTGATGCAGGGAGCGGGTGGGGCCTGATGTGACAAGTTTGCAAACGCTCCCCCTGGCGCATTGTAAGTCCTGATAACTATAATTTGCGTGCCCGCAATGCACTGCTGATGATGTCACATATTACATCATTCATGACATGGTCAGTGACATCACTGGAATCTTTCATTTCAAAAGTTACCTGTTTACTTTTTCCGTTTTATTGTTCAGTTCTTAGGAAAACACCCAAAAAAACCTACAAAATTGTTGAAAAAAAAAGTTAAAAAAGAACTATAATTGCATGGTAATGTGTGAAAGTTTGGTTGAATATATGTGTAGAGCATGATTGACTGAAAGAATGCATTAGTAGTGTATGGTGAATTTATAGGTGCAGATCTATGAGGAAGTGCTGCAGAGTGGCACTGCAAAACCTTTAGCTGCACCGCGCTGCAGCACTCCTGAAGCACAGGGATGTGACATATTTACATGATCGCAACTCTGTGCTTCTCTCTGCAATGTCGCACAAACTGCAGCTATGCACTGACGCAGGTACTCTTGCACCATGGTGCAAGGATGTCTGTGTCGTGGGGAGATTGTTTTTGTGCAGGAAGAGACACCTTACTGCACAAAAACAATCACTAAAGGCATTTTTCTCCTTCAATGTGTGCTGTGGAATGCAGCATACATTGAAAGAGGAAAAAACAAGGAGAAATTAAAACATTTCTCCTTGTTTTGCCCCACTACACCACCACTAGGATGGCGCAGAATTCACATGTATCCCCAGATTTACGATTTCTCGTAAATCTTGAGCTGTGTTTCCCTCTATGGGTGTTGTGTGGGAACATACACAGCAACACCCATGGAATGCTCCTTCAAAGCAAAGTGCTGCGTTTGAATGGGCTGTATTTTCTTGTAAATATGGAGGAGTCCCAGGTGCCATCACTATGTTACAATAAGTGACATACTGGTGGCGCAGGGGGTTGTAAATCTGCCCCATAAATGCTTAGGTATTGACGGACTGATCCAATAAGATCATAATGCTGAATGGGTGATTGACGAAGTGCATGAGGCTGACAGGAGGTATCCTAGGTTGCATGGGTACTACTTCAGTATTTAGTGGAGTGTACCAATAGTATGTATATGCTTAGAGGTTTGTAGGGATTGTGCACAGAATATTGTACGTGTACTTGGTGCCTAGGTCATTCTGTAAGAACATCACTAGTAATTGGAATGATGACCGTGCTGCAAACAGAGTGCACAGTTAATGTATAAGTGCTTTGGTATTGGTGGAGTGATAGGATAAGTAGATAGTGGTAGATAACTGATTAAAGAAGTGCATGGGACAGACTGGACGATTCCTAGACTGCATGGGTACTAACGGGGTATTAAGAAGAGTGTATCAATAGCATGTAGCTAGTTAGAGCTCTGTATGGATAGTGCACAAAATATTGTAGCTGTACTTGTGTTTGCAGCAAGTCCATTCCATAAGTTCATGACTAGTAACTAGAATAATTACAGTACTGCAAACACAGTGTATAAAGATGTTATAAGTGCTTAGGTATTGGTAGAGTGATAGGATAAGTAGATAGTGCTGGATGACTGATTTGGAAAGTGCATGGGACTGACAGGAAGATTTCTACACTGCATGGTTATTAACTGGGTATTTACATGAGTGTATGAATAGTACGTAGATGGTTAAAAGTCTGCATGCATAGTGTACAGAATAGTGTAGCTGTACTAATGTTACTGGCTAGACCATTCCTTAAGTACATGACTAGTAACTAGAATGATTACAGTGTGCAAACAGAGTTTATGCTGACCTTTATAAGTGGTTAGGTATTTGTGGAATCATAAGATAAGTAGATAGTCATGGATGGGAGATTGGAGAGGTTCATGAGAATTACAGGAATATTCTTAGGGTGCATAGCTACTACTTGGGTATTTAGTGCAGTGTAGAATTAGCATATTTGTAGTTAGATATCTACATACATTCTGCACAGAATATTGTAGGGATATTTGTCTTCGTAGCTACTCCATTCCATAACTACATGACTAGTAAGTGGAATGATTACAGTGCTACAAACAGGGTGTCTGGTGAATTTACAAGTGGATAGATATTGCTAAAAAGTGATAGCATAAGTACATAGCACTAGATGGGTGATTAGACAAGTGCATGGGGCTGACAAGAGAATTTCTAGTCAGCATGGGTAGTACCTTAGTATTTACTACACTGTACCAATAGTATGTGTGTGATTAGAGATCTGCATGCATAGTGTGTAGAATGTTGTATGTATACTTCTCTTAGTACCAATGACATTCCATAAGTACATCTCTAGTAATTGGAAAGATTACAGTGCTGAAAACACACTGCAAGGTGACTTTATAAGAACTTAGGTATTAGTGGAGTAATAGGATAAGTAGTTAGAGCTGGATGGGTGATTGGAAAAGTACAGGGGGCAGACAGAAAGATTACTAGGCTGCTTAGGTAGTAACTTACTAAGTAGCGGGTTAGAGATTTATATAGATACTACACAGCTGAATGTAGTAGTACATAGATAGTGTTTGGATTACTTCATCTTACCTTTACAGTAGCGAATATCAAATTAATCTAAACATTTTTTGCAGTTTTTTATTTAAAAAACTCATTTTGAACTTTAGAATTATGATCTGTAAAAGAGAAGAATAATACAGTTATAATGTATAATATTATAATTTTAAAAACACAACATAATTTAAGCATTTTATATAAAATTAGTTTTCATTTTTTGCTGTTCTCAGAATATATTGAATTTCACTGTAAATAGTGATTTCAATATTACTCATCATATGGAAAGGGGCGACCACTCGGTCCCCCCGAACGTATGGTAGGGGGCCCGGATCCCCCCGGGAAACCATTTTGGGCGGGAGGCGTGTCTCGGCTGGTATGCCCGAAGCGGCGTAGCCCAAGAGGGGTTGTCCTAGACACCTACAGCGTTGGCCACGCCCTGTAGGCAGACCGGAGGAGGGTACACGCCCTCCCGAAGAAGGATAAAAGGAGCAACAATCCAAGGAAGCATCCTCTTGTTCCTGTGCTTGGAAGCTGCACCTCCTCGTTGCACGTGAGCCCTCGACGGAACAAGGAGCCAATTTTGAGAACTTGTAATTTTGTGTTTCTCTTTCAGCAACTCGGAATCTTTGGATCCAGGACCTCGTCAAGCAGCAAGGTTCGAATATCCGACAACGATGCCTGGCAAGAAGGTCGGAAAGAAGGCTGGAACCGAACAGATGCTTCGCATGCTGATGAAAGATATGGCAAGCATGAAAAAACAGATGGCGGCAATGAACAATACGGGCAGGCCGAAGAAAGTCATCGGGCCAGCATTGCCGGGAGTAGTCCCCAATGGGAGAGGTAAAAGGGCCAGGAATAGGGCGACAAGGGGGGAGGCCCCAGTTCCCGAGTCTCCCCCGGCAAGCCCGGTTAGTCCAGTTGAGGCCCCGGTTCCGATCCCGGACGCGGGACAACCAATCCCTGTTGTAGTCACGCCTAATAATGAGGGGGATATGCCTCCGGAGTTGGCCGCCGAGTTAGCCGCATGGCTGGGAAAAAATACCGAGGGTGCTACGGCGCCAGGAGACACGGCCGAAGAGGCCAAGCTACTAATGAAGCAGTTGCGGCAATTGAGAGATGCTGCGAAGGCGAATCTCCCTCTTGTTTCCCCTCAGGTTCCCTCGGAACGACCGGCGTCTGGCGTTGGAACACCAGCAGGACCAGCTACCGATTCGGGTAAGCAGCCGTTGCCAATGGCAAGGGAGGGATCGTTACCCTCAAGAAGGGAAAGGGTGGTCCAACATATCCCGCTGGCCACGAAAGAATTGATTTGGGCTGATAAATATGTGAATATGTTTTCTCTCTTGACTGACCACCACGAGGTGGAGCATGTTAAAAGTCAGAAGGATTTGTTGCACCCGAGCGTATGGCGTGCGGCGTGCAAAGATGGCGGGATTCAGGGTGGATGAGACGATCTCTAATTGGGCAAGGGCATTTGCAATGTTCACTGCGATCATGGGGGAACGTAAGCCTGAGGTGTTGACTGAATTGGCTTGCTACCAGACACGTATAATGGATTTCTATGAAACTTATGAAGGCAATCAATGGTTGGGTTATGATAGTAAGTTTCGCAAGGCCAAGGAGCACGACTCATCCCTGACGTGGGATTGTTTCGACTCCATCTCTTGGCAGAAACAGCTCCTGCCGGGCACGACGAAGTCGTCTTCGCTTGGCGGGAATGGGTCGGAGTCCTCCCGCCATTATTCGGCGGCGCCCTTTCGAGCGGGCACCACTAGTGATCACCAACCAAGGAGTGGTGGGAGCGGGGGTAGAAAAGGGGTCTGTTGGAGCTTTAACAGAGGCAAGTGCACGAGGCCGCAAGGGACATGTAAATTCAGGCATGAGTGTGCGGGGTGCGGACACTCTTCACACCCTGAGAGTTCGTGCAGAGCCAAGAATGGTGATACAGGTGGTAGAGGAGGGGCCAAACAGGTCTAATGTCGACCAAGGGGCACCGCTACCTACCCCCGTGGACATCATGGCAATGATCCCCTGGCTGAATGAATACCCTGATCATGTCTCCGCTGGGGTGTTGCGAGACGGCTTCTCGTATGGTTTCCACATCCCGGCGGGGGATTTTCGGGGGGAATCACGGTGTAAAAACCAACTGTCGGTTCAGCAGCATACGACGGTGGTGGAAAGTAAGATTGCAAAAGAGGTTGCCCTTGGCCGGGTTGCTGGCCCATATAGGCACCCGCCAGTCAATGATTTCGTGTGTTCACCACTGGGTGTAGTTCCCAAGAAGGACTCAGGTGAGTTTAGGTTAATTCATAACTTATCGGCTCCTAGGGGTCTTTCGGTAAACGATGCAATTGATCCAGGAATCTGTACGGTACGGTACGCATCATTTGATGAGGCCGTCGCCATGTTGAATCGCCTGGGGCCTGGAGCGCTGATGGCTAAATTGGATATTGAGTCAGCGTTCCGGTTGCTCCCGGTACACCCACAGGATCAGCGTCTGTTAGGTTTTGTTTTTCAAGGACGCTATTACATGGATAGATGTATGCCAATGGGTTGCTCCATCTCTTGTTCTTATTTCGAGAAATTCAGTTGTTTTTTGCAATGGGCATTCACCAGGGCCACGGGCTATGCCCAGGTTATGCACTACCTAGACGATTTCCTGTTCTTGGGGCCAGCCGGTGACACGAAATGTGCACAGGCTTTACTGGAATTTTGCACGCTCATGAAGCAGTTTGGTGTTCCATTGGCACCAGGGAAGACGGTGGGGCCATCGACTTCACTCGAGTTTCTTGGAATTGAGCTCGATTCTGTGAAGGGATGCTTCCGTCTGCCCAAAGAAAAAGTGGTGAAGTTCAGGGCTTCTCTTGAACTATGCATTAGCAAAGAGAAAGTAACTCTCCATCAGTTACAGCAAACTGTGGGTCAGCTTAACTTTGCCCTTAGAGTGATACCAATGGCTCGCCCCTTTTCCCGCTCTATTGCACAAGCCATGGTCGGTCTCAAGGAGGGGCACCACCGCACGAGACTGTCGGCAGAGGTTCGCCAGGATATGCGCATATGGTTGGCATTTCTGGCGGACTTCAACGGTCGAGTGGTGTGGAGCAAGCCACCAGCTTCCTCAGAGGAGCTGGGGTTATGGACCGACTCGGCGGGGAGTGTGGGATTTGGCGCCATCTTCGGTAATCAATGGTCAGCACAAACATGGCCGACGTGGTGGCACGACAGTGGGCTCACAGGTAACATTGGGTTTCTTGAGCTGTTCCCCATTTTTGTGGCCTTGAATGCATGGCCAGATGGGTTTTGTGATCGCACAGTGGTGTCTTGGTCCGAATACATGACCGTGGTCGAATGTATAAATAATCATGCAGCACGCTGCAAGTGGTTATTGAGATTACTGACGGAAATTGTACTACTGTGTATGAGACTAAACGTCCAGTTTAGGGCAAGACACGTGCCGGGTGTACTGAACCAGGCGGCTGATGCACTCTCTCGTTCCCACATGCAGGCCTTCAGGGGTTATCTACCTTCCGCGGACTTGGTGGCGGCACCATTTCCCGAAGCTCTCTGGTTACTCGGTGCCCCGGATTACAGGACCTCGTGGGAGCAAGTCTAACCCCCCAGGACAAGGAAGGCATACGAAGGAGCGTTCCGTTCCTATTGGTCATTTTTGGGTCCAGCAAGAGGGGATCATTGGGGGCAGGAGGAGTATGTCCTGAAGTTTCTAGTGTCACTCCACCAGGCAGGCCGATCAGCGGCATCGGCCAATAGGCACCGGGCCGCCATTGCCTTCAAGGCGCAGGCGCATGGCATCAAGGACCCCACATCGTCCTTTCTGGTAAAGAAGGCACTGCGTGGGTGGCAACGCCTCGAGGGTCGTAGAGTGGATGAGAGGCGCCCGATTGGGCTAGAAAGGTTGTCCCTGTTAATGTCCGTACTCCCTGCGACATGTTCATCCCAGTCAGAGGCAGTGCTGTTCCGGGCCGCTTTTGCATTAGCATTCCATGGGGCTATGCGGGTGAGCGAGCTGGTGGCGAGGAATAAGCAGGATACGGGGGGAGGTCTGTGTCGAGAACACATTCTGATCAAGGGTGATTCAATGGTAATCACAATAGCCAGGTCCAAAACCGATCAGGGAGCTATCGGGGACAGTGTTGTTGTCCAACGCGTGCGGGGGTCCCCCATGTGCCCAGTGAAATGCGTGGAGGAATATTTAGCGCAAAGGGCGGTATCATGGGTGGGAAGCTTGCTGAGACACAACGACGCCACCCCACTGACTAGGTTTCAGTTTCAGCGGGTGTTAACAATGGCAATCGCGGCAGCGGGCTTGGACCCGAGCGATTTTGGAACCCATTCCTTTCGGATAGGGGCTGCTACAGAGGCTACAGCCAGGGGTCTGAGTGTGGAAATGGTGAAACAATTGGGACGTTGGTCCTCGAACTGTTATAAAAGGTATGTGCGGTTGCACATGTTGTGAAGCCAATGTCATGTACTTACGCTTCTTGTCTTCTGTTTGGTTTACAGTTTCGCGAGCAGGCTATGCGGGGCGGACTGTGCAGTTGACCCGACACCTGGGGACCAGCGGGCAAAGATCACCGGCTGAGGAAAGAGTGGTGTGGGTCGTTGGCCACTCATACGTGAGACGTGCCGGGGACGTATTCAAAGCAGGTGACATGATTCACGTAGCTGGGGAATACGGGTACAGGGTGACCTTCCACGGAAGGGGCGGGCTCTGTATTGACCAAATTCAATGTTTTATTGAGGGACTGTTAGAGCGGACGAGGTCACCGCCGTCTGTAATCATAGTACGCTTGGGAGGCAATGATTTGGTGACCATTGGTCGACGAATACTACTCGAGCGAATTCTATCCACTGTTAGTTGGTTGGCAAGAAGGGTCCCAGGGTGCACGATAGCATGGTCACACATGATTCCCAGGAAGGTGTGGTGGGGGGCCCTCTCTGTGACCGCTTTGAATCATTCAGTGAAGAAAGTCAATAACAAACTTGGTAGGTTGTTTCGCTCAGGACAGTTGCATTGTATTCCGCATGGATGTATTCGGGGGGATCACATGTATCTCGAAGATGGGGTCCATTTGTCCCGGGAGGGGAATGTCTTACTCATAGGAGACTTCCTAGCTTGGTTAAGGGGTTTGTAAATCCATGACCTTTAGTAGGAGTTTGTGGGGGGTCCGGATAGCCGGTCAACTATCCGGCCTGTGGCGGTAAGGTCATGATCGGTGAGCAGTAATTTCAAGATCCCTAGAGGTGGGGCACCACCCATTATGGATGGGAGCACCCGGGGGGAGGCGGCCATTGGCCCCTCACACGGGGAGGCGGCACCCTCGAAGTATGGGGCCGCCGAAAGGGAAGGCGGTCATAGGCCCCTCCCAGGGGAGGAGGCGGCTACGTGCCCCTCTTACGAATTTCCCAGGGCCAGGACATCCGCGACGGCGGATGTGGTAAGCAGTGTGGGGTGGGAGGGGGGTCTACGCTAACTTCTAGACACCTCACACGAGTCCTCGGACGACCACTAAGATGGCGTCGAGTTAAATAAGGGGCCCCCGCTAAGACAAGGGAAATTGGAAGTTGGCACAGAGGTACAGTCCTCTGTGCGCCCGCCCCTCACAAGTGAGGGGGGAGTTCTGGAGTAGGGATCTGACACCGGTTACGACCTTGCCGTTGGCCCGTAATGTTAGGATGTACAATTTTTATTTAGAAAGTATGCATTTACAGGATGTCTAGACTCGGCTAGGAGAACCTTTGTATTAGAGATTTGTTAAGGTTAGCCAATACGCGTGTCTGCATCGTAATGTCATAAATGAAAAATTGTACATGATATGAAACTGTTATTTTAAGGTTTTAATTTTGTTTCATATTTTAATAAATACGACCTTGCCGTTGGCCCGTAATGTTAGGATGTACAATTTTTATTTAGAAAGTATGCATTTACAGGATGTCTAGACTCGGCTAGGAGAACCTTTGTATTAGAGATTTGTTAAGGTTAGCCAATACGCGTGTCTGCATCGTAATGTCATAAATGAAAAATTGTACATGATATGAAACTGTTATTTTAATGTTTTAATTTTGTTTCATATTTTAATAAATACGGCCGGGAGGGTAACTCCCTCCCGCCTTCCAAAAGTTCAAGAACTGTGTCCGTCTTCCCATCCTTGGGGATTGTGTTGGGAGGGGGTGACAGGCATCCCGGCCATATGGAAAGGGGCGACCACTCGGTCCCCCCGAACGTATGGTGGGGGGCCCGGATCCCCCCGGGAAACCATTTTGGGCGGGAGGCGTGTCTCGGCTGGTATACCCGAAGCGGCGTAGCCGGGGCGCGCCTTTTTCCCGCCCAAGAGGGGTTGTCCTAGACACCTACACCGTTGGCCACGCCCTGTAGGCAGACCGGAGGAGGGTACACGCCCTCCCGAAGAAGGATAAAAGGAGCAACAATCCAAGGAAGCATCCTCTTGTTCCTGTGCTTGGAAGCTGCACCTCCTCGTTGCACGTGAGCCCTCGACGGAACAAGGTGCCAATTTTGACCCACCCACCAGCCCCTTATGGCAACGATTAGTATTGCAATTCAGTTGATTTGCGGTGATAATATCTCTTTTTTCCATGTTTTTATGTGTAATAAAGTTTGGATTGTTTTTTTTTTCTTTTTTGATGCAATAAAATGATTTGCTTCATAGCATGTCTTCTCACTCAAATTAAGCGGAGTATCACAGTCTAGTTTAAATATGTGTTACATGTGTAGATAAAGGTTATATTGCAAATGTCCAGTTTAACTGCTTTTCCGCTCTTCATTAGGTTCAAAACGATGTATTTATTTTGGTCGGGCGGTAAGGTCATGATCGGTGAGCAGTAATTTCAAGATCCCTAGAGGTGGGGCGCCACCCATTATGGATGGGAGCGCCCGGGGGAGGCGGCCATTGGCCCCTCACACGGGGAGGCGGCACCCTCGAAGAATGGGGCCGCCGAAAGGGAAGGCGGACATAGGCCCCTCCCAGGGGAGGAGGCTGCTACGTGCCCCTCTTACGAATTTCCCGGGGCCAGGACATCCGCGACGGCGGATGTGGTAAGCAGTGTGGGGTGGGAGGGGGGTCTACGCTACCTTCTAGACACCTCACACGAGTCCTCGGACGACCACTAAGATGGCGTCGAGTTAAATAAGGGGCCCCCGCTAAGACAAGGGAAATTGGAAGTTGGCACAGAGGTACAGTCCTCTGTGCGCCCGCCCCTCACAAGTGAGGGGGGAGTTCTGGAGTAGGGATCTGACACCGGTTACGACCTTGCCGTTGGCCCGTAATGTTAGGATGTACAATTTTTATTTAGAAAGTATGCATTTACAGGATGTCTAGACTCGGCTAGGAGAACCTTTGTATTAGAGATTTGTTAAGGTTAGCCAATACGCGTGTCTGCATCGTAATGTCATAAATGAAAAATTGTACATGATATGAAACTGTTATTTTAATGTTTTAATTTTGTTTCATATTTTAATAAATACGGCCGGGAGGGTAACTCCCTCCCGCCTTCCAAAAGTTCAAGAACTGTGTCCGTCTTCCCATCCTTGGGGATTGTGTTGGGAGGGGGTGACAGGCATCCCGGCCATATAACAGCGGGCAAAAAAAAACAATCAATAAGATTGTTTCAAAAACCCAAATCTGTGTCAAAAATATTTCCAATATAATCGACTATCTCTGCACATTCCATGAAAACAACTTCCTCAATAACATACCATATAATACAAATCACACATATAAAAAATGCTTCTTTCTAAGAGAATTGTGTTACTACAATATGAAATAATCGAAACAAGAAATCCATCAACTATTCTTTATAATTTCCATATACTCTAAATGATGTTTCTTTAAATATATGCTGTCAGAATATCCAAGAAAAAGTGCTTAATTGATATAAATATCTTTCCTCTAGGCCAAATGATATTCCTGAAATCCTTTACAATGAAATTGTCCAAAAGTAATAGTATTAATACACTTTAACATATTCCCAATAGGCCAAATTTTATTCTTAGAACTTTGGCTTTAAAAATATTAGGTAAGAATTTGGTAATTCGTAAGGCAAACAATGTCTAAAAATCAAATGAGCATCATTACAATATGTCCATCCTTTATTGCATTTTAAATAGACAGTGTACTGTCCAGATGTTATAAAAGGTCCATCGTGAAAAATAATTGCTACTGATACAAAAGTTCTTCCTGATATTGATAGTTGACTTGCTACAAAATGTTTAATGAAAGTTTCCAATTTTCTTCCATCAGCTGTACAACGTTGTATCATTAAAATTATATATTTTCCAAATCTTTGTATAAATATCATTGATTACATTTTTGATTTGCATTGGCTACATTAAATGTTTTGATTTACTGCTTTAAAAAATGTGTTGAAAGACACTGTTTTACAGTCTGGTATTGTCAAATATATGAACCTTTCAGTGTCTATGTTAGTGGTAGAAGTAAACGTACAATTTTCACATTCATGTTTCAATTTCTATTCCTTCATTTTCTAAAACTGCAAGCATATGCATTAGAAATTCATGAGCAACTTGTTGGACATTCTACATAAATTGCGTAGAACCAGAACATATATCCAGAAGATCGCGAATATCAGAAACACTGTGGACCTCATTTATGAAAAGTGACGCATCACTGCGTGAAAACAGCGATACGTTACTTTTCATTGCCCCCTCCTTGCGACACCAATGATGTGTCATATTTACAGTATGACGCATCATTGCGCTAGGAGTTACAGATACGTCAGTATTTCTGACATATCTGTATGGCGCAAAGGATCGCATTGCTGGAGTGTGTCACAAAAGTGACCCAACTCCAGCAATGTTTCCTTTCACATGGGGCAAGCCCCATGTGAAAGGGCCTGCATCAGTCTTACGCCTGCTGTGAAGCAGGCGTAAGCTTTTGACGCATTTGAGTCCTAGAAGTGGCGCAGTGAAATTTCATAGATTTCACTGCGTCACTTCCATGACCCTTTCTTGCGTCAATACGCCCCCCCTTGCATACATTATACTTGGGGCAGGGGTTTACAAAGTGACGCATCTACCTAGATGCGTCACTTTGAAAATATTGGCCAACAAGGCACATTTTTTACGCCACTGGTGCGTCACAAAAAATAACGCACCGGTGGCATAAAAGTGACGCACAGCCTCATAAATGAGGCCCCGTGTATTTTAATTTTATTATGCAATGCAACAAGGAACAAAATCGCTTCTCTCGATTCTCCATAATATGCTGTAGCAGACTTTCTAGAAAAAAAAACATTTACCACTACATTAGCATAGCAGTTGATACCTGAACTATTTTTTAACTGATATCCTACAATCTCTTCAATAGTGGCCTTTTTCTTTTTGCTTGCAATCTCAACATTTTCTTGATTTTTTTTCTTCTCTTTCATTTCACTACAGATATTCTCATATCTTCTTTTTCGACCTACTACACGCTTTTCTTATACAGGATATTCACCTAAATCGGGAGCATAGAATCTTCTTAACTGATTATACTTTCTTTCACAATTTGCATCTGCACTAATCTTTCTCTTATCAAAATCAATCAAATGCAATCCAGATAAAGTTTTGACTCGGGACAAAGCAACATATGCTATACCCTCTTTAAATACAGTACTTCCAATGTTTACCAAAGCACTGTCTACACGTAAACCTTGACATTTATGAATAGTCACAGCATATGCCAGAGAAAGAGGAAACTGTTTTCTACGAACATACAAATCTTTAACAAGCAAAAAACAAACCGAACAACGACTTGTTTTACTTCTTAATTTGATCAAATTTGATTTTAAAAAATACAATTCCATTTCTATTTTGATAATTCTCAAAATCAACAACTTTATCCATTGCTCAATTTACTAAACCTTTTTCCACATCCAAATTACGCCGTAAAATTACCCGACAGTTTACACATAGATTCTAAACCAGCACTTTTAGATATAAATTTTTCTAAAGAATCCAATTTGGTTTTTAATTTTTCCGTCAAAATAATAGTGGCTCCTTCATGCTCTATTTTATCAATGGCGTCCATTTTTATTATTTGTTCATTTTCCAGCTTTAAGAGTTCTTCATTGAATGTAGGATACTCACACATTGTTGGCATTAGGCAGATTATAGATTTATTTTCTGAAATTATTTTGTATATTTTTTCAGGAACTATATTTTCATTTGGAAACAAGTTTGTAAGTAGTCGACTTTGCAAAGCTTGTTTGCCATGTCCTGTCAATACTCCAATTCTTACATCTTGAAGAATAGTTCCATAATCAACATCATTTGCCTGTCGCATATTTTTAATCAGTTCTTTGTATTCAAAATATGACCAAATGTTAACATTTCCAACACTTCCCAAAGACTTTTTGGTATCTTCATGTACAAGTGTTTTAAATACTGGTTGTCTTTTTACAGGAGTGAGTTGCAGAAGATCTCGAAAAACTGTTACATGTTTTCCTCCAAATAAGACATCATATTCAGTTTTTAGAATTTGCTGCATCAAGTTTGAGACCATGCTCACCTCATCAATAATCAGAAGTTTCATTTTTCTTTAGCACTCTTAAAACGTCATAACAAGCTTCTCCAGATACCTTGTGATATTCCAATTTCTTTTCATGCTCTACAGGAGGCGTTAGTAAATGATGTAATGTAATTCCTTTAATGTTATGTGCTACAAACCCAGTTGGAGCAGTTACAACACAAGAAAAATGTGAATCAGTTATTTTCTGAAGATAACTGGTCTATAATGTAATTAAGAAACTTTATCCTGTACCAGCTTGACCACTAACAAACATCTGGATAGGTTGGAATGATGTGCATGTGCATTCTGTCTTTTTATGAAGAAAACCATGGTCAATCTATTGTCTCAATTGCTGATATATTTCTTTTTGTTCAATATTTAATTGTTCTTCCAAGTTTCCTAAGTCCGTAATATCTTCTTGAGCTTGATGCATTGCTGTTTCCACTTCATTCATGGTGATTACAGCTTCATTTTCAAGAATTAGAATTTCTTGACTCAGGGGAGCAGAACTTTGACTGTCTTGAAAACTATCTCTAGCAATCTCAGCTGCAATAGTAGCTTCTTGATCAATTTCTTCATTCAACATTTTGAGATCGTTTTCATAAGCTGTGCATTCAATGCTTTCTTTACAAGCATTGAAAGAATCTTCATAGCACTGAACATTTCCAAATAATTCCAATTCTGAATGCCAAGGCTTGAAGAGTTGCAAAAGGGCTAAATAGTAAAATTATCTTCTATCAGGAGTATCACAACTCACTTTTCTGTGAATAATCAGATTTCCTTTGCTTTGTTTCACCAAACATCCTTCTGAACCAATAACTGCATATTTTCCTTCATTTATGTTTTCTGTAGTATTCCTCTGAAAACTGTAATATTGCAGCACTTCATAGAGATATATGTTTTCAGGATGAAGACTTCAATTTGGATAGTATGTGTCCAACATATTTGTTTTGACAATATCTGTACTCTCTGGTTCATTTTCTGCTAAATATTCGATTTCTTGTATAGATGTAAGTACTCGATTTCGTGTTGCAGCAAGACCTAGACTCACCCAAATGATTCTTCTAGACTTTGAGTATAAACTTGCAGATGACAACTGATCAGAAAATTTGTACGCTTTAATCTTTCGATGGGATAACATATTCAAACTGAAACTGTACAATTTCTTACTAAAACTCTTCTCATGGGAAATTTCTTCCCACATTACTTTCAACTCAAAGCATTCCACATCGAGATAATAACTGGATTATAATCATTGATATACTTTAATTCTTCACTTCTTCTCAAATTGTATATATTTCGGGAGATTTTCTAGTGATGGAATGTCTCACAGCTGACATGAAACTGTTTACTCTTCCTTTGGATATTACAGGACGTGGAAATCCAAACGACATTTGGTATAAAACTTTTCCTCAGACTTGTACTTTCGTCGGCAGTATTTGCCACATGAATGACTTTGTAATAGTAATACTTGTTGCCTGAAGGTGTTTTCTTCAGTTCTTTTTAGTATAGCACATGTGACATAATCTTCAATAAAAGATATAACAGCGTCATCCGTATCAGTTCCAAATTTGGGTGCATCCTTGATCCATAAAAGCATAAGTCTATGAGGAGCACCTCTAACTTGATACAATTTTCTCCAAAAGAAATCAAGAACTTCTCCAAGAGGAGTATTCTTTTTATTGCAGATAAAAGACATCATAGCTTCAAACCTCTGATTGAAATATCTGCATACATTTACAGGATCCAAAGAGCACAATTCTCCAGGTGTTTTGTATTCAATATTTTTTATATTTGAATTTGCTCCTCGAAGAAATTCAAGTAAATCATCCCAAAGCGTATTCAGCACAGCTTAGGGTAACAAACCATGTAGGAGTTCCTAACCGCCCGATTCATCATAGGAAATTGCGCTCGCAAAGGGCCGGATTCTGAGAATTCGGCCCTTTGCGAGTGCGATTTTTGCATTTGGGATTCAGCATCCCAAATGCAAAAATGGCTAATTGCGATGTCGCAAATGTGCGAGGAATTACATTTAAGGAATCTCTATTAGAGATTCCTTAAATGCAATTCAACATCCAATTTAAATTTGCGAATTCGCAATTTCTTGCCGCAATTTACCGCGAGGTCAGACCTCGCTGTACATTGCGAAAACTCAGAAAAATGCATTTAAATGCATTTTTCTGAGTTGCATGTTACACACACACATGTCCTTTGGACATGTGTGTGTGCAACACCTGTGTGAAATTTCATTTGAGGGGTGCTACAGGGTGTCCTGTGGACACCCCTGGCACCCTTCAAATCGCAATCTTATTTGCGATTAGCTAATTGCTAATCGCAAATAAGGAATACTCCCCATTCATTCCTATGGGCCTTTTGGCCCATAGGAATGAATGGCGAGTTATTCCTTATTTGCGATTAGCAATTTGCTAATCGCAAATAAGGAATCAGTAGGAATCGCATTTTATTATGTGATTCCTACATGATTACCGTTTTGCGAGTCCTTAATAGCGAATCGCTATGATTCGCTATTAGGGGCTCGCAAAACGGCCCGTTGATGAATCAGGCTGTAAGTTCCTTAGCATGCATTTAAGTTCTCCATGACGACGATACCAATACTCATTAGTACCACGCTGACATGACATCAAATTAATCAGTTAAGATTCTAAATGATCGTCTCTCTGTTGTACTTTATCCATAAATTCCTTTGCAGAAACATTTTGAAGATGTACTCCTGTTTTTAGTATGTGGTTGACTGCATATGAAAGTCCAGACAAGTCACTCTCAAACAAAAGATGAAATATGTATAGGATACATTGTTAAAATCGTGGATCTTCTGCATACAATCTTGTTGTCTTATATTCTGATTCACAAATCTGCACTGATTGTTCGTCATATCGTCCACCTTTTCCAGTTGGGAATAGCTGCGGAAAACAACGAGCCTCCAAACTTTTTTCCCATATACTCATGGGAGTCCCCTTCGCTTTTTTTCATTTGGAATAATTCAATAGTATTCCCCAAAACTTCTTTCGAATGAAGTGGATGTACACTATAATGTTCAAAAATTTCTTCACTTTTGGACATGTCCACTTTTTAAATTTGACCACTTGACGTTTCACTATCATCTCCTAAAATTATTTCTTCTTCTTCCACATACACATTTTTGTAGTAATCATTGTTTTTTTAAGGTGTAATGTTGCCTTTTGCACTTTCCCGACATCCACTAATTCCTACCAGATTTTCTTACTCTTAGTAGGAACACTATTAACTAGAATAGCTAGTGGTTCACTTTCTACATTCTCTACACCAATAGTTTTAATATTTTTGTTTAAATCTAGAGGTAAATATACAACTCTTCCTTTTAATCCTCTCTGTAATTCTGTAGGCGGCAATTTACCTATTTTAGGCTCCATAAGAACAATAGCTTGAAATGGGTGCACACATTAAATCAGAATAGACTCATATGTGTTTAAATCTATCAGTTTTGGAGCAATACTTACCAACTCTAGATTATTATTGACAGCTCTAGCAGGTATTTTATTATCGTCTACTTTGTTATAACAATATTGAAGAAAACGCTGATCAGTACCCAAATCAAAACAATCCTCTACCAACAAATAAGTTGCAAATTCCTTCCACTGATCATGATTTTCTCTTTCACTTTTTAAATTTAGATCAGCAGTCCTAGTCTGATTTCTATAGTGACTTCGTCGGCAACAAATACAAGAATAATTTGGCCTTTCACATGAAATCACCTTAAACTTTGTAATTTGTTCTTTAAACGTTTTGTAGTAGTATGTTCCACATTTTCTTCAACATCTTTTTCTATTAATGTCACACTTTCTCCACTCTCTTTTTCAGAGCCGAAGTAACGAAACTCTATTTCAGCGTAAACTTTTTTTACATCTGTTACTGACCCAAGCAAAAGAGCACTGTTCAACTCATTTAAAATTATTGCTGGACTTTTTGCGTAATATAATCTTCTGACTAACTTCCTCATTTGAGAATGATGTACTGCTAACATTCTAAAATGATGAAAAACACTTTGGTAAACTTTCCTAGAAGGATAAGCCAGAGAATTACCTTGCAAACCAGTATTTGTTCTCACTTTACAAGGATCTAGTCCTTGCAACATCTTAATCTTTTGTTTAAAACTTTTTTATTCTATACTTTCATAAGAAATTGCTAAATATATCAATAGATTCCTGTCTCATATTACAAATACTACTACAATCCCAAGTATACACTGGAGCTTTAGGACGTCTCCCTAGAACTTCATTAGCTATCACTTCTTCTACATTTCTTGAAACCATCTTCTCTTTCTCAATTGGACAACCATTTCTAACCTCATAAGCTCGACCACTGGTATCAACTGTAAGCTGTAATGTATTGGTTTGAAAATAACTCTCTTCATTAAAAAAAATGCTCTGAACTTGACATGTGTTTCCATTCACCCAAAACAATATAGAAAAATTACTTCTGTTAATTAGTCTCTTATTCTTAATTTTGGCCTTCAAAAAATGTATTAGCTTACCTAGTGATCAAATTCAGTTTCATACTAAAATTAATAATTTCCTTTTTAATTCAAAAGCCTTTTAACAATAGTTTCAATCTCTTTCTTTTTTTTTTATAAAATGCTGATCTTCTCTTGTATTTCTTCACATCTTTCAACAAATAAAAGACAACTCTATTGTAAAACATTTTTTTTAATTTCTTCATACTGACTCTTCCTCCGTTTACCATACATTGTGTCTTTTGAATGTGATTTTCCATTATTTATATTTCTTTTTTTTCTTATTCTTTTTTGTTGTTGATGCATTCTTTGTACTATCCACAATGTGGACACTGCTTCTAGGCTTTGAAAGTGTTTTAATACATTATTTTGTTCTCTTACCGCAATACTTTTTCTTTTTACCCACATGTTGTTGTTCATCTAATTCTTGCTGTTGAGTTTTCTTCAAATAATAGTCCTTTTTCTGTTGTTTGCTCTTTTCTGTTTTTCTAGCCATGATACGTTTATTTTAATGAGGATGAAAAATATCTGTAAAAAAAATATATAATATTATTTGAATATTTCTATAAAATATACTACTCTATTATTAAAGAAACATATTGTACATAAAAAAAACATTGAAACACTTTCTTTTGAAATCACAATTAATATACTGAAGTACACAGGCACTAATCAAATAATTATTGGAATGAATAAGTGTTATACAAATGCATAGACAGTGAATGAGTACCTAGAGTATGGGTACTTAACAGCACAGAGAATTTATAAATGCTTATGTTTCAGCAGAGTGAATAGATAAGTACATGCTTGTAGGAGTGGACACAGACTCACAGTGTGATTCCAGAGAAGCATGACTATTGCCTGGAGTTTTGCAGGACTGAGTCAGTAGTCTGTCGGGGGTTAGGGGACCGGATACAATGTGCACATATGATTGTATCACTGCTTGTCTCAAAGCCTGAGTCATTATGAAAGTGGATAGACAGTTACTGGGTACCTAGACTGCTAGTAGTTGATAGCAAGGTGACTTTATGAGTACTTATGTTTTACCAGAGTGATTAAATAAGGACATGCTTCTGTCAGGATGATTGTAGGAGTGGATACAGACTCACAGTGTGATTCCAGACAAGCATGACTATTACCTGGACTTTTGCAGGTCTGAGTCAGTAGTCTGCAGGGGGTTAGGGGACCGCATACATTGTGCACATTTGACTGTAACACTGATTGTCTCAATGCCTGAGTCATTGTGCAAGTGCATAGACAGTGACTGGGTACCTAGAGTGCTAGTGGTTGGTAGCAACATGAGTTTATAAGTATTTATGTTTTATCAGAGTGATTAAATAAGGACATGCTTCTGTCAGGATGATTGTAGGAGTGGATACAGACTCACAGTGTGATTCCAGACAAGCAAGACTATTACCTGGATTTTTGCAGGACTGAGTCAGTAGTCTACAGGGGGTTAGAGGACTGCATACACTGTGCACATTTGATTCTACCACTGCTTGTCTCAATGCCTGGGTCATTAGGCAAGTGCATAGACAGTGACTGGGTACCTAGAGTGCTAGTGGTTGGTAGCAACGTGAGTTTATAAGTATTTATGTTTTAGCAGAGTGATTAAATAAGGACATGCTTCTGTCAGGATGATTGTAGGAGTGGACACAGACTCACAATATGATTCCAGACAAGCATGACTATTACCTGAACTTTTGCAGGCCTGAGTCAGTAGTCTGCAGGAGGTTAGGGGATCGCATATATTGTGCACATTTGACTGTACCACTCTTTGTCACAATGCCTGACTCATTATGAAAGTGCATACACAGTGACTGAGCACCTAGAGTGCTAGTAGTTGACTGAAAGGTGAGTTTATACATACTTATGTTTTACAACACTGATTAGATAAGGACATGCTTCTGTCAGGATGATTGTAGGAGTGGACACAGACTCACAGTGTGATTCCAGACAAGCATGACTATTACCTGGACTCTTGCAGGACTGAGTCAGTAGTCCGCAGGGGGTTAGGAGACTATATACATTGTGCACATTTGATTGTACCACAGCTTGTCTCAATGCCTGAGTCATTGTGCAAGTGCATACACAGTGACTGGGTACCCAGAGGGCTAGTGATTGGCAGCAAGGTGAGTTTATAAGTACGTATGTTTTAGCAGAATGATTAAATAAGGACAAGCTTCTGTCAGGATGATTGTAGGAGTGGACATAGACTCACAGTGTCATTCCAGACAAGCATGACTATTACCTGGATTTTTACAGGACTGAGTCAGTAGTCTGCAGGGGGTTAGGGGACTATATACATTGTGCACATTTGATTGTACCATTGCTTGTCTCAATGCCTGAGTCAATATGAAAGTGCATAGAAAGTGACTGGGTACCTAGAGTGCTAGAAGTTGCCAGCTAGGTGAGTTTATAAGTACCGATGTTTTACAACAGTGATTAGATAAGGACATGCTTCTGTCAGGATGATTGTAGGAGTGGACACAGATTCACAGTGTGATTCCAGACAAGTATGAATATTACCTGGACTTTGCAGAACTGAGTCAGTAGGCAGCAGGGGGTTAGGGGATAGAATACAGTGTGCACATTTGACTGTAACACTGCTTCTCTCAATGCCTGAGTAATTGTGCAAGTGCATGCACAGTGACTGGGTACCTAGAGTGCTAGTAGTTGACAGCAAGGTGAGTTTATACCTACTTATGTTTTACAACACTGATTAGATAAGGACATGCTTCTATCAGGATGATTGTAGGAGTGGACACAGACACACAGTGTGATTTCAGACAAGCATGACTATTACCTGGATTTTTGTGGGACTGAGTCAGTAGTCTGCAGGAGGTTAGGGAACAGCATATATTGTGCACATTTGATTGTACCACTGCTTGTCTCAATGCCTGAGTCATTGTGAAAGTGCATAGACAGTGACTGGGTTTCTAGAGTGCTAGTGGTTGGCAGCTAGGTGAGTTTATAAGTATTTATGTTTTAGCAGAGTGATTAAATAAGGACATGATTCTGTCAGGATGATTGTAGGAGTTGACACAGACTCAGTGTGATTCCAGACAAGCATGACTATTACTAGGACTTGTGTAGGACTGAGTCAGTAGTCTGCAGGGGGTTAGGGCACTGTATATCTCGTCTCACCATTTCACTGAAATACATATGAGTATCTTTCTTCAAAACACTATCTACACCACATCATTTCACAATACAAACTTCAAATGGAAACCAAACACCAAAAATGATGTCGCATATTTTAACTATACCTCTTTAGACACTTTTAACAACTACTCTCATCACTAATACCTTAACTCAACATGTACATTTCCAATCTAAAATCAACACCTAAAATTATGCACTATACTACTAATGTACATATCCACACATTAAAACAATCAGTCATAATCAGCAATCCCTGTTCCAAAACACTCATAATACTATGCAAAATGTATATTAAACAACATTTGAACAAATTACAAAAACTGCAATTAATAGTTCTTCATTACAAAATATATGAGGAAAAATATATGAGCAACTTCAAATTTAATGAATTATATTTCATGTTTAAAAACTAAGGCAGGACATAGTACACCTCACAAATTAATAACTCACCTTTCAAATTGATGTGTAGATTATGTACTATTTGAATCACACACCAGATTTTCTTATGCATACAATGAATATAGTGCACTGCTCTTAGCAAAAGCAAAAAATTGCAAAGTGTCCCTCTCATTCTGCACACATATACATGTAAATATGGAATCACATTGCTTCCCAGATTAATTCAAATTCTAAGACACATTTCTATTGGTTATTGATAGCAAACCTTGCCAATTGACCTCTAACTAAACCAAAATTGCTTCTGGAATTTTCTGGGGTTGCACCTAGGCAGTGCACCGTAATCGATAGGAAAGCGGATCCAGACGAGACTTCAAAAGTATATTTCAAATATGTTAACCTTTTTTTTCAGAATACACCACTTCTAACCATACAAGTGACATGGGAAATCACACTGCAATCACATAATACTTTAATATTTATAAGAAATACATACATAAATGCCAAAAATAACATGCAACTCTACCCACATTCTGCTTAATGGCTGTTTCCATAGTAACAGTTCATGGAACACTCAACTGAACACACAGGTCACCAGTTCAGCACACAAAGTTGCAAATATAAATAGCAAGTGTGCTTGACTTCCCAACATTTCAGTTTCTCTTATCTAATGTATCTTTCAAATTTTTTTACTAACCAATAAGAAACATGCTTTTTAAACACAGAAGCATGCACCCTATGTTTCACTCTATAATGTTCTCAATCAACCAATCATTTCTCTTCTTTTTTTAACCTGCATCTTATCCACCATTTCAGATACATCTTATTCTACCAACTGCCTACTTCACCTGCAGACATCTTTTCAGTGCATCCAAACTTCCCTTCAAGATTCTTATAGTGTGGATTGTGGGACACAGCTATATTTTGTGGTGCAAAAGGTATGCTGAAAGCAGAGGCATTGACAAAGATCTAGCTTTGCAAAATGTATTAAATGGATTAAACTGAGGGGATTAAAGTGGCACCCATTGATGCCATTGATTAAATCCTTTTAGCATCTCTACCACCCTGACCTCATAATTGTGCACTGTGGTGTCAATGACCTAGGCACTTTGACTGGGGTAGGTCTGGAAATGCTAAAGAAGGACACCTTTGCAGAATGTATGTTACTTTTTCTCCAAACTGCCTTTGTCTATTCTAACATATTCCAAAGACAGAAATGGAACTGGTCCAATCAATTTAGTCTACATATTGAGAAAGCTAGGAAAAATGTCAATAAAGCTGTTTCTGCTTATCTCAGAGATTATAGTATGGGGTCCATATACAACAACAATCTGTGTTTTAATATGGATAACATCTGCAGGGGAGATGGTGTACATTTCACAGATGAGGGTTACATAGTCCTTCTCAACAACTTAAGACTCTGTACAGGCACTTCTATGTAGGTACCAAAATATCCCAATAAACACAAGGGCTCTTTTTAGAGCCACCTAAGATACAAACATACAACCTAGATTTATAATAAAAAGAATTTACATATTTTTTGCTGGGAGTCGTGCACCCAGCACAGCTTGGAGTGGAGCACCCAGTGCGTTCACACCAGGGGGGCGCAAGGAGTCGCGCACCAAGCGCATTCACACCAACAACAACAAAACGGCTTCTACCACTAATTTCTATTCTCCCCAGGGAACCCATCCCCCTGGGCTTATACACTTTGATGGGGACTGTGGGGGCAGCCCCAATGCCCCCACGGTCCCTGCCGGCTCCCTGCATCACGGAAGAGCCAGCATTGTTTTTCCACATGGGGAGTGGCTAACATGCAGCTCCCCATGTGAAAAAAGCAATTCTGCTTTGGATTTTGGAAGAAAGAGCAGGTTTCTCTGCTCTCTCTTCCAAAATCCAAACCAGAGTTTGCTACAATAGGGTGGAAGACGTGCTCCTGCCCTAGCATAGCAAACAGCATTGTACCTGGGGAAGGCCCCCGGGACATTGCAGGAGCCAACCCTGGGAGGTGGGGGTCCCCAGGGCCATCACAGGCTCCAGGAGGGGGGCCCGAAGCCCCCCTCCCAACAATTGCAAACCTTGGGGAGGTGATGGTCCCCAGGGCGGGGGGTCCCCTACGGACCCCTGAATTTGAATTGTAGTGCCCCGGGGAGGTGGCGGACTCCGGGGCATGTGGGGGAGTTTGAACTCCCCCACACAGGTGTAATTCTTTTTTTAAAAGAGCCAGGGGGTTGGCAGTCCCCAGGTCGGCAGGGACCTCCCTTGGCCCCTGCTATTACATTTGTACATGCCCCCGGGACCTGTCCCACCCCAGGGTTAAAAATAACGAGAAAGCCCTTGCTTAGTTTTTTTTTCGTTTGGATGTGTGCACCCAGCGCGCATTCCGCTGTTTTGAAAATAATGCTTTTTTGTGGGATGCCCTGACCAGGCCAAGGGGGACAGGGTGCTTCAACCCTGCCCCCTTCTCTTGTTGTATGCCTTTGTTCTTCTCTTTTCATGTGCCTCAGTTACTGAGACACATGATGGCTGCCAACAATTACTGGTTTGGAGTGTTGACAGTCAATTAGAATGCTGTTCGTGATCGGTAGGGTGCACGGATCCACTGCGCCTCTATATATCAATATTTTAATTTTTTGATTAACTCAGTAACGACTGAAAGGATTTACACCATTTAAGAAAAAGAGTTCTTTCTTAGGTAAGGTCTACTTTTATGCCAAATTTGGTGTAATTATGCTCAGCAGTTCAAGCTGTAGCCGTGTCTAAACTTTCCTATGTCAAATGCATTTTTTTACCTTTTATTTTAATTTCTCAGGAACTACTGAACGGATTTACACCATTTAACAAGGGCTACCTTTTTGCCAAATTTGGTGTAATTCCGTTCAGCAGTTCGGGCTGTAGCCGTGTCTAAAGTTTCCTATGGAAATTAACATGGAGAAAACACCTTTTAAGACCCCCTTTTTTCTCAGCACCCGCATGCTGACTCACCCCGAAACTTTCAAGATAGGAGTGGACCGCAGCGTGCCATTAGTTTTGAAAATTTCGCGAAGATTTTTCAACCGGTGCCAAAGTTATTGAGAAAAGAAAAAAAGCTTTTTGAATAGAAACACAGTCCTAACTATAACTACCTACTTGGCCCTAAGTACTCATGTGATGCAATGCTACCAATGAGATATGGTGCACTAAATGTATAGTATGCGCATTTTGACATAAATGCGAGTGTGCATATTAATGTTTTTCCTTTTTAAGAAACATCTGGATTGCTGGTATTAATCTTCTGTAGGTTCAGATTGTAAGATGATGCTCTAAAATGTATTTAATGCAGTGCATTCGCAAGGGATTAGTGAGAATGAATACATGTGTCCAATATTTTCTTTATAAACTGTGACAAGTTATCATTTTTGGTTAATAATACATGTATTAGTTTATTGTGCTACATAGCAGCAGACCAGCATATTTTATTGAATTATATGTTAGTTGTAGAATATGCATTGAAACTAAGCTGTAAAGTTAGCGTGATTGTGGGCCTTGAGCTTATAGTCGAGACATTTAATACTAATGTGAAAGTTGTTTTTCTGCATGTTTTTTGCCTCTGCAGATGCAGACCAAAGACATTCATTAGTTAGAAAAAAGGCACATTGCATTTCAGAGATAGTGAGGTGAGGAAGAACTTGCCAATTAATTTCAATGAAATACAAAGGGAGTCTTACCAGTTGGTACAGTCAGATGAAGGGAGGAATCCAAGGATGCTTGGAAGTGGAGACTAGAGTTCAAGGCGCCAAGTTTTGTTCTTGGGAACTGAAAAAGTGCTGTGATGTGGATGAGGTCATATTCTAGAATATTCTTTGTACCTTCTCATTACTGAATCCAGTTTGTTCAGATTCCCTTTAAACTTAGAGATACAGACCTCTCTTGATTGTGTGGCTTCATGCATTTCCTGACTCCTTACCTATAGAACATCTACAGAGTTTCTGACGCTGACATCTTTCTTGCTTCATTGATTCAATAGGGTTTCCCTATCCTTAGTTTAGTGTAGTGTGTAGTAGATGTTGTGAATCTTTTCCATATATGGGCAGAAGGATGAAAACCATTACTCTAGTCATCAAATCCTATTTCATATCTTTTGCATTACTTCCATGAACATTCTTATATGACCCTTGCTTTTTAGTATTGAATGGCTGGTATGGTCTTCCTTGATAATCCTACACTTTTTTTTAAGTTTGTAATAAACCTTTTAATGTCACGTTACTAACTCAGACTTTTATTATGTGGCCCTAATGGTTACCCTACCTTAAGATTTAAATTTGCTGCTAAGCCCTTTTCTTCTCAGTCTACTAAAAAAGGTCTATTATCCACAGTAAAATGAAAGAAAAGCCCAGAGCGGCCCAGAGCGCACTCAGTTTAAAGGATAAGTCTAAGAAGCAGTGCTATATATTCCACTTGAACAAATCACAGAACAGTATCAGCTCCAAATAAATATGTATCTATTTCAAAACACATTGTCATGAGGCATAACATATAAAAAGTATAGTGCAAGCTGCCTCCTTGCTTGAATATGACAAAAACAGAAGGGTGGGAATATATTTGGATAATATTTAATGAGGTTAGTGTTCTGGATTTCTACTTAACAAATCGTATTTGTCCAGAGGACACCATGGCACATTTTTAAATAAAACCTGTTTAGTTTCTCTCCTATTCAGTAAGTTCAAATTATTCACTGTGCAATTATGTCCTAACATAAGCACCTGTAACAAACAAGCATTTGGAATGCAATCGGTCTCACCTTTGGGACCTTATATGTATTTAGCTATGCAGCAGATTAGCCTGGGTGCTGAAACATCTACTGTTCTTTAACATGGAGGGAAAGTAAGCACCAAAGTGCGTGACACACCAGGTATGGGAACACATGGAGAGAAATATTGCCTCTCAGCGGGAAATGGTATAGTGCAAAGCTCTGTTTTTAATATAAAATCAGGGCCTTCGGTGGTCATAACACTGAAAATGCAAGATTTGAAAAAAATATTATTTTCTACAGGTGCTCGTGGAAGACAATTTCTATGGACTGGAATCTAGAAAATGCTAAAGTGATTCTGGTATTTTACCGACCTCTGCTGGTCGTTTTTTGTCAAGAAAGTTAAAAAGAGGCAGTTGCCAGAAAAAGTAAAAAAAATAAAGTCCCTCAGCAGAAAGCAATTCTGGTATTTTACTGACCTCTACTAACCTCTACTGGTCGTTTTCTATCAAGACAGTCAAATAGAGGCAGATGAACAAGCAGAAATCAATTCTGGTATTTTACTGACCTCGAATGGTCGTTTTCTATGAAGACAGTGAAATAGAGGCAGTTGAACAGAAAAAAAGTCCTGAAGCAGACACGTCCTAGGGCTGATCTCCAGAGCCCACAAAGTACATACACACCCCGACCTAAAAACACCTTCTTCGCACCAGAGTCATTGCTATTTGCTGGGTACTTTCACTTTCGCTCTGCTTTCCGTTTATAATTCTAATTTCATGTCTCTGTTTTTGTTCAGTTTTTCATATTCTTTACAATCTCTTGTGAACTGTAGTGCAGACTTGTTAAAGTTTAAGACCTGCAAGACAGGCCTGTGAATGGCTTTTAATTTCCACTTTCACGTGCCATCTATCCTTCAGATTATTCTCACGCATAAAAGCACTCACACACACACACGCACACGAAACACACTCACACACACACATACATACTGGTGCACGTACGTACACAGACAAACATGCACTCACTCATAAACATGGAATGCATCTTCCCAGCACTGGGCCTTGAGTGTTCCATCCTAGATGCCAAGGCAAGTCTACAGGATATGATGCACCGTAGCTGCTCTTATCAGACAGCCAAGAGAAGCTGCAATGAGACAAATAAAATGTTCTAATCAACCGCATTGCTGTTTTCTCCTCACTCACATTAATTATTATTTTCATTTCCTAGCATGCATTTTCATAGCCATAAAATCCGAGCAACAAAGTCCCTTGAGCAGAAAAGCTGACCCTCTGGAGACCTCTGGATAGAGAGTTCACTGGGATTTAATTATATGATTTTCAGATAGGCATTTGTAGAAGGTTGATTTTTGTTTATGTGTCTCCAGTTAGTGGCATAGCATGGGCACCATAGGCCCTATTAATATGCGAATTGTGAATGTAACACACAGATAATACTTTGTTTTGCTGCCAATTCCTTTATATCCTGTTCAGTGACCTTGGAGGGTTGCTTCCACACAATCAACAGAAGTACTAAATCTGGTAGGAATATAATTAGGCATTGTATTTGTTTGACTGACACAGTTTTGCATTACATTGATGCCCAATCAGTTGTCTGCATTAAGGCAGCCCATCAAAGTTTGAGTAGCCGGTGATGAGTTATTGGTGGAACAGATTGCCACTACAGGCTTGAGTCAGACAGGGTATGCCCAGACGTGGGTCCCTTGCTCACTTTGCCACTGGATTCAAGCTAGCCTGTCTGATGATGGCTGATTAGCCAGAAACCGGGCAGGATGCTTGTTTCTGGTCTAGGGAAGACGTGGCTTGGCAGATCGGGCTGGACTGTTCCTATGAGGCACAGGGGCAGACTGATTTGCATATGGCCATGTCTGAACCGGGGTGGCGGAGTGAGCTAATGAAGGATGATGGATTAAACCCACATCAGTTGACTGGGGGTGAGTGCTTGCAATGTTTAACAATCTGTCCATCATCCCCTTTGGTTTTGCTTTGTTCGCCCTAAATTGGCAGGGTATGCCCAGACGTGAGTCCCTTGCTCACTTTGCCACTGGATTAAGGTTAGCCTGGCTGATGATGGCTGATTAGAAGCGTGGCTCACTGGTTAGAGGAGGCAGACCTGGAAGCAGAGGTCAGCCCGGGACCAAGGTTCAATTCCCGGCTCGGCGGGGTCTTGAGTCCTAAAAATGTCCATGGACTCGACAATTCTCGCTCCGGTGCCTACTCTATTCACGGGTTCACACTCTGCGACTCTGGGCAATAGCTTGCTTAATCTCCACAACGGCCCCTCGCGGCGGGATGCCTGGCTTTCACCTTGCGGATACCCTACCGGGGTTATCTCACAGGGGAATACCAGGACGGGTTCCCTAAGCAAGCGCTTAGAAACCGCTCGGTGATTTGCGCTATATAAATTCCTTTACATTTACATTTACATTAGCCAGAAAGTGGCCCCAGGATGCTTGTTTCCGGTCCAGGGAAGACATGGCGTGGCAGTTTGGGCTGGACTGTTCCCATGAAGCACTGGGTCAGACTGATTTGCAGATGGCCATGTCTCAACTAGGGTGGCAGAGTGAGCTGATGAGCTGATGATGATTAAACCCAGATCAGTTGACTGGGGTGAGTGCTTGCAATGTTCAACACTCTGTCCATCATCCCCTTTGGTTTTTCTTTGTTCGCCCTAAGTTGGCAGGGTATGCCCAGACGTGGGTCCCTTGCTCACTTTGCCACCGGATTCAAGGGAGCCTGGCTGATGACGGCTGATTAGCCAGAAACCGGCCCCAGGATGCTTGTTTCCACTCCAGGGAAGACATGGCTTGGCAGTTTGGGCTGGACTGGTCCCATGAGGCACAGGGTCAGACTGATTTGCATATGGCCATGTCGGAACTGGGGTGGCGGAGTGAGCTAAAGAATGATGATGGATTAAAACCCGATCAGTTGACCGGGGGTCAATGCTTGCAATGTTCAACACTCCGTCCATCATCCTCTTTGGTTTTGTAGAATAGTTAGGGACATATGTACGAGCCCCTATCGCCCCCACAATGTCACTTTTTCAAACTTTGTGGTGGCGATAGGGGCTTAGCCTTATTTACAAGGCAGAATTAAGCCACTTAATGTGGCTTAACGTTGCCTTGTAAATAAGGTACCCCTTTCATACTATAGTTAACATGAAAGGGGTGGGCAGTGGGTGTTGCAGTAGGCGTTTCACTGCAACACCCATTGATTTTTACACGGCCCCCTATATACAAGGGCAGCATACATAGGACGCAGCACCAAAATGAAGTCCAGGAAAACCTGGTTTTAACTTGGCAAAATGAGGAAAAATGCATTAGTTCTCCTCCTTTTTGCATTTTCCATGCATGCTGCCTTCTGCAGCACACATGGAAAAAGCAAAATGCCATGGATTGTTTATGTACAGGAAGGTCCCCCCTTCTGTACATGAACAATCTGTAAAAAAAAATGCCATTTTGTGACTTTCATGTGTGCTGCATGAAGCAGCACACATAAAACTGTCAAAAAGGCATTTTAGGATTGTTTATGTGCAGGAAGGGACACCTTCTTACACATAAACAATCCTCCCCTGCACTCAGGCACGCCTGCACTATGGTGCACGGGTGCCTGCATTGGCGCTACACTTGGTTGGCGCTACACTTCTGCGTGAAGCGCCAGCGCAGGCGGAAACGCAAGGCGGCACCCTTTCCCTGTAAATATGGTGCAGCTTAGCGTTTCAGAAATGGCGAAGTGTGGCGTTAGTCATGATGGCTAACACCTCACTCTGCCACTTCCGTGTACATATGCCCCTTCGTGTAGGAACGTGAAATCGCAGTGCCCCTATTTTTGCTGAACAACTACCCCATTGTGGAGATGGGAAACACCTATCTCTGTGCAACGTAATCCAAAGAACAAACATTTCAGTTTCTGGTCCTTTGTAACATTACAATAAAAACGCTCACTGTGCAAGATGGAAAAAATTACCAGGTGGTGAGAAAGTATGCAGTGGCTTTTCCTCAGCAAGACTGGAACTTTCAGAATTTGCAACCGTTGTTTTGTTGCTCCTGTGACATCACCTGACGTCTGAATGATATCAAGAAGTGAATGTGCGTGACAGGAAAAGAGTGTTACCTGTTCCTAAGATTGAGAGGATTTGCACACATCTTAGAACCCATTTCAAGCACGGGCTCCCCTGTCAGTCACAGAGACCCTTGAGGCCCGAGGCATAGCTACCTCTGAGCTCCTCAGTGTTCATTTGTCGTCGTGATGCACTGAGCCCCGACGTGCGCAGCCAATTCTCCTCAGGGAGTCACGGAAGGCTATGGAATTTCACGGTTTCGTGCATGAAGCATGAAGAATATTTAGGAAAAGGCGCAATAAACTCCTTAAAAGTGTTGCTTTGGGGATGCATTTCCATAATAGGTTCGTGTGAATGAAAGCGGAAACTGCACATCCTCCAAAACAACAGAAAAAGGGACTGCATATGATGTTAGCCCATGAAATAAATGCATGAAGTGATAAATCCAGGGACAGGGAAAATCGGATCTATATTCAAAACATCAATTTCAAATAGAGGGCCAGATCTTCTACAGTTTCATGCAACGCAATGCAGCAATGGAACTTGCTCCACCGTGTTGTGTCAAACAAAGAGAGCAGAAATAGGCAATCTCTTTAAAGATGTGTTGTGCAAGGCTTTAGCCAACGCCCCATGAGCAACCAGTTGTGTGCACAGCTTGGGGTTGGCAGCAGGGCCCTATCATCTGTGCAGCCAACCCAATGTCATGCACGGTGTTCTGCAGCACAAAAATATAAAAAGTGAGCCTATTGGCTTATTTTTTTTTTATAGAGTTTTTTATATCACAAACTTGATTTGAAGGTATCGGGTATCAGAGCGCCAGTTGCATTACATGAGGACACATTCATCTTTGTTAGGCACAGGGAGATTTAGTGATTTCCCCAGAATCACGTGATTTGAGGTCTACCGCCCTAGCCATTAACAAAAACAACAAGTGATGGACTGAATGTGGATCAATGTCACACACTCCCCCAGTCCAAAGATCTGGGCCCAAATCCATCGTTTTTTTGCACTCCACACCACCCTGGGTTAGACAATGGCGATATGCACATCAGCTCTGACCCTGTTGCCCCATGGGAACAGTCCAGTCCGAACTACAAAAGCCATGTCCTTCCCAGAACGGAATCAAGCATCCGAGGACCAGACCGGTTTCGAGGTAACACCTCTCATCAGCCCGGCTAGTTTGACTCCAGTGGTGTGGAGTGCCTGGGACCCACGTCTGGGCATCCCCAGCGCACTTAGGGTGGCAATTGCAAAAACAACAAGTGATGGACTGAATGTGGATCAATGTCACACACTCCCCCAGTCAAAAGATCTGGGCCCAAATCCATTGTTTTTTTGCACTCCACACCACCCTGGGTTAGACAATGGCGATATGCAAATCAGCTCTGACCCTGTTGCCCCATGGGAACAGTCCAGTCCGAACTACAAAAGCCATGTCCTTCCCAGAACGGAATCAAGCATCCGAGGACCGGACCGGTTTCGAGGTAACACCTCTCATCAGCCCGGCTAGCTTGACTCCAGTGGTGTGGAGTGCCTGGGACCCACGTCTGGGCATCCCCAGCGCACTTAGGGCGGCAATTGCCAAAACAACAAGTGATGGACTGAATGTGGATCAATGTCACACACTCCCCCAGTCAAAAGATCTGGGCCCAAATCCATCGTTTTTTGCACTCCACACCACCCTGGGTTAGACAATGGCGATATGTAAATCAGCTCTGACCCTGTTGCCCCATGGGAACAGTCCAGTCCGAACTACAAAAGCCATGTCCTTCCCAGAACGGAATCAAGCATCCGAGGACCGGACCGGTTTCGAGGTAACACCTCTCATCAGCCCGGCTAGCTTGACTCCAGTGGTGTGGAGTGCCTGGGACCCACGTCTGGGCATCCCCAGCGCACTTAGGGCGGCAATTGCAAAAACAACAAGTGATGAACTGAATGTGGATCAATGTCACACACTCCCCCAGTCAAAAGATCTGGGCCCAAATCCATCGTTTTTTTGCACTCCACACCACCCTGGGTTAGACAATGGCGATATGCAAATCAGCTCTGACCCTGTTGCCCTATGGGAACAGTCTAGTCCGAACTACAAAAGCCATGTCCTTCCCAGAACGGAATCAAGCATCCGAGGACCGGACCGGTTTCGAGGTAACACCTCTCATCAGCCCGGCTAGCTTGACTCCAGTGGTGTGGAGTGCCTGGGACCCACGTCTGGGCATCCCCAGCGCACTTAGGGTGGCAATTGCAAAAACAACAAGTGATGGACTGAATGTGGATCAATGTCACACACTCCCCCAGTCAAAAGATCTGGGCCCAAATCCATCGTTTTTTTGCACTCCACACCACCCTGGGTTAGACAATGGCGATATGCAAATCAGCTCTGACCCTGTTGCCCCATGGGAACAGTCCAGTCCGAACTACAAAAGCCATGTCCTTCCCAGAACGGAATCAAGCATCCGAGGACCGGACTGGTTTCGAGGTAACACCTCTCATCAGCCCGGCTAGCTTGACTCCAGTGGTGTGGAGTGCCTGGGACCCACGTCTGGGCATCCCCAGCGCACTTAGGGCGGCAATTGCAAAAACAACAAGTGATGGACTGAATGTGGATCAATGTCACACACTCCCCCAGTCAAAAGATCTGGGCCCAAATCCATCGTTTATTTGCACTCCACACCACCCTGGGTTAGACAATGGCGATATGCAAATCAGCTCTGACCCTGTTGCCCCATGGGAACAGTCCAGTCCGAACTACAAAAGCCATGTCCTTCCCAGAATGAAATCAAGCATCCGAGGACCGGACCGGTTTCGAGGTAACACCTCTCATCAGCCCGGCTAGCTTGACTCCAGTGGTGTGGAGTGCCTGGGACCCAGGTCTGGGCATCCCCAGCGCACTTAGGGCGGCAATTGCAAAAACAACAAGTGATGGACTGAATGTGGATCAATGTCACACACTCCCCCAGTCAAAAGATCTGGGCCCAAATCCATCGTTTTTTTGCACTCCACACCACCCTGGGTTAGACAATGGCGATATGCACATCAGCTCTGACCCTGTTGCCCCATGGGAACAGTCCAGTCCGAACTACAAAAGCCATGTCCTTCCCAGAACGGAATCAAGCATCCGAGTGTGGAAAATAACGAAATTGATGTACATAAGCGGCGTTCATTTGCCTTTTCCCATTCCCCTTCCCTGTACGTTAACCGCACCACTCCGCCAGTAAAAGCCCGTGCCCACATGTACCTGATAGCCATTTTTAGGCACCATGGCCTTTTGCCCGCTCATTGGAATCCCCGGCTTCCCTCCTGCGCGTATTTGAACCCCCCCCCCTCTCACATGCATAGACCATGAAACTCTCTCCCTCTGCGCGACCCTGCTACGAAAAGCAACCCTCCTGCTTGACCCACGCAAAGCCCCCCATTTTTCTCTCGAAGAAGCATCCTTCGCCTCAGCTGACATAACCCCCCCCAGCTGTATCTGACTGCCCCCGTTCTCTCATGTACGGGTCATAAGACCTCTCTCTCTGTGCGACTCTGTCCCTGTGCGCACCCTGGCTCCCCCCTCCTCACTCACATGGGCGAGTCATAAACCTTCTTCTTCTGCAAGACTCTGTCCTTGGGAGTCACGCTCGCGCCTGACCAAACACCTCCTTTCCTTTTATGAATACCCCTCTGTTGGTAAACTCTCCCTCTGCGCCTGATTGTCCACGCGGCATGAATACCTCTCCTTTGATGACCCCTTCCACCGAGTCCGATTGTCCACACAGGTCCGAGGCCATCGCCTAAGCCGGGAGATTCAGTTTACTGCCCCCTATTGTGTGGAGTCGCTCCTCTTCAAAGGGCCCACTATTGATCCTGGCCTCCCCACCCCCTGGGATACGATCAGGCGCACACATCTAAGAATCGGCGGAACACTCAGCTGCGTGATAGCCCCCTCCTCTTATCAGCAGGTTGAGGACCTCTATTGTGGATGCATGTGGGGGTGGGATTGACACGAGGATTACGGGGATGTCTTTTCCTTGTTTCACAATGTCGTTATTGTAATAAGGAATGTTTTGTAAGGTATAAAAGGCGATGTCTCAGAGAACTTGTTAGAGCACCTCCTGAAAGACACTGTGTTTCGTGTCCGAAATGACAGGCTCTCCTCATGAGTAATAAATCCTGTTCTTGTGATTCCTGCTTCCAGCGCCCGTCTCTTTATTTGGTAACTACTCAGAATGGGGACTAAGAGGCGACTTACGCCAGCAGCCCGGGCATCGATACTAATATGGGCTGACTTTTCCACAATTGGCGCCCAACGTGGGGCCCATCAGCGACATAAGGTCCGGTAAGAGAGGTCCAGACGATGGGGTGAGCATCTAAACGATCGGAGTATACCTGCCTTGAGAGGACCCTCGTCCGGCTGCTGATTGAATGAACTTCACCGATTCCGAACGGACCTCTCTTGAGTGACCCATTGTCCTGACTGGGATCCCACAGGACTGCTGCGGTAAAATCATGGAGTAAGAGAACGATCGGGCGCTGGAAGAAGGAAGGCGAAGAACTGCCCACACGGTCGGGTCCGGGTAAGGTCGCGTAAATGCGACAAATTGTGAAATGATTGTTTGATTTGGATAATACTAGTATTACTCTTTTGTTGATTCCTCTGGAGATTCACCGTCTGCAAACGGAGAAACAACAGGCTCTCCCTTTGCAAGCAGTGAAGGATAGGTAACGCAGACTTTTGTCCCCGTTGTAATCCGTCGTGCCTATCTTCCTCCCCCACTGTTCCCCGAACTGTTGTTCGTGGATTATTGTCTGGAGATTCTCTGTCTGCAAACAGGGAAGAACAAGGTCTCTCTTTGCAGGTAGCGAAAAGGTAGGTAACGCAAACCTTTAACACGTCGTACCTACTTATTCTCCCCACTGATTGTTTGATTGACCGAACATTGATTGTCCGATATTGGTTCTTTTGAGGTATTCACCGCCTGCAAACAATGGAGAATAGAAATATTCTGTCTAGTCTTTGCCCGCCGTGATAAGATAGGTAGTGCAGACTTTTGTCCCCGTTGTAATCCGTCATGCCTATCTTCTCCCCACTGATTGGTAGCCTGTTTAGCCCGGACCGCTTATTAGAGATGAACCATCCAGCTCCACTGGAGGGCACACCTAATAAGGACATGTTCATTAAGTGTGGACTAGTCGCTATAGCTTATAATAGGTTATGGCATAAAAATATAAGAAAAAGAGTCGAGCGAAATCAGTAGGCCACTGATGAGTTATCAACTTCGCTAAAAATAAAATAAGAAACATTAGGAATAGTTTGTAATAAGAAATATAAAATGGCGAAAGCTTGACGGCAAGACAGCCACGAGGTAGCTAGGCTCCGCTGCCTATTCCTGCTCCAAACATGTCTGCCTCATTGCCCACCACGCCCAAATAACGGTAACATGAAATAGATACAAATCAATAGATACCTACCCCCATTCCGGAAGCTCCTGAAGTGCAACAGGTCCGCGGTTACGCCCATCCGGAAGGCGAGGCCTCAGCGCGTGCAGAGCAGGGCCTGGCTGGCCGCCATCGGAAGGGGAGGCTGTAGGGCGGACGGCCCGAAAAATCGTAAAGGTCTCTCCTTTTCCCCTCTTCTGCTACCCTGCAGGCCACGGGGGGGGGGATGTCTTGCCTCAGCCACTGACCCCCCCCCCCTCTCTTGCCTGATTCGGCCATCATCGAAGACCGAAGCCAAGGCGAGGTCGGCAGCGCTTCTTTCCACTATAATGGCTGCGACAACACTTCTTTCTTTTCAATTATGTCTTGGACAACCCTTGAGAGTTGCAGGTAGTCCCGCCACAGCGGCAACCCTTGAGAGTTGCAGGTAGTCCCGCCACATGAAGTGGGGGGATGTCTTGCCTCTGCCTCCGACCCCCCCCCATCTTCATTACCTGGCATGGCCAATACCGAAGCGCTGGAGCCGAAGAACGGCGCGGGGTCGCTGGAAGGGGGAGGCGGCGCCAACGAGCCTCCCCCACCTCCCTCCAGGTGGAGGCTTCCAGCGACACCCCAACGCTCCTGCTTGAAGAGGGTCCATATCAAAAAGCGGTTTCTTGCCCGGGACGGGCACACGCCCTGTGCTCCTCAACCTTGAAGATTCTAAAAGAGCCAGGGGGGCCGACCTCTCCACGAGGCGCCCCCCCGCCCCCGTCCTCCGATGGAGCCACGAGACGTCGGCACACTCCTGCCGGCGCCAGCCTCAGTTTGGAAATGACTAAAATCCTGCAAAGATACAGATTTGTTCAGTTCCGGTGGAACACCAGAATGACCCGGTAGGAAAGATTGTTGCCACCCTCCCCACTCTTTGACTGATGGTCCATACTGCTAGACTGTTACCCCATTGCGAAAAACTTTTTGAACTACCAAAAGAGGTTCTGGTCCAACCACGAGTCAGTGGAGGCAATCTGACTATACTGGGACTTGCCTGACCTCGCACAAAATGGCGCCGATACAAAATGAGACTTTTAAAAATCCTGTTGCACCCTGATTGCTCAGCTTTGATGCCCCAAGATATGTATGCAGTTTTTGGACAATGAAAGTAGATAAGATGGATATTGAGTATGTGCTTGGAAAAGAAAGCGATATAAGATGGATATTGATTATGTGCTGGGACGGTGAACTGATTTAGAGTGGGTACTAATTATGTGTTGGAAGCAATGAATTGGTATGAAATAGGCACTGATTGAGCATTTGGACAATGAATTGATATACGTTAGGTCTTGAGTAAATAGTAGGATAATGAGATGATATTATTGAAAGCTTGACACGCATTATACTTGCCCCTTAAGAAAGTTCGATATGATTTTCATTGCACTGCTGCACTTTATGAAACGAATGGCCACCGACTTCGTTCCTCTTATGCACAGTTCCAGTCTGCTCCGTAGCCGGCCCACTGGGTTGTAGGCCCGTATTTGTGCGCCAACCTTTTCATTAAAGTTTTTGAACACGCAAATATTATCGTAGCGTTTGTATTTATGAATGTTATTGAAATGTATGGCTACTGTCACCGACATAAGTAAAATACATGCAGTATGATTAAGGTTGAAGGTTAAAAAGGCCCGATACTTAGCAGCTACATTATGTGTCACAGACAGCCGGAAAAGTGTTTTAGACGCCCTTAAAACGATACCAAAGAAATGCCACTTGACCACCACCCTTGCACATGACCTAAAAGGCCACGATCAAGTGATTCATGTACATACGCAGACCATTGATGATTATCTATCTAACACTACTGGTCCCTCTGGGCTTAAACGCCGAGATGGTAGAGAATGCACCCCGTGGAGATAGGTCGAGTATAAGGTAGGTAAAAACATTTTCGGATCTATGCTCGTTGATGTGTTTTGAATGCTGCCCCCACCCCCTTCTTCTCCTCCTTTCTGCAGGTCGCGCCGGAACGTCGGCTGAAGTATGGAAGAGCGATGATCGAACGACCGACGATAAGGGAAGGAGGGGATTTGAGCATAGTACTTATGCTAGACTTAGATATGACTGTTCCTCCTTAGAACGTAGCGACTGGAAGGATGGACTGACATAGAAACTTGACGGGTACTGTATGACGGAAATTGACTCGAAATTAGCACGTTAGATAATGCAACTATGACGTTTAACTAGATAGGGAAAGGACAAGGAAAAGTCCCGAGGTAAGGGTTACCCAGGCACCACCCGTCTGGGAAGGTAGAAATGTTGTTGATGTTCGAAATGTACCACCTCCTTCTCACACTCTTATAGATATAACCAAGCTGTCCGACTATTCTCCTGATCAATACCCTCTGTTGCCTCAGCCTGGAGAACTTCCCACCAAAAGAAGAAACTCAAAAGTGGTTTAAGATCCAACCGTGGGCAATAGCCTGACCAGGTTAATTTCCGACCGGCTGACCGAGGTGTAAGTATTAGTAATTGAGAACGCTTGCAAAAATAGCAAGCGAGAGGAAAAAGGAGGAATAGGTAAAAAGAACTCAGCCCGTAGATAAATAGGATATTAAAGATGCGCAGCATGCAAAAAGAGATCTTTTTGGCCAATAACTGTTCTATGTCTTGTCATGAATCTCTTTGTATGTAATACATGTACTGTCTTCCTTCGTCTGAAGTTTTGTGTGCATGCACTGTATGGGTTTATGTCTCCCCTCTGTTTGCATCTCTTTGTTACCTGACCCCTGCTGTTCTGTGTTGTGAGCACACTAAATGACCTATTTTCGTACACGTCTCTCTCTCTCTCTCTCTCCCCCTCTATCTATTTCTCTCTCTCTCTCTCTCTCTCTCTCTCTCTGTACATGTCATACGTGTACTGAATGGCTCGTTTAGGTTGCGGACGACTCTCACTCTCTACGAGAGTCCCCCTGTTCCATCTTCCTTTTTATGGTAAAATTGTGCCTTGCGGGCACTGGTCTGATTGGATACTTATTGAACGCGAAGGTGTTCAGCGAAATTGACAGAAACTAAAATGATTGTATCTCGCCATATTACTACCTCTCCTTTCTGCAAAATGAATAAAACTCGAATTGGCTAAGAAAGAAAGGACAGGTAAGACGACTAAGGTCCCCCAATCTGACCTTTTATAGGGGAACTATATGTTAATGGCACCTTATTTTTTAGTTCATCAGAGACAAGCGCCAACGTCTAGATTGACCCCCAATGCCCAGATTGCCCCACCCCCTTTGCACCCAAGCGCGAATGCCCGAGGCGTCCCCGCCCCACTTGATTGATCCCAGCTGCTGTCCCCGATATATATAATGGCCATGAGTACCTGTCGCCCCTCGAGAGAAACTTGTTTAATCCCGTCTCTCGATGATGACCCCCCCGCTCTGTTTAAAAGAGTTAGCCAGCTCTAAAGGGAAAATGTAAGACTGTTAAGGCTCGGGTTAGAAGGACGAGTCTCCTCTGAATGTTGCCAATTTCGGAGTTTTTTGATGAAATGCGCAAGTGATAGGAGTCTGACCTCTGTCCATATGTGTCATGAATGAACACCGATTAGACTTGGTACAAACACAGTAGAAATACCCACATACTTACTTCACGGTAATAGACTTCTGACTATGACCAATGAGCATAACACCAAGGTGCTAGGATTACGGGTGGAATTCGAATGTAAAAATCTCTTCTCCTGTCAGTTCTCTAAAACTTGTTTTTACCCCTTCAAAGATATACGACCATCGTAGGAGAAGGGTCGGACGTGACACACAGCCTGGCTGCAGATCATGGGACACATGCGACCTCGACCAAAGGGGGAGCCACAGCACAACAGGAGTACGGAACGAGGCAGCACTCTCCAATGTGGTAAACGAAAGGATGAAAGGCTGTCCTGAAGCCCTTTGTCCGCCTACCCACGCGTGCCTGAAGCCTCCGTCCCCCTTTTCAAGCCCGATTGATGGGCCTGCTTGCTTGTTATCCTTTGCTCCCTTGGTCCCTTTGGTGTGTCCCAGGAAATCTGACCCCACCCCGCCTTCTCTCTCCCATCGACTACTGAACCATACCCCCTTTTTTCCACGTGACTTTTTGCCGAAAGGAAGAACAGCATTTAGGTGGAAATGGGGTCACGCCACAGGAATATAAGCGCAGAGCATAAGGCGCCACTGAAAGGATTGGTTAGGGAACAGGACTGTGGTCTAACAGCAGAGGACTGACCGCACCCTGCAATGCGTAAGGATGGATCCGAGCTGGACCTATAGCTCCACCGCCGGTGCTCAACAGCGCCAACGAAAGGACACGGACTAGAGCCTACCAGTGATGGCTCACTGCTAAAAAGACACTGTGACGAAGAGATCTTATTGGACTGAATTCCTCCCTCAACTACTTGGTCAAAATGTTCATTGGTCACCTTTTTGAGAAAGTCGGAAGCATTTATGCTATGAAGTACGTTTGCAAATGCAATTTCCTATGTGCTGCATTCTGCCAATCACACCAACTCTTCATGATTATATGCAATATGTTAGTATTGACAAATGCCGTTTCATCAACCACACATGTTTATATGTACGCCCATTAACTAGGAAGAATAGGGAAATGAACTTTGTTATGTAAAAAGCGGCGACTGTGGAAAATAACGAAATTGATGTACATAAGCGGCGTTCATTTGCCTTTTCCCATTCCCCTTCCCTGTACGTTAACCGCACCACTCCGCCAGTAAAAGCCCGTGCCCACATGTACCTGATAGCCATTTTTAGGCACCATGGCCTTTTGCCCGCTCATTGGAATCCCCGGCTTCCCTCCTGTGCGTATTTGAACCCCCCCCCTCTCACATGCATAGACCATGAAACTCTCTCCCTCTGCGCGACCCTGCTACAAAAAGCAACCTTCCTGCTTGACCCACGCAAAGCCCCCCATTTTTCTCTCGAAGAAGCATCCTTCGCCTCAGCTGACATAACCCCCCCCAGCTGTATCTGACTGCCCCCGTTCTCTCATGTACGGGTCATAAGACCTCTCTCTCTGTGCGACTCTGTCCCTGTGCGCACCCTGGCTCCCCCCTCCTCCCTCACATGGGCGAGTCATAAACCTTCTTCTTTTGCAAGACTCTGTCCTTGGGAGTCACGCTCGCGCCTGACCAAACACCTCCTTTCCTTTTATGAATACCCCTCTGTTGGTAAACTCTCCCTCTGCGCCTGATTGTCCACGCGGCATGAATACCTCTCCTTTGATGACCCCTTCCACCGAGTCCGATTGTCCACACAGGTCCGAGGCCATCACCTAAGCCGGGAGATTCAGTTTACTGCCCCATATTGTGTGGAGTCGCTCCTCTTCAAAAGGCCCACTATTGATCCTGGCCTCCCCACCCCCTGGGATACGATCAGGCGCACACATCCTAAGAATCGGCGGAACACTCAGCTGCGTGATAGCCCCCTCCTCTTATCAGCAGGTTGAGGACCTCTATTGAGGATGCATGTGGGGGTGGGATTGACACGAGGATTACGGGGATGTCTTTTCCTTGTTTCACAATGTCGTTATTGTAATAAGGAATGTTTTGTAAGGTATAAAAGGCGATGTCTCAGAGAACTTGTTAGAGCACCTCCTGAAAGACACTGTGTTTCGTGTCCGAAATGACAGGCTCTCCTCATGAGTAATAAATCCTGTTCTTGTGATTCCTGCTTCCAGCGCCCGTCTCTTTATTTGGTAACTACTCAGAATGGGAACTAAGAGGCGACTTACGCCAGCAGCCCGGGCATCGATACTAATATGGGCTGACTTTTCCACACGAGGACCGGACCGGTTTTGAGGTAACACCTCTCATCAGCCCGGCTAGCTTGACTCCAGTGGTGTGGAGTGCCTGGGACCCACGCCTGGGCATCCCCAGCGCACTTAGGGCGGCAATTGCAAAAACAACAAGTGATGGACTGAATGTGGATCAATGTCACACACTCCCCCAGTCAAAAGATCTGGGCCCAAATCCATCGTTTTTTTGCACTCCACGCCACCCTGGGTTAGACAATGGCGATATGCAAATCAGCTCTGACCCTGTTGCCCCATGGGAACAGTCCAGTCCGAACTACAAAAGCCATGTCCTTCCCAGAACGGAATCAAGCATCCGAGGACCGGACCGGTTTCGAGGTAACACCTCTCATCAGCCCAGCTAGCTTGACTCCAGTGGTGTGGAGTGCCTGGGACCCACGTCTGGGCATCCCCAGCGCACTTAGGGCGGCAATTGCAAAAACAACAAGTGATGGACTGAATGTGGATCAATGTCACACACTCCCCCAGTCAAAAGATCTGGGCCCAAAGCCATCGTTTTTTTGCACTCCACACCACCCTGGGTTAGACAATGGCGATATGCAAATCAGCTCTGACCCTGTTGCCCCATGGGAACAGTCCAGTCCGAACTACAAAAGCCATGTCCTTCCCAGAACGGAATCAAGCATCCGAGGACCGGACCGGTTTCGAGGTAACACCTCTCATCAGCCCGGCTAGCTTGACTCCAGTGGTGTGGAGTGCCTGGGACCCACGTCTGGGCATCCCCAGCGCACTTAGGGCGGCAATTGCAAAAACAACAAGTGATGGACTGAATGTGGATCAATGTCACACACTCCCCCAGTCAAAAGATCTGGGCCCAAATCCATCGTTATTTTGCACTCAACACCACCCTGGGTTAGACAATGGCGATATGCAAATCAGCTCTGACCCTGTTGCCCCATGGGAACAGTCCAGTCCGAACTACAAAAGCCATGTCCTTCCCAGAATGGAATTAAGCATCCGAGGACCGGACCGGTTTCAAGGTAACACCTCTCATCAGCCCGGCTAGCTTGACTCCAGTGGTGTGGAGTGCCTGGAACCCACGTCTGGGCATCCCCAGCGCACTTAGGGCGGCAATTGCAAAAACAACAAGTGATGGACTGAATGTGGATCAATGTCACACACTCCCCCAGTCAAAAGATCTGGGCCCAAATCCATCGTTTTTTTGCACTCCACACCACCCTGGGTTAGACAATGGCGATATGCAAATCAGCTCTGACCCTGTTGCCCCATGGGAACAGTCCAGTCCAAACTACAAAAGCCATGTCCTTCCCAGAACGGAATCAAGCATCCGAGGACCGGACCGGTTTCGAGGTAACACCTCTCATCAGCCCGGCTAGCTTGACTCCAGTGGTGTGGAGTGCCTGGGACCCACGTCTGGGCATCCCCAGCGCACTTAGGGCGGCAATTGCAAAAACAACAAGTGATGGACTGAATGTGGATCAATGTCACACACTCCCCCAGTCAAAAGATCTGGGCCCAAATCCATCGTTTTTTTGCACTCCACACCACCCTGGGTTAGACAATGGCGATATGCAAATCAGCTCTGACCCTGTTGCCCCATGGGAACAGTCCAGTCCGAACTACAAAAGCCATGTCCTTCCCAGAACGGAATCAAGCATCTGAGGACCGGACCGGTTTCGAGGTAACACCTCTCATCAGCCCGGCTAGCTTGACTCCAGTGGTGTGGAGTGCCTGGGAACCACGTCTGGGCATCCCCAGCGCACTTAGGGCGGCAATTGCAAAAACAACAAGTGATGGACTGAATGTGGATCAATGTCACACACTCCCCCAGTCAAAAGATCTGGGCCCAAATCCATAGTTTTTTTGCACTCCACACCACCCTGGGTTAGACAATGGCGATATGCAAATCAGCTCTGACCCTGTTGCCCCATGGGAACAGTCTAGTCCGAACTACAAAAGCCATGTCCTTCCCAGAACGGAATTAAGCATCCGAGGACCGGACCGGTTTCAAGGTAACACCTCTCATCAGCCCGGCTAGCTTGACTCCAGTGGTGTGGAGTGCCTGGGACCCACGTCTGGGCATCCCCAGCGCACTTAGGGCGGCAATTGCAAAAACAACAAGTGATGGACTGAATGTGGATCAATGTCACACACTCCCCCAGTCAAAAGATCTGGGCCCAAATCCATCGTTTTTTTGCACTCCACACCACCCTGGGTTAGACAATGGCGATATGCAAATCAGCTCTGACCCTGTTGCCCCATGGGAACAGTCCAGTCCGAACTACAAAAGCCATGTCCTTCCCAGAACGGAATCAAGCATCCGAGGACCGGACCGGTTTCGAGGTAACACCTCTCATCAGCCCGGCTAGCTTGACTCCAGTGGTGTGGAGTGCCTGGGACCCACGTCTGGGCATCCCCAGCGCACTTAGGGCGGCAATTGCAAAAACAATAAGTGATGGACTGAATGTGGATCAATGTCACACACTCCCCCAGTCAAAAGATCTGGGCCCAAATCCATTGTTTTTTTGCACTCCACACCACCCTGGGTTAGACAATGGCGATATGCAAATCAGCTCTGACCCTGTTGCCCCATGGGAACAGTCCAGTCCGAACTACAAAAGCCATGTCCTTCCCAGAACGAAATCAAGCATCCGAGGACCGGACCGGTTTCGAGGTAAGACCTCTCATCAGCCCGGCTAGCTTGACTCCAGTGGTGTGGAGTGCCTGGGACCCACGTCTGGGCATCCCCAGCGCACTTAGGGCGGCAATTGCAAAAACAACAAGTGATGGACTGAATGTGGATCAATGTCACACACTCCCCCAGTCAAAAGATCTGGGCCCAAATCCATCGTTTTTTTGCACTCCACACCACCCTGGGTTAGACAATGGCGATATGCAAATCAGCTCTGACCCTGTTGCCTCATGGGAACAGTCCAGTCCGAACTAAAAAAACCATGTCCTTCCCAGAACGGAATCAAGCATCCGAGGACCGGACTGGTTTCGAGGTAACACCTCTCATCAGCCCGGCTAGCTTGACTCCAGTGGTGTGGAGTGCCTGGGACCCACGTCTGGGCATCCCCAGCGCACTTAGGGCGGCAATTGCAAAAACAACAAGTGATGGACTGAATGTGGATCAATGTCACACACTCCCCCAGTCAAAAGATCTGGGCCCAAATCCATCGTTTTTTTGCACTCCACACCACCCTGGGTTAGACAATGGCGATATGCAAATCAGCTCTGACCCTGTTGCCCCATGGGAACAGTCCAGTCCGAACTACAAAAGCCATGTCCTTCCCAGAACGGAATCAAGCATCCGAGGACCGGACCGGTTTCGAGGTAACACCTCTCATCAGCCCGGCTAGCTTGACTCCAGTGGTGTGGAGTGCCTGGGACCCACGTCTGGGCATCCCCAGCGCACTTAGGGCGGCAATTGCAAAAACAACAAGTGATGGACTGAATGTGGATCAATGTCACACACTCCCCCAGTCAAAAGATCTGGGCCCAAATCCATCGTTTTTTTGCACTCCACACCACCCTGGGTTAGACAATGGCGATATGCAAATCAGCTCTGACCCTGTTGCCCCATGGGAACAGTCCAGTCCGACCTACAAAAGCCATGTCCTTCCCAGAACGGAATCAAGCATCCGAGGACCGGACCGGTTTCGAGGTAACACCTCTCATCAGCCCGGCTAGCTTGACTCCAGTGGTGTGGAGTGCCTGGGACCCACGTCTGGGCATCCCCAGCGCACTTAGGGCGGCAATTGCAAAAACAACAAGTGATGGACTGAATGTGGATCAATGTCACACACTCCCCCAGTCAAAAGATCTGGGCCCAAATCCATCGTTTTTTTGCACTCCACACCACCCTGGGTTAGACAATGGCGATATGCAAATCAGCTCTGACCCTGTTGCCCCATGGGAACAGTCCAGTCCGAACTACAAAAGCCATGTCCTTCCCAGAACGGAATCAAGCATCCGAGGACCGGACCGGTTTCGAGGTAACACCTCTCATCAGCCCGGCTAGCTTGACTCCAGTGGTGTGGAGTGCCTGGGACCCACGTCTGGGCATCCCCAGCGCACTTAGGGCGGCAATTGCAAAAACAACAAGTGATGGACTGAATGTGGATCAATGTCACACACTCCCCCAGTCAAAAGATCTGGGCCCAAATCCATCGTTTTTTTGCACTCCACACCACCCTGGGTTAGACAATGGTGATATGCAAATCAGCTCTGACCCTGTTGCCCCATGGGAACAGTCCAGTCCGAACTACAAAAGCCATGTCCTTCCCAGAACGGAATCAAGCATCCGAGGACCGGACCGGTTTCGAGGTAACACCTCTCATCAGCCCGGCTAGCTGGACTCCAGTGGTGTGGAGTGCCTGGGACCCACATCTGGGCATCCCCAGTGCACTTAGGGCGGCAATTGCAAAAACAACAAGTGATGGACTGAATGTGGATCAATGTCACACACTCCCCCAGTCAAAAGTTCTGGGCCCAAATCCATCGTTTTTTTGCACTCCACACCACCCTGGGTTAGACAATGGCGATATGCAAATCAGCTCTGACCCTGTTGCCCCATGGGAACAGTCCAGTCCGAACTACAAAAGCCATGTCCTTCCCAGAACGGAATCAAGCATCCAAGGACCGGACCGGTTTCGAGGTAACACCTCTCATCAGCCCGGCTAGCTTGACTCCAGTGGTGTGGAGTGCCTAGGACCCACGTCTGGGCATCCAACTCCTCTCCCAATGTCAAGGGTTATAAATCTATATATATCCTCTTTCTCCAAAAATCACTAATACTTTATTTGAATGTATAATTAAATGTCACACAATGCTATGTTTATTAATAGTGATTATTAAAAATATGTTTGATAACATTATTTTAAAAACATGTATGTGACTCTTTTTAAATAGTTTTTACTATCACATTTTGTGGGTAAAACATTGAAAATTACTAGTCAGTGACATATTTTGGGTTTTTAAAAAAAAGTGTATTTTTATGCATCTTTAAGTCACATTAAATATAGCCTTTCATCCGGATCCTAGATGTCGCTGCATTCCCAGCTGGATAGCAAAAGCTTCAGCCTGAGCCAATATATATATAGTACATTTTCCTGGGGTCATGAATTCAATGACCCAGGAGACCTAATGTTTTTTTTCCTAATGATGCTTGGGTGTTGCAGCCCCCCCCCTGCTCTTACCCCCAGAGATATCACCTGAAGAATAACAAGGAACATGTTCTTCACCAAGCACTATAGGGTACTCTTTGAAGGAGTAGACAATAATAAATTAATGGCTGTCACTTCTCATTTACTAATCACTTGTAATCTTTTTTATATTTGTTTCTGGGTGTTCTGGTCTCACCTGTGACATACACTGTTTTCTTTTAAGTGGGCAGTGGGGAAAGCCCTGGGGCTCTCGCTGCCCTGTTGACTCCCCGAAAGAGGCTCCATTTTATGGGCCCGCACAGGAGCCAGTAATGTTTTAATGAATCTATATATATATATATATATATATATATATATATATATATATATATATATATATATATATATATATATATATATATATATATATATATATATCTGGAACACTCCAAACTTTCTCATCCAAGTAAGGCACTGACTCCGTGAAAATTAGTTGATTCCAAATAAGTTTATTCTCTCATTTAGGCTGCTTGACGCGTTTCGGCGGTAAGCACCCGCCTTGTTCACAACATCATGACAGACTGTGATTGTATTTATACCCCTTAGTCATTGCATTACATCATGCACGTTTAACTCCTGTTCCCATGCACATTTTAGCTTGTTTTTCACATTTCACACTCAAGTCAAACCCAGTTCCCATGGTAATATGGGCGTCGTCCTCTTTAGATTGACATAAACGAGTTACTTTCATTTTCACTGTTAATTGATTACATCATCCGCCCCCATGCGTGGTTTCGTTCCTATAGAAACCCTCCTGCCACATGAGCCCAGTGATTTCCTCATTCCTGCCTTGCCTGTCAATCGCTGTGTGTGTGCCTCGCTTATGCCTAGCCTGACCGACCTTCACGCGTCAAATCGCGTTTTAAAAACTCCCTCGGCGCTGGTAAGTTTGTAAACACTGATTACTGACTATTCCGTGGTTATTGTGCACACTAGGATATTGTACTGTTTGTCCTTTTTTTTCAGAGGTGTCGGGCCTGCGGCGCTAAGCACTTATATATTAGGCGCGTGTCTGAGCGGGTGCATTTGGGGAATGTTTTTGGGAAATTAATTGCGCGTTTGTAAAACACACGATTCACTTTGTTCTAAAGGGCGCGCGTTTGTTTCATTCCGCTTCGTGTTTGCGTTAATGGACGCCTGTGTGAGCGGGTGCAGCGGGGGATGTTCTGGGGATATTGTGAGCGCGTTTGAACACACGATTACTTTGTTAATAGGCGCGCGTTTGTAAGTACACCTCGTATTGTAATTAAAGGGCGCGAGGGGTTTGTTAGGGAAAACTCCTGCTATTGCTACAGTGTGCTAATGCCTTTCCATAGCGCCTGCGTTCTACTGCTGTTGCCTTCTCTCCCAGTGGACAAGGTCACCCATTCCTGAGATTTAACATTTCTAACATTAAATACGCATTTTATTTATTCATCATTTCCTAGTGGACAAAAATCTAGGCGTTATTCAAAGCCTTGCGCTGATGGATATTCACATATCTAGCAATACAATATGACATCAAATAATGGTCCTATTCCTATTACATACATACATTTCTTTTCCGATAACTGATGTACAACATTAGCAGTAATTCCCAATGTGTTGATATGTTTGTGCGTGAAGTGATTTATCTAAGATGCTGCTATGGCAGGCTAAAACTGCTATAGGGGTCACGATAGTGCTAGTATATACAGTGATATTAAATTATAAAAACTGAACAATAGATGTTAACTGGACGGGAGGGGGGAAGTTATCTCTGACGGGATTTTGGGCGTTGTCATCAAGAACCATGTTATCATAATTAAAGATGGACACTGAGTGCTTCATCAGAGTTAAGACCATTCGGTATCTTAGAATTGAGCATTATAATATACCGTGATTCTAGTCTTCTCAAACTCTGCAGGCGATTGCCTCCTCTAGGGTTTTTTGGCACATTGTCAATAACGAAGTATGTTAATACTCCTATATCCCCTGCATGGGTTGTGTTTATGTGCCTGGCCACAGGGTATGCTGGGTCGTCATTATTCACAGCGCGGAGGTGTTGGAGGACTCTGATATGCACAGGGTGGATGGTACTACCAACATATCTTTTACCACAGATGCAGTTTAGAACATACACCGCATGGTCCGTCTTACAATTGTTTTTGCCTCTGATCTTGTACGGCCTCTTCCTAAAGGGTATTTCTACTTTTGTGGTATTTATCCCATGCTTACAGGCTTTGCATTTTGTACATTTGCTGAACCCTTTGATTTTTGACAGCCAGTCATCTGGTTTTTTAATGGCCGGTGCATTGCAAACTAGGTGCTCCCTCATGGATTTAGCCTTCCTAAATGCTATCATTGGTCTATTGCCACATACTTCTCCAATTACGGGGTCTCTTCTTACTAGCGGCCAGTGTTTGGTCAATATTTTTCTGACCTGGTTATGGTAGGTGTTAAATCCTGTAATCAATCTCGGTGGCTCTGGTTTGGGAGTTTTCTCTGTATTTTCTTGCTTTTTGGCAAAGAGGAGATCTTTTCTGTTGGTTTTACTACACTTTATGTTTGCTCTGTTACATGTTTTTTGGCTGTATCCTCTCTTTCTTAGTCTTGCGAACAGGTTTTGTTTTGCCTCATCTAGTCCTGTCTTGGTACTGCAATTTCTAGTCATCCTTAAGCATTCTGCGTAGGGAATTGATTCCTTTAGGTTATGAGGATGGAAACTTTGTGCGTGTAGCACCGAGTTTCCAGCTGTGGGCTTTCGATATGTTCTCGTTTGTATTCTACCCTGATCTACATATAGTTCTATGTCTAGGAACTGAATTGAGGTGGGGTTTGTAGTGCAGGTGAATCGCAGATTAAGTGCATTTTCATTTAGCTCTACAGCAAATAATTCTGCGTCTTCTTTAGGGCCTTTCCACAGTATAAAAATGTCATCTATGTACCGCCTATACATTATCACATTTTTAGACAGAGTAGTTTGGTGTCTAGCCATGAGTATCTGTTCCTCCCACCAGCCCATGTGTAGGTTCGCATAGCTGGGGGAGAAGCAAGTACCCATGGCCGATCCCTGGATTTGCCTGTAGTGGAGTCTATTAAAGATAAAGTTATTATTAGTCAGACACCACTCCGTCATTTCCAACAACATTTTGGTGTGATTATATAGTTCGATCGGTCTCTGCCCTAGGAAGTGTTTCACTGCCCTTAGTCCGTCATGGTGTCTGATGCTGGTGTATAAGGATTGTACATCCAGGGTCATAAACACAAAATCATCTTCCCAATGTACATCATACACTTTACGTAAAAAGTCACTTGTGTCTTTTATGTATGCCGGCAGGGCTTTCACATAGGGTTGTAGAAAATGATCTATAAAGATGCTGGTTTTCTCAAACAGGCTACCAATGGCTGAAATTATCGGTCTTCCTGGTGGTGTTGTCTCATTTTTATGAATCTTTGGGATGAGATATAGTTGGGGGCATATTGGGTAGTCCGTCTTCAAGTATTCAAATTCTTCTTTGCTCAACAAACCTGTGCCTTTCCATCTATATAATTCATTTGTGTATTTCTCTTGTACACTCACCAGCTGCGTCGGAGTTATTCTGGTGTAGCAATCCTGGTCTTGCAATTGCGCCATTGCTTCATCGTTGTACATTTGTAATGGCCATAGCACAATATTTCCTCCTTTATCAGACCACCTGATAACAATGTCTGATCTCTTTTTTATTTTTTCCATTAGTTTCTCATACGGCCCATTTCTGTTCTGATATTTTGTATAGAACTCTTCTGAGCTTTTTGTAGACAATTCCTTCAAATCTTTGATTACATATTCTGTGAACAGATCAAGCCCATCCTTTGGCGTTATTGGCATAAATACAGATTTTGGCTCAAAGTTGTTTTTTTCTGTTTTGTAAAGGTCTATGTCTGTGATTTCTGCAGCCATTCCAGATGACACCAAGTCGTTTGTGTTGTCTTGTTCAATGTCAATCATATCTCTCAACACATTCATATTTGCCACACTGAGTCCTTGACTGGTTTGGATGTTCCCTTCAGTTACGTCTTTTTGGTTGAGGGTGTTTGCAAAATGTTTCTGGAGTTTCAACTTCCGCATATATTGAAAGAAATCAATTCTGGTTTGAGCATAGTCAAAGTTTGTGTGTGCACAAAACGTCAGTCCCAAGGATAAAATCTCTATTTCTTTTTGCGATAGTTCCATGTTAGACAGATTGATTACTGTGTTATCTTTACTTGTTGTGTTTCCTGTCATTATCGCTGAGATTTCTTTTTGTATTGTTTCTTTACTGTTGCTGTTGGTTTCGTTTTTTCTTTGTCCTTTTCCCCACCGTCTGTCTTTCCGGCGGCGGCTTTTTGTTTTTGTTGGGAGTCCTGTTTTGAGGTTGAGTTGCTCCTTTGTTGATATGGTCTTCTTGGTCTCAGCGTTGTGAGGCGTTGTACCCGTAAAAAAGCCAACTCCTGTGCTGGGGTGGGTATTGGTCCAGTGGCTCCCAGCGGGTTATTTGTTTCATTCTCTGATTCATAATCAGTGCTCAAGTCCGGTTCACTATGTTCTCCTAGGGTCCCAGTACTGGTCATGCTCTTGGGCAACGGTTGGCTGCGTACTTGGTCATACTTTCTTGCGAATGTATATATTCTTCCAGTCATGTAGTCTTTCCGGTCCCTTTGAAATTTTATGGCTTTTCTTTCTTTTATTTCTTCCTCATGTTTTAGGACTCTCCCTTTAATTTCATCCAAACTTTTGGCTATTTCTTCCTTGTTTTCTTTGGTGTCTAATTCTTTTATGATTTCCTCAATGCGGGCGATAAGTTTTTCTCTATCGCTTGCTGCATATTTTGTCAAGATTTTCAGCATGTTGGTTGATGCTAGTGCGCTGTTATCCGTCCAGTCTTGGAGCATAGCTGGGTCTGGGTTTTCATACGTTGGGGCTACCAGTATTCTTAGCCCTCTTGGTACTCGGCCAACTTCAATGTATCTGCTTAATGATTTCACCTCCCACCATTTTGCCACCTCTTTTTTCCTTAGTTTCTCCAGTTCTGTCAGCAGGTTTTTTGTTTCATCTCTGTTCCCTCCTTTGTCTTTTGGGGCTGACACGTTAGGAGTGTTGTCTTCACCTGTGTCAGTGTCTTGGAATATGTTCCGTGCCGCCTCTTCCCGTTCTCTCTCCCATTCCACAGCCATTATATGTTTCTTTTAGGAATTAAAGTTCTTTGGAATATTTCACTGCCTTAATTATGCGCACTCCGCACTTAGGCTGCCTCTCCCTTAAATACCTTGGTTAGTGCAAAAACACCCTTGGGTCTTGTACTCTCACACACGTACTGGCCTTACCTGGCAATCCCAATCGCCTTCCGGAAATCGTAGATTCCAGTCAGGCTCTCCGTGGTGTTTTCCAGATGCTCTTGGTGATTTACAGTCTCCAATTCCTGGTCAAGGGGGGCGCTGCGTGTCTCTCCTCTGAAAGAATACCCAAGAATTTGTCCTTGTCTTCCACAGCGCACCAGATCGAGGAGGGTCAGTGTTGAATCTCCAGGACAGGAGATTTCTATTTATCTGGAACACTCCAAACTTTCTCATCCAAGTAAGGTACTGACTCCGTGAAAATTAGTTGATTCCAAATAAGTTTATTCTCTCATTTAGGCTGCTTGACGCGTTTCGGCGGTAAGCACCCGCCTTGTTCACAACATCATGACAGACTGTGATTGTATTTATACCCCTTAGTCATTGCATTACATCATGCACGTTTAACTCCTGTTTCCATGCACATTTTAGCTTGTTTTTCACATTTCACACTCAAGTCAAACCCAGTTCCCATGGTAATATGGGCGTCGTCCTCTTTAGATTGACATAAACGAGTTACTTTCATTTTCACTGTTAATTGATTACATCATCCGCCCCATGCGTGGTTTCGTTCCTATAGAAACCCTCCTGCCACATGAGCCCAGTGATTTCCTCATTCCTGCCTTGCCTGTCAATCGCTGTGTGTGTGCCTCGCTTATGCCTAGCCTGACCGACCTTCACGCGTCAAATCGCGTTTTAAAAACTCCCTCGGCGCTGGTAAGTTTGTAAACACTGATTACTGACTATTCCGTGGTTATTGTGCACACTAGGATATTGTACTGTTTGTCCTTTTTTTTCAGAGGTGTCGGGCCTGCGGCGCTAAGCACTTATATATTAGGCGCGTGTCTGAGCGGGTGCATTTGGGGAATGTTTTTGGGAAATTAATTGCGCGTTTGTAAAACACACGATTCACTTTGTTCTAAAGGGCGCGCGTTTGTTTCATTCCGCTTCGTGTTTGCGTTAATGGACGCCTGTGTGAGCGGGTGCAGCGGGGGATGTTCTGGGGATATTGTGAGCGCGTTTGAACACACGATTACTTTGTTAATAGGCGCGCGTTTGTAAGTACACCTCGTATTGTAATTAAAGGGCGCGAGGGGTTTGTTAGGGAAAACTCCTGCTATTGCTACAGTGTGCTAATGCCTTTCCATAGCGCCTGCGTTCTACTGCTGTTGCCTTCTCTCCCAGTGGACAAGGTCACCCATTCCTGAGATTTAACATTTCTAACATTAATACGCATTTTATTTATTCATCATTTCCTAGTGGACAAAAATCTAGGCGTTATTCAAAGCCTTGCGCTGATGGATATTCACATATCTAGCAATACAATATGACATCAAATAATGGTCCTATTCCTATTACATACATACATTTCTTTTCCGATAACTGATGTACAACATTAGCAGTAATTCCCAATGTGTTGATATGTTTGTGCGTGAAGTGATTTATCTAAGATGCTGCTATGGCAGGCTAAAACTGCTATAGGGGTCACGATAGTGCTAGTATATACAGTGATATTAAATTATAAAAACTGAACAATAGATGTTAACTGGACGGGAGGGGGGAAGTTATCTCTGACGGGATTTTGGGCGTTGTCATCAAGAACCATGTTATCATAATTAAAGATGGACACTGAGTGCTTCATCAGAGTTAAGACCATTCGGTATCTTAGAATTGAGCATTATAATATACCGTGATTCTAGTCTTCTCAAACTCTGCAGGCGATTGCCTCCTCTAGGGTTTTTTGGCACATTGTCAATGACGAAGTATGTTAATACTCCTATATCCCCTGCATGGGTTGTGTTTATGTGCCTGGCCACAGGGTATGCTGGGTCCTCATTATTCACAGCGCGGAGGTGTTGGAGGACTCTGATATGCACAGGGTGGATGGTACTACCAACATATCTTTTACCACAGATGCAGTTTAGAACATACACCGCATGGTCCGTCTTACAATTGTATTTGCCTCTGATCTTGTACGGCCTCTTCCTAAAGGGTATTTCTACTTTTGTGGTATTTATCCCATGCTTACAGGCTTTGCATTTTGTACATTTGCTGAACCCTTTGATTTTTGACAGCCAGTCATCTGGTTTTTTAATGGCCGGTGCATTGCAAACTAGGTGCTCCCTCATGGATTTAGCCTTCCTAAATGCTATCATTGGTCTATTGCCACATACTTCTCCAATTACGGGGTCTCTTCTTACTAGCGGCCAGTGTTTGGTCAATATTTTTCTGACCTGGTTATGGTAGGTGTTAAATCCTGTAATCAATCTCGGTGGCTCTGGTTTGGGAGTTTTCTCTGTATTTTCTTGCTTTTTGGCAAAGAGGAGATCTTTTCTGTTGGTTTTACTACACTTTATGTTTGCTCTGTTACATGTTTTTTGGCTGTATCCTCTCTTTCTTAGTCTTGCCAACAGGTTTTGTTTTGCCTCATCTAGTCGCGGTCGCCAGTAAGTATATATATTTAGGATTTTTTCTCTATGGAACTTTTGAAAATTCTATGTCTAATAACTTTGGCGTTTGTGGACGGAATCGGCTGAAATTTTCAGGAAAATGGCACATTTTGTTTCTGAGCAGCCCCTGAAAATTTGGGGGGGGGGTTCGGCAAGGGGGGGCCGAGAAAAAAGGGGGGTCCCAAAACGCGTTTTTCCCATTCATTTTTCCATAGGGCGTTTGGCCTCACTTTTAGCTCGAACGGCTGAATGGATTTACACGAAACTTGGCAAAATTGTAGGGACTGTTAGCCCGATGTGCCTTTGTTGGGTCTCAATATATGTGCTCCAGTGGATTTCGAGAAAGTAACGTTTAAAAAAACAGATATATCTGTGACAGCGTCCCGGATAGCGCCCCAGATCGCGTACTTTTTGCGTAACGGAGCTTTGCGAAGCGAAGCTGATTGGCTCTCCGGTGTCTGTCAACATTCTAAACAGTCCGGTGCGGCCGCCATCTTGTCTCTCGGTAGGATCAAGAGACAAGAGGAGGAGAAAAACGAAGGGGGAATGTAATGAAAGGGGGCAAGGTAGACCCCTCTTGACCCCCTAGGAATGATGTTGGGGTTATTAAAGGGTCCCGTGGGGCAAATAAAAAAAATTTAATTTTTCGCGGTAGAAGCGCTTACCGGTTCGCGAACCGGGTCGCAAACTGGTAGTGAAACGGGAATTCGCCATTTTGTGTATCGATTTTATTAAATTACAAGATGGAGGAAAAACAATGTGAGAAATGGGTATAAGGGGGTACGGGAGACGTATCCTGACCCCCTATGTTTTCTGAGGGTGGTTGAGGAGGCTCATATATGTTGATACTTGTCTTCCAGCGGCTGCGCGTGAGCGTTTTTTTTTTTTTTTGCTGCGTGACGTCTGTTGACGTTCGATTCAAAGGAAATCAGGAAGTGTTGACCGCCATTTTGACACTGCGAGTAAATATATTGTTAAAAATAATTGTTATAAATTAATCCGTATTGATAAACATTGTCTGCGCCATTTTGCTTTTTGAACAATGCCACACTTTTGTCGTGTACGGCAGCCATTTTAGATGCCTTGACCAGGCCCACTCTCTGCACGCCGCCGATCCTCAGCATGGCTCCCCACCTTCGCAAGCATCTCCCCCATGCACTGGTCACCCACGCTCTCTCTCTCATGCATGGGCCATAAACCTCCTCCCATATGCGCTGCTTTTCCCTGAGAATCACACCCCGTGCTGAGGAAAATTCAGCCCAGATTACAACCGATGCCCAGGCTGCTGGCACAAGACGCCACTTAGTTCCCATCTTGAACGGTTACCAAATAAAGAGACGGGCGCTGGAAGCAGGAACACAAGAACAGAGTTTTATTTCTCATGAGGATAGCCTGTCATTTCAAAACATACATACATACACACAAACTCGGGCGGGGGGAGATGGATCTTTGAATCATTTTTAGCGAATGGGTTTCCAGGCTGAGGCAACGGAAGGTGTCAGTCGGGAGAACAATGGGGCAGCTTTGAGTTTCATGTCTATGAGGGTGCGGGAAGGAGGTGGTAAATCTTAAACATTGTCAACATTCCTAGTCCTCTGGACGGAGGGTACTTGGGTAAACCTCACCTCGGAATATTCCTTAAACTTTCCCTATTTAGTTAAACGTAGGAATTTAGGCCTAGATGTATCATCGTTCCTATTTGCGATTTCTTAATAGCGATTTTTACCGAATCGCTATTAAGAAATCGCAAAATGGGATGTATGTTTTAAATCGCTATTTTTTTGCGATTCCTTATTATTCCTAATTTGCGAATTCGCACGTTGCGAATTCGCAAATAAGGAATAATTTCCCATTCATTCCTATGGGCCAGGAGGCCCATAGGAATGATTGCGAAATAATTCTCAAATTGCGAATTCGCTATTTGCTAATCGCAATTTGAGAATTATTGCAAGGGTGCAGGGGTGTCTCATGGACACCCTGCTGCACCCCTGAAACTTACATGTGTGTGCATATGGCGCACATACATGCCCTATGGGCATGTATGTGTGTCACATGCCACCCTCAAAATTGCCACATTTTGGTTTTTGAAAGGATTTCGCAAATTAACACGAACCTCAAGTTTGTGTTAATTTGCGATTCCTTAACCTGAATTCGCAAACTAAAAAAGCTTCATACATGGCATTTAAGGAATCGCAAAATTGCGATTCCTTAAATGCTTAAGTAAAATAAGGAATCGCAATTTTTTGCGATTCCTTATTTTGCTAATTTCACATACATCCCAAAAGATGCAAAATGTCAGTTTGCGATTCGTTAAGGCCGAAATTCTGCGAATTTCAGCCTTAACGAATCGCAAAATGCTTGATACATCTAGTCCTTATTCATTGGTGCACGTCATTCTTGGTTGTATTATTCGGGGTGCCAAGCGAAATCATATTTTGTCATCCTGTAATAACCCGTCAAGTTTCTGCTTCAGGCTGCCCTCCCAAGCGCTGGGTTTGTCGGAATCAAAATGAAATAAAAATGGCCGTTTTTGGCGCGTCAAAGTACCATCAACAAAGGCGAATGCCGAAACGCGACTGGCCACTGTGAGTTCACAATAAAAATCTTGAACTCGCCCCTGGAGAGTGCATCTCATTCTTCATTACGAGGCAAGTGTGGAGCTACTATATATATATATATATATATATATATATATATATATATATATATATATATATATATATATATATATATATATATCTAGAACTGGCTTTATACGCTGCACCTCCTGCAGGGCTTGCAAATTTGGCAAAAGTACTCGGCAATATAACACGCCATTCAGTCCAGACCCTATTCAAATCAAGGGCCAATACAATTGTAAGACTGAATTTGCCATATATGTCTTAACCTGCACATGTGGACTCAGGTATGTCGGCAGTACACGACAACCAGTACACGTTAGGATCCTCCAGCATCTGCGTGCTATTGTCAACAACGACCCAGCCTACCCTGTAGCCAGGCACTTCAAGGCAATGCATAACAATAATCTGGAGTGCCTGTCATACTTTGTCATCTCCGCAATAGATAAGCCCAGAAGAGGCGGGGACAGGGTAAAGATGCTGAGAAGAATGGAATCTCATTTCATTCTTGAATTAGACAGTAGATCCCCGAATGGTCTTAACAACACGGAAGACCTACATGTGTTTCTGTAACTCAAGCCCTGTTTTTTCCACTACGCTTTGCATTACTTTGGGTGGTGGGGTTTAGTTGGTTCTTGCCCCCGCTCCCTCTCCACGTGTCCCACTATTTGTCTCCTTGTTGGGTTGTTGCACGTATTATTTATATATTATTTCACGGTGATTGATCATTTAGGTGTTTGCATTTATCTTTTCTGGCACACTTATTTGAGGACATAGACATAAAAAGTTTTTTCTGTGATCCATGTAGAAACATGTTCTTACAGTTCGTTTTTTGACTATGATATTCCCATGATTAGATGCCAAATAGCCCATGCCTCACCATTATGCTGCTACAGTCATATGTTTACATATTATGCTGTTTTGCACTTTGATAGTTACAGATGTAATATAATATTGTTTACATTCAAGCATATTTTGCACATAACCAATAGGATCATTACTGGTTTTTAATTGCATCTGTTATAACAACAACTATTATTGTTAAAAAAATGCACTTTACACTTTAATATGCTATTTTGCACTATCAACATCAAAGATAGGCGAGGGCTATCTGTATATACAAATATTTGTTATACACAATTTTTTGGTATTTGCATTTTACGCTTTGTATAGAAAAAAGTTTTCTAAATCTTTTTAACTTTTGTATCATGGGTTTTTATCTTTGTCAATTTAACATATGGATTTTAACCTGTTTATGAATTTTTCGAACTGTTGTTATTTCAATACTGTTTGGAAAACAGACTAGGCTACCATTCACTAGTAGTTTGTCCTCACTGTTTATTATCACGTGGTGTACTATGAAAAAAAGAGAAAAAAATGCACTTTTTTTCACTGCTCAGTGATTACTATTTAAAACGCATGCATTACCAACTCTGACTGTCTGTGAGCAAGGGCGGATGCCCGAAACGCGTCAGATTGCTTGGTTCAGCTTTTGAATAAAAAAACTGTGCTTACAATTACTGGATCCGCGTGGTTTCCTGGGTCGCTGTGGTCGGAGCTCGGGAGATTGCATTTGTTCGATATATATACATATATGTATGTATGTATGTATGTATGTATATATATATATATATATATATATATATATATATATATCTATACTACTATTATAAAGAGAGAACTTGCACCTTTAGGCAAGGTAAACTCGGGAACTACAGCACCAATCCACACACCCAAGACATCTTAGAAAACCTCAGGGCAAGCAGAAGGACATAGGCTACATAAAAATAAAAATAAAACGTTTTTTAAAATATTAATAAATTTAAAAATGTAGTCCCTTGCAACTAGCGCCGGCCGCGACGTCTGCGCAAGGGGAGGAGCGGCGACGACATGAGCGACGTGAGGGGAGGAGCGGCGCCGGAACCAGGAAGAGTAGGAGAACATGCTGCCCCAGCCACCTTCTGCCCCGGGGTAAAAATGCAGCCCCCAGCCCCCTTCTGCCCCAGGCAACGCTGGGGCGGGCTGCTAGTATATATATATATATATATATATATATATATATATATATATATATATATATATATATATATATATATATATATATATATATATATATATATATATATATATATATATATATATATATATATATATATATATATATATATATATCCTCTAGTGTTCACCCAGGGCACCCCACACCTTTACTTTTGTTGGGGGCCATGCCCTGCCGGCTCCCTGCTCCTGTAGAAGTTGGCATGTTTTAATTTTTATTTTAAAGTAGAGTACCCCAGTAACTACCTGAGGCACCACACATCATGTCCTCTGCTCGGGGGTGCGAGGGGAGAACAAGGCCTTGCAGTCCTGCCAGCTCCCCTGCTTGCACCCATTGCGGGTGCAGCAGGAGATGGCACTGTTCCCATCCTGGGGGAGCAGTTTTCTTTTGCACCTGTGGGGAGGGAGAAATTCAGTATTTATTTACTGCCCAAGAGTGCAGGCAGGGAAACGTTTTGTTCTTCCACCAGGTAGGAGCAGCTTTGTGTTTCCGATGGGTGGGAGAACATTTTAGTCTTGTCCGTGATCTCAGGCCAGAAAAAGACAGTGTCCAAAGGGGTTGGAGCCTCTGGGACACTGTACCTCATCCAGTTCCAGGGAATGAGGTCCCTGGGACTCTTCAAGCTTGGGAAGGGGATGGCATGGCCTCCCTACCCTTTATTATAATCTCATCCCCAAGAAATGGAGTCCCAGGGGCCACTTAGAGCCTTGTGGAGGTAGGCCACACACCCTCCTATTCATATATATGGCACGGTCCCAGGGGATGCGGTTACCGGGCCTTTTTAGGCTTGGGGAGTACCCCCCCACTTCCCCTTTAATAAGTTATCAGCCCCAGGGGCTGATGCCTACAGGGCCTCTTAGACACTTAGAGAATTAGTTTGAAAGTGTTTTAAATATATTTTTAGAGCCATTATAATAACATGTATTACTTATTATGTGTACAATAATGTAATCATTATGTACATTTTGGGGCCAATTCCGATCCTGGAAAAAAAACGTCCGTACGATATTCATCCGGAGCCATCGCCGTACGAATCGTACCCGTCCATCCGCGTCGCGTAGTACGATCCGTATTCCGTCAATCCATCTGATTCGTTGCGATCCATACATATTGCAAGGCTGAAACAGTGAACCGTACGACTCGTACACATGCCGTACGACCCGACGAGTACGATCTGGACCGGGGTATGAGGACGCGATTTGTGCGGTCCACGTCAGGTAAGAGCGATTCGTACGGAAAAGCACACAATCACTTACACACCATACAGTGCGTACACTCCATGATAGGAGGGGTACGGTGCGTACCCCTGCGATCTTGGGGTGTATGCACCGTATGCCGTGATCTTAGGGTGTACACATCGTACACTCAGTGAAGATGGGGTACAGTGCATACACCCCAAGATCGTAGGGTACGGTGTGTACCCCCCAAGATCGCAGGGGTATGCATGTACGCCTGCTATCATGGGATGTATGCACCGTACCTGGGGGGCCATTCCGTAACTGTTTCGGGGCAAACTCTGCTTTTACGGCTGTTTTCAGCTCCCGTAGAAAAAGGGTCATACGGTGCGTACCCGACACGAATCGTACTTGCCGGGTCGGAAAAAGCGGCTGCGAACCGTACAGTTGTGGCGTACAGCGGGTTCCGAGGGAGATTCATGTGGAGATTCGAGTCATACGGTCATTGTACGATTCGTACGGAGTCCTGCTCCTGGTACGAATCGTACTTCGTCGTACGTACGGGGGACGTTGCAGGGTACGATTCGTACCGGAAAAACGCTCGGAACGGCAATTCAGGGCGGCTTTTCCTGAATCGGAATCGACCCCTTTGTGTTTAAATAATTTATAATGAGATTACCTTTTTATTTATTTTTATCTTTAGATTTATAAACATAGAAATAAATAAGTAGTCATTTTATGTGTTATTCTTATTGTCTTTACAGGTATATACTTAAAAAATTTGAATTATTTATTAATTGATTTTTGAAATAGACTTCTATATGGGAATGTAACATTTACATTTTTAATAATAATATATAGTACTTTTAATTGATTATCTTATCGTGCTAGGTATGTTTTTGGATTCAATAATTTTATTTTTAGAAATGTAGCTGAATTTCTTTTTGTATTTTATTATTTAGTTTCTTCATAAATTGTTGCTCTATTATTTTTCTGTGGGAATAGTCAATTTTGATTTTCTCACTCCTAAACATTTTCTATTGCTGGTTGGTTTAGAAATAAAATATTAAATATGACCTACAGGAAGTGTAACAGTTTTCCTTTTGTTCCTTATGTTGGAATGAGGGTAAAAAAAAACCTAGCTAAACTCCAACATTTTTGATACTCTTGGTCAGTTTAAGGTGAGAATAGTAAAGCTGACAAGGGCATAATCCAGCACTTTCCTTACTGTTGCTCAGTTTTTAGGGATACTTAGTCTGACACCTCCAAAGTCCTGGACTCTCCTTAGTATTACTTAGTGTGGAGTGGGATTAGTAAATCGTACCCCTCCAAAGTCCAATACTTCTCTAATGTTGCTTACACTGGAATGGAATAGTAAATCTGCCCCATGCAGAATTCAACCCTTTCCCTATTGTTTCCCAGTTTTGTATGGAGATAATAAATATGTTCCCTTCAAAGTTCAACTTTTTATTACTGTTGCTCAGTTTGGGTTATGATAACTAATTCTTATCTCTAAATAAATTTAACACTTTCCTTAAAGTTGCTTAGTTTAGAGTGGAAATAGTAAATCTGTCCTCTCCGAAGTAGAACACTTTCCCTAATCTTTCTAGTTTTAGTATGGGAATAGTCCATCTTACCCCTCTGAATTTCCACACTTTTCTCTATCAAGGCTCAGCTTGCAATGGAAATAGTAAAATTGATCTCTCCAATTTACAGCATGTTCCCACCTGTGGCTTAAGTTGGATTGGGAATAGTAAATCAAATTTCTACAAAGTGCAACACTTACTGTACTCTTGCTCAGTTTGGAGTTGTAATAATTAATAGCATCGCTCCAAAGTCTGGGGCCCGATTCACAGAACTAACTTAAGACAATATCCTAAACTTACTACTTTTGGTATTCACAGAATGCACTTACTACTTTTGGTATTCACAGAATGCACTTACTACTTTTGGGATTCACAGAAAGGACGTAAAGGTAGTAGTCGAAAATCCATTCTGTGAATAACAAAAGTAGTACGTGCATTCTGTGAATACCAAAAGTAGTAAGTGCAAGTTATAATAATTTACAAATATATATATATGAACAAGGGCTCGTGGAGCCCGAAACGCGTATTGCCCACCTGTTTCACCTGCTGACACTGCAATAAAGTACCTGTGAACTCTAGTGGTCCGTCTCCTACCTTGCTTGCTTCGCCGGTCCTGGGTGGATTTGGAAGTGGCGCTTTGGAGCTTTAAACGCATATATATATATATATATATATATATATATATATATATATACCAATAACATAAAATCTAATAAAAAATATTCTATTATAAATTAAAACATTCAACTATTTAGAAATCTTCAAACGTAAATTTCTCACTCCATTGAGTGCAACAGTAGGAAAAGGGTTGTATAGCAGAGGGGTAAAAACTACTATTCCTACTCCAGTGAGTGCAACAGTAGAAAAAATATTGGATACCGGAGGACTACTCCCACTCTAGGGTGTGTAGCAGTATTGAAAATGTTGGATATCGGAGGGTAGAAATGACTATTCCGACTCCAGTGTGTGTAACAGTAGGGAAAGTGTTGGATAGTGGAGGGTTGAAAATTACTATTACCACTCCAGTGAGTGCAACAGTAGGGAAAGCATTGGATAGTGGAGGGGTAGAAATTACTATTCCCACTCCAGTGAGTGCAACAGTAGGTAAAGTGTTGGATAGCGGAGGGGTAAAAATGACTATTCCCACTCCAGTGAGGGCAACAGTAGGAAAAGTGTTGGATAGCGGAGGGGTAAAAATTGCTATTCCCACTCAGAGAGGGCAACAGTAGGAAAAGTGTTGGATAGCAGAGGGGTAAAAATTGCTATTCCCTCCCAGTGAGTGCAACAACAGGGACAGTGTTGGATAGCGAAGGGGTAAACATTACTAATCCCACTCCAGTGATTACAAAAGTAGGGAAAGTGTTGGATAGGGGAGGGGTAAAAATGACTATACCCACTCCAGTGATTGCAACAGTAGGGAAAGTGTTGGATAGCGGAGGGGTAGAAATTACTATTCTCACTCCATTGAGTGTAACAGTAGGGAAAGTGTTGAATAGCGATAGGTAGAAATTACTATTTCCACTCCAGTGAGCCCAATCAGAAAGAAAGTGTTGGATAGGGGAGGCATAAAAATTACTATTCCCACTCCTATGAGTGCAACAGTAGGGACATTGTTGGATAGCGGAGGGGTAGGAATTAATATCCCCACTTTAGTGAGTGCAACAGTAGGTAAAGTGTTGGACAGCAGAGGGGTAAAAATTACTTTTAAGATTCCAGTAAGTGCAACAGTAGGAAAAGTGTTGGATAGCAGAGGGGTAAAAATTACTATACCCACTTACCCACTTCAGTTAGTGTAACAGTAGGGAAAGTGTTGGACAGTGGAGGGGGACAACTACTATTCCCACTCCAGTGAGTGCAATAGGTGGGAAAGTGTTGGATCGTGGCGAGATAAAATTTACCGTTCCCACTCCAGTGAGTGCAGCAAAAGTGCAAGTGTTGGATAGAGAATGGATACAAATTACTGTTCCCTACTCCAGTGAGTGAAAAAGTGGAGAAAGTGGTGGATAGTGGCAAGATAAAATGTACTATTCCCATTCCAATAATTGTCAAAGTAGGGAAAGTGTTGGAAAGCGGAGGGATAAAAATTATTATTCCCACTCCAGTGTGTGCAACAGTAGGAAAAGTGTTGGATTGTAGAGGAGTAACAATTAATTTCCTCACTCCAGTCAGTTCAAAATTAAAAACAAACAAAATTTTAACAACAATAAAAATATTTACAAAACGAAATAAATAAAAAATATATGAATATGTTGCAAATTCAGTTGCAAATATATTTAATATTTTAAGAAAACATTTTATAATGATAAATACAGGTAACAAATATGTACAATTATTATATTAAATAAAATAAAAAATACAATTCAAATAAATACATATTTTATTATTTCAAAACAAGTACATTCATGTTTACAGAAATTAACTTTTTTATATCCTACCCTACAACATTTAAATAAAATTACTTCCTCAAATAACATAATTAATTACCTATTAAAGAAATATTATTAATTAAAAACTAAATTGAATCTCATAACAACTATTTAACTTCCCATCTGGTTTTGGGGTCATACCTGCATTGACTCAGCAACAGAATATACATATTTAAGGGTGATCGTCGATAAAGGAGGGCTCTTTACAGCCCAAAGAGACTCTATCAGGAGGAGAGGAACAGCCTTGGCAGTCTCGCTAAGAAATCTTAATTCCAAGCTGAGCGGCCCCTAGCTTGCCCCACTAGCCGAAGTAATATGGGCAAAACTCCTATCCACAATAACTTATAGGAGAGAGGAACAGAGGGGGAGGGATTCCAAGCTCCTAGATAACATGGTTGCAAAAAAGACCAGAATAATCATTGACCTACCTGAAAGAATCTCTCCAGCACAAATCAGGCTCGAGTTCGGCGTTCAGAAACGACCCTCCCAAGACAAAGTGGAATAGGCATTTTTGTGGGACAAAGTACGGAAATCAAACCCAGGAACCCTTAATTGGTACCTGTGGTCAGAACTACAATATAATACGTCATTGCTTGCTGCAAAATATCTACAAGCAAGTCTTACCACCCTGGGGCTCACCGAGCTCTGGGAAACGCCTTGTAGTCACTGTCTTTTCAAAAAAGTGTACAGAAAACTGTAAAGCGCCTATCCTGGGTTGAGGACAAAGCAGCGTTATCAAGAGGTCACATGGCTGGATGAACTTGCGCACCTACTCGACTCCTGCTGCCCAAAAATACTTAGCCCTGGGATTTGCCAGATCTATTAAAATTCAGTTCCTAAAATACTGTCTTGACCTGCTACCATGCGCAGAGCACTTTCCCCACTGGCTGAAAAACGAATTCGATTCCGTTTGCCGTTTGTGCGGCAAAGCGCAGGAAGACATGCTGCACCTACTGTGCATCTGTAAAGGAATGAAACAAGAACAAAAACAGCTTTTAAAACCAATTTTCAGTTACAGATGCATTCGCACATGGAGGCAAGCAGTGCTGGCGTGTTTTGCACCCGAGGACACACAGCTGAACTGCCGCCTGGTAAAGTTTCTAAGGCTAGTAGAGAAGAAAATGCCACAATAGCCATAGGCACGCCTCAGCGCTAAATAGGACAAAGCAATGTTACTGTCTAAATGTAAAACGGTTAAGTGCTGCTAAGTCGTTGAACTAAACATAAAATCTAGCATTTTTAAACAGGACAGATGAACTGATTTAACTGATTTTGTTTTACTAAATTTCTCTTTTCATCTTTCTTAATATTTGAATTGATATTGAAAATGTAATGTATTTTTTTAGCAATGGTTTTAAGTAACTTTGCTAACAAAATAAAACTTGACACTTGAAACTTGAAACTTTCCCCACTTTACGCCTATATCCCCACAACCCACAGCTAAATATAAACTGAAAAAAAAAAATAATTACACAATTTAAACTTATTTTCAATTAAAAAACGAATAGTTTTTAACAACTAATTATAAAGTAAATAAAATGAATTTACTCCCCACACCTGTACCCCTTTAGCAATAAAACCCACACACAAATAAATATAAACAAATACCTTAAGTAAATATACATTAATTAAATAAAATGTATGACCAACTATGTTTTTAATTAATTAAACATAAATTACTTCCCACCCTTTACCCCACAAACCCCACAACCCACACCTAAAAATAATCACACAATTACCATAATTAATTATCAAAACATTTGTTAATATAAATTAACAACTAATTAATAATTAATTAAACAAATTACTTCCCACCCTTTACCCAAATAAACCCCACAACGTGCACCTTAAATTAATTACTCAATTCCCGTAATTAATTTTCTGTCAATTAATTAATAATAACTCAAAACTAATTATTAACTATTTAGAAATAAATTACGTCCTACCATTTACCCCATAAGCCCCACAACCTGCGTCTAAAAAAAATCACACATTCACCATAATTAATGATCAATTAGTTAGTTAATTTGAAATTAACAACTAATTATTAATTATTCAAAAATAAATGACTTCTCACTCTTTACTCCTATAAACACCACCACTATCACCTGAAAAAATTACACAATTACATAATGAATTATCAGATAATTATCTAATGATAATTAACTTAATTAATAATCAATTACAAAAAGAATTCTACAATTAACACAATAAAATCTAAATAAAATAAATTTAAAAAAATCATTAATTTACTTTAATTAAATTACTTCAAACTGTATTCCCCTATAAACCCACAACCCTTACGGACTAAAAAAAATGCAAAATGTAATTAAAATAAAATTCAAACTACTAAAAATTTAACACATATTTAAAAAAATATAAACAATGCTTATACAAAGAAAATACATCGCATACATTTACAATATATACTAGAATACATAACACTAATTAGAAAATCGATATTTTAAACATCTCTATTTTTGCAAACAATATTAATCACTTCTATATTTCGAAAAAAAATATTTCTTACCTTAAATTCGATATTCTTGACCACAATATTCCTGTGGTCGTTATTTCTGAAGCACGATATTTACAACTCAATATTTGTGTAAGTTGACATTTCCAATTTGGGGGTCAATTAGGATGGCAGGCGGTCTTGAGTCCGCCTGGTATCCTCACGGTGTTGGGGCCTGCCGCCAGACATGTGGTGGTCCTGCACCGCAAATTAAGATGTGTCCGCCACCCTGGTGTTTGCATTTCGTAGTTTACAGCTTACAGCAGCACCAGCCGCAATATCAAATTGCCATGTTGTGCATGTCCATGTGCAACGTGGCAGACACCGCGCTGTGCCTGCCACCTTGTGCATGGAAATGGAGCGGGGTACCATGGCACCCACCACCCCCCCGGTAGCCCACATCGGCCCCCAAAGCAACTCTCTGCCAGCCTTTCCATGGTGGCATCACCGGCATGGATAGGCCTTTCTCTGCACACATCCTAATATGGATGGAGGTGCTTGCTAGGCACAACCACCATATTAGTGGCCCAAGTCCACCCAAATGGCAATCGAAACGATTGCCGACCAGCGGAAAAGTGGCGGACGCAATTTGTGTCCGCGGCGATAATCCCGCTATTATAATATGGCGGGGGTATTACTCATTACGATGGCGTAATGGTCGTTAGGCCATCGTAATGACCCCCTTGATATTCTGTCCCAACACCTCTCTGCTATAACACAGAGATGCATTAGTTTCTTATAAATCTGCCCCCAAATGTTTCATCTATTGAGTAAATTGATACAAGATTACACTGTCAATTAGTTACACATTAAAAATGTACACTTTGCATATATGACTTCTCTTAAAAAAACTATCTTCTAAAAAGTGATTGTTACCAACCTAGCTGTTAATGCAGCTATAAACCACCACTGACAACCCCGGCATGACGTGACTCCGAGGTGATGAGAGAAATCTAATATAATTGACATTATCATTGGTATGAATTCAATTTGGAGGTAGTACCTTACAAAGGAGATTACTTTTCCCCCAAGTCTTGCAACTCAGAACAACTCCAAATCACATGCTTTCAATGGCCAGTTTCTTTACATCTAGGCAGCAACCTGCAGTGTAGTATACCAACCAGCCTTTGGACATATATCTGCATTCCTCTATAATTAGCTCTGCTTTAGCGTGCATGTTGTGACTTGATGCTTCTTTCCACCATTTAGGGTTAATCAATATCCCTTTTTTTCCCACCATTTTGTTTGTATAGGCACATTGGTGGTATTGTCTGGCAACATGTTTGTCCTGAATCCCTAGCAGCATACTGGTTCTAATAAAATGGTGAGAATCCCTAGCAAAATGCTGACCGTGACACAATGGTGACACTCATGTAGGTAGCTGACATCCATTAAATCATGCAATTAGCAGAGCAGATTCGTTAGCATGCTAGTAGTGAATGAGTGTTATTCTTAGCTTTATGTGCTTTGTGAGTCCTTTCACTTCTTGTTTAGCCACAGGGTGTATTATGTTGTTAAGAGACACCCACATGTAGTCTCTGCTAGTTCAGAGTGAGTGCCATGACCTTCTCCATTTGTTTAGTGAAAGGTTGCTAAGCTGATTCATACTCAGAATATTATTCTGATTATTTTACCTTATCTTTGAATTTATAGGACAATAAATGGTCTAACTACTAGAGTTAGATACATGTGGCAATTGACGTTGTAGGAGCACGGCCTTCTGGATATCATAAAATCATGGCATATATAGCAAAAGCAAGTAAACGGAAGCAATATAAATGAACCCAGAAGTGCATGTGCAGCAGACGATACATATTGACTGCTGCCCATTGCCTAGATATTCTCCTTTCAATCTCCTAGTCAGCATACTTAAAAAAAACTAGGAATAATTCATACTTAAGTCATGGGTACGATTTGGCAATCAGGTGCAATAGATTGCAGACTCGCTTTATTTAAAAATTGCAAATGAACACCATAGCAACTATATGAACTAATAAACACAATACTCTGCAATAGCCCTGTGATGAAAAATAAATATAATAAATTCCACGAATAAAAATAGCACACATTGAAACCTAATGCTACCTTTGGGATTTGTGGGGCCCTGTGCAAGACGTATTTTGGGGCTTCTTGTTTATAACAACTTTGAATATTACTACTTATTTTCTGATAACTGAAGCTCGCATGGTGTCAAACAAACTGTCATTGACGGGGATCGCTCAAAAAATATTGAAATATGTCTTCCTGAGGGCTCCAAATATCCTACAGATAATACTGGGCAGAGTCAGAGGTAGGCAGATAGGAACAAAAAGGTTGAGATATAGAAATAGACAGAGGAGAGAGAAACAGAGTTTACTTTCTCAGTAGGCCTCTTGGAAGGTGGGGGTGTATGGGCAATTCCCCACTTTGCCTATGCCTTAAAAGGTCGCTGATGCAGTGCAGTGAAATCATGCAGACAAGGCATAGGAAATCATAGCAAATGTTTATCACGATCGAGTATCCCACCCCACTCCCTATAAAAATGTATCCTTTTCTCAAGGGTAGAAAACGTTTAAAAAATCCACAAATGGCCCTATTTTTAGTCTTGTACGATTTTTATGATCATAATGCCTTTGAGAATGTAAATACTGCATGAAAACTGTTAATATCGTTATGCTATTGTCTGAAAACTATTGAAATCTGCTAAAAACCACAAAGGTCGAACTTCTGGCACTTCTTCCAGTGAAACCAGTAGCAGATACATGGGACTGACAGCAATTATTACAATGGGAAAGTACAAACTACCAGCTGAAGTGTGAAATACCTGCCACACGGCTGACACGCTACAGAGGTAATCCCAGTTCCCTACCTGCGGTAAAGCCAAGCATCCATGAAAAATATGAGATGTGCGTAATTTTTTAATGTGGTGAAAGGCGATACGCACTGACACTTATTTTTTTTGGGTGGGGGGGGGGGGGGGCTAGGGGCCGTGTCATGTGCTTAAGACAGCACCAGTCGGAAACAGAGGGAGGGAATCTTCCCTCACTGTTTTCGACGTGTCTTTTCAGCATTTTCTGCATTATCTTGGAGAAATTCTGAGTAATATGTATAAACTTCAAATGCAAAACACTCAGGCGTCGGCTCTGTCTTGTGCCAGCGCAGCTCTTTATTATACAGTCCCCAGGCCGTCATTTTTCATCACAAGACTTTGACCAACACAGAGAAAGGCAGAAAAGGCAGAAAGAATGATACAGATACGAACATGGTGACAAAAGGAGCGGGAGCAGAGATACAAAAGGGATAAGGGGACAGGGTGTTGGAAGAAAGAGGCTTGTGGTGAAATCAAAAGTATGTAGATTTGATATTTTGTCAACCCTAGCATATGGAAGTGAGCATTTAAGAAAACATTTGGGCCCGTGGCCTTATTTTGTTAAAATATTCAAATTCTCAGACGCAGCACTGACTTTGATGGCAGTTGTATAAGCCTTTCTGCCCAAGTGCTGAATCCTGAAGAGAACTTTCCCATAATGTATAGCTTAAAGTTCTGCTACTAATTAGATGCCGATGCTACACTGGTAGCTTGATTACTAATTCAGGCACGATGTTTTCATTTAGCCATGTGTAATTAAAATGCTCCGAACTAAAAACATCGCTACCTTTTAAGTAAGGTATACTGTTTGCATAGATATATGTCATCATGTTAGTGTTCACTCAGGAGTGGTTATAAAGTGTATCTGTAGGATGAATTGATGCTAATGGGAAGTAATATTCATGGCACCTCTAATTGACATGCAAACCTTGCTCTTTGAAATCCCAAATTGATTGCATCTACTCAGACATACTTCCAATATTTACCTTATGGTTCACCCACCCTTAAATATTTTACCTAATTATAAGTATACTTGAAAGATATTAGTATTACTTTCTAACACTCCTGTGGGATAGATACTGAATAATATTATGGGGTTTCTGCATATAATTAATGATAAATATCAACAATGGAAATAATCCCATGACACCTTTTCAACAATCCATACAATTCCATGTGTTCTGTTCCATTGCGGGCTAACTGCACCTGTTAGCAATATAAAAAGAGCAATGTTAGCAATATAAAAGATCAAAAAAAGCTGGAATTATTAGCAAGGCGCAAGTGATATTCATGAACAAAGTCAAAAACAAAATATTATTAGACGAGAAATAAATGTACCATATCTTCATTACGTGGTTCCTAAAAAAAATCGTGACTTTAGTTCCCACTGATTGGTTTCCTCTGGTATTAACTGTAATTCTATCTTGCATCTTTTGAAGCCATGATGTGAGTCATGCTGCAAAGCGAATAGTAAATGTTATCCCATCAGTGGGGTAGCAGGAGTTCCCATGGTTTAAATGCAAGTAAGGAAAATGGGCTCCCATAATTCCATTTTGATAGTAAAATAGAGGATTGATCGGGGTGCCGTGGACGCCTGAAAGCTCTGGGCCCCAGTGAAACTGCACCTGTTGCACCATAGATATATAGACACCATGATGTGTTTTCTCAAAAAGCATGGCTAACAAATCATACACCTTTCAAAAGTTTTAAATGGGAGAACACTGGGCCTGCCACTTGCCAAAACACCGAATGCACGTTTACTCTGTAAGGGAGGTGTTTAGAAAGACCTCACCCAAGAAAATTTGGAAAAATATGGCAAAAATGGTGCATTCTACAACTTATTTTTCATTATGTAGTCAATTGTATTAGTTTAGTGTGACAAAAGCAGTAACCCACTGATCTATGCACTTAAACGCAGTTCTGTGATTTGCATGGTATGCAATATTTGCAGCAGGCGCTACCTTAGATGAGTCAAAACTGCCACTAGTGAAAACTCTGATATCTCTCCAACAGGAAGATTAATCACCAGAGATATCTTTTTTTTTTTTTTTTTAAATATATTTTTATTGCAGGAATCAGTAAAACAATACAGTAGCGACCAGTATCGTATTATAAACAACTTATACAAGGTATAGCCCACCGACCCCCTCCCATAACGTTGCTATACAGCCAATCAGCCCATATCCCTGGGGTTGGGCGGCAAATGCAGCTGGGGTCAGTAGGATGCTGGAGCTGGTCCGGATAACACACTGTCCGTCATCTGCTTTTCTAAACAAACCCAAAACCTCAAAAAGAAACCCCCCCTCAAAATTCCCAATTACTGTGAAACCCCCCCCTCCCCCCCCCCTCCACCATCAGCGCCAGGGAGCTCATCAACATAGAATCCACTGCTTGACCCACGGGGAAGGTAATAGTGCTGTCAATGCTAACGTTTAACGGGACTCGGGTCGAGTTGCTTCTTCACTTCCGGAGTCGCTGGGGGTACAATAATCTCTGAGGGCCTGCACCAGCGTTTCCCATTCTAACGCGGCCTCCTGCGCCTTCTCATTGCCCTGCCTCCAAGCCAACTGATATCGCAGCGCGCTCTCACCCGCCGCCCATTTCAAAAGCTCACTGTGCCATCTGCTGCCTGTAGGACCAGCTCGTGCCTTCCAGTTCCTGGTCACCTCTCGCTTAGCAAGTAGGAGCCCAGGTCGATAAATTTACTGGTGATTTTATTCCGGGGGGTATGGGGGAACCAGTGCAAGAGCCCTACCGCCACATCGAATGATAAGTGCCTCCCCGTCACCTCTTCCAAAGTCGTCGCCACCTCCTGCCAGTAGGACGTCAGTCCTGGACAGGCCCATAGCATGTGTAGGAGGTCCGCCTCCTGAGCCGGGCACCTAGGGCATTCCGCCGAAGCCGTGGCAAAATAACGCCTGATCTTTACCGGGGTCAGGTACGCTCTATGGAGAACATAATAGTGGACCAGTTGGAAACGGCCGCCACGTGTACCCTTCCAGGCACGCCTCACCAGCTGGGACCAGGTCGTCTCCGGGATCTCCCTACCAATGTCCTCTTCCCAGCGGGACTTCAGTGTGGCGAGAGGAACCAACCCCTCGGCAATCAACCTGCCGTAGAGGCAAGTGACCGCCTTCACCGTGCCCGCCGACATCATTACGTACTGGCACACCTGAGACAATTGAGGTTCCTCTAGCCCGTTTTGCCAGTGCACCTGGATCGCTCGCACAATGGCCGAGTGCAGCAGAAAGTCGCCCCGGGGGATCCCAAAGCGGTCAATGAGATCCTGAAAGGACAGGAGCGCTCCGTCCTCATACAGGTCCCCGACGGACGAGCTGTAAACCGGAATCCTCCCAGTCCGCCAGTCGTGACCAATCTCCTCCGTGGGGGAGGGCCGTCAGCATCCCCAATGGTATTTCAGGCGCATATGGCGTCCGTAGGCGACCTCTGTTATGAGCCCGATTCCAACAGAGTCGGATAGTCCGCTCCTCCATCGACAGGTCCCGTAGGACTAAGCGCTGTCGCAGCGCGATAAAGGAGAGGACGTGCCTGGCCATACCCGTCCCTCTACCGTCCTCCGGGCCTCTGAACTCCCTGGCTATCTCCTGGGTGTAGGTCTGGAGCTGCGCCGCTAGGTAATACTTCTCGAAGTCCGGCACAGCGAGCCCCCCCTCGTCCCTCGGCCTCATCAGGGTATTGAGGGCCACCCGCCGCCGGCCCGTTCCCCAAAGGAACCCGACCACCATAGAACGCAAGCGACGAAACGTGGCCGGTGGGACCCAGATCGGCAAAGTCCGAAAGTAATACAATAGTCGGGGGAGCGCCACCATTTTGAGCAGGGCGATGCGTCCCGCCACGGAGAGCGGCAGCGTGGCCCAAAAGTCCATGCTACCTCGGAGTGCTCGCATGCAACGGGCAATGTTTCCATCTAGGAGGTCGGGTTGGTCGTGGTACACAAATACCCCAAGGTATTTAAAGCAGTCGGGCTCCCATCTGATCTCCTTACTTAGCGCAGGAGTGGGGGTACCCCTACGCATCGGGAAGAGGCAGGTCTTAGACCAATTCACTTGGAGGCCTGAGACCGCTCCGAACTCCGTTAGCGCTAATTCCGCTCCCCGCAACGCGTCGACCGGATCCTCCAGGAAGAGCAACAGGTCGTCCGCATAGAGCGAGACGTAATGCGGGCCCGCCGCTGTCCATAAGCCCGTATAGTGGGCTCCCGAGCGAAGATGCATCGCTAGTGGCTCTACCGCTAGTGCAAAAAGAAGCGGGGATAAGGAGCACCCCTGCCGGGTGCCACGCTCCACCGGATATCGCGATGAAATCAAAGGGCCCGATCTAACCCTGGCCGAAGCGGAAGCGTAGAGGACTGCTGTCCATTTGACAAATCCCTCCCCGAGGCCGAATTTCCGTAATACCGTGCATAGGTAGTCCCACTCCAGGCTATCAAAAGCCTTCTCCAGGTCCACCGACAAGACTACCGGGGACGGGGCATCCACGAATGGTTCCCCAAGCAAGCGGAACAACCTTCGGATGTTCATAGTCGTATTCCGCCGCGGGATGAAACCGGCTTGGTCTTCATGCACTAGGGAACTCATATGTCCCAGCAGCCTCGAGGCCAAGATGCTGCTCAATATTTTGTAGTCCACCGTCAGCATTGAAAGGGGACGGTAGGACCCCGGGTCAGACGAGTCTCGGCCTGGTTTGAGGAGAGGAACCACCAACGCCTCACACATCGAGCCAGGGAGACGACCCAACCTCTTCGCCTCCCTGTAGACCACCAGTAATCGAGGGGCCAAGAGGTCAGCGTAAGCTGCATAGAACTCCACCGGAAGGCCATCTAGGCCCGGGGTCTTGTTCCTCGCCATCCGTTTGATGGCCCCGCGGATCTCCCCCAAGTCGATGTCAGAACCCAGGGTTTCCGCCACTTCCTGTCCTACTGTGCGGAGTTCCAGTGGGCTAAGATAGTTATCAAGCCGGTCTGGGTCACGTGCGGAGCGACTGCGGTATAAACTTTCGTAGTAATGCCGGAAGCAACTAAGAATCTCCGGTTGGGTGCACACCTCGGTCCCATCCGCCCCACGCATTTTTGTCGTCGTTTGGGACTGGCGCGTAGGGTTGGCCAACCACGCCAGTAACGCGCTCGACCTGTCGCCCTCCGCAATAGACCGGACCGTATAGGCCTTATAATCGAAACAGCGGAGCCGTTCGACCTCCACCGCTACCTTCTCCCTCGCCTCTACCGTTTGTGTTTGCAATTCTGGGTGTCCGGGGCGGCTAATTTCGAGCTCGCGGAGTGCTCGGTCCGCTGTGTCTAAGTCAGCGAGGATAACACGCCGCATGCCCACCTTCTTAGAGATACAGTAGCCCCTCACCACCACCTTGAAAGCGTCCCATTCGAACGCCCTAGTACTCGCGGAGCCGCCGTTGGACGCAAAATAATCCGTGATTCTCTCCCCTAGGTCCGCCTTGAAGACACTGTCCTCGAGGATCTCGGGGCGCATCTTCCAGGTGGGTACTGCCGGCGTCCCAGGGAACCAGCGAACGTCCAGTAGGAGGGGGTTATGGTCCGAGATGGTCCGCGATAAGTACTCCGATCGGACCGCTGCCGAAACTAATTCGGACGAACCAAGAAAGCCATCTAGTCTGACATGCAGCTCATGAAGGCTCGAAAAGTATGAATAATCTCTAGACGCGGGGTGATGCGCCCTCCAAATGTCCGTCAAACCCCAGCGGGTCTGCCAATCTTGACGACCCCTAGCCGTCCGCCGGACCGGGGAATCGGGGAGCGGGGGATGCGAGCGGTCTATGTCTACATCCACTACGGAGTTAAAGTCTCCCCCCAGCAGGAGGGGCCCGGCGAAAAAGTGGGCCAGCGAGCCCGATAACCTGGAAAGGAAGGCAGTCTGGTCCACATTAGGAGCATACACACAGCAAACGCTCAGGTCCCTCCCCCCTAGCGTTCCTGAGATGGCCACGAAACGCCCCTCTGGGTCCAACACTGTCCTCGTGACCTGGAAGGGGACTCCTGCCCTGATCCATATTAGCGCCCCCCTGGCATAAGCAGAGTACGCCGTGGAAAAGACCTGCCCTCGCCACCTACGCTGAAGCGCCGCCCCTTCCGCCTTGTTCAGATGCGTTTCCTGCAGCAGCGCCATTTGCACTCCCCTACGCACTAAATAAGCATGGACCTTGTGACGCCTGGACATAGTGTGAAGCCCCCTCACGTTCCAAGTAATACATTTCAAGTTAGCAACATCAGCCATTGTCCCAAAGTGTTCTTGCACAGTCTCCCCGTTCGGGTCTCCACAAAGAAAAAGCATCAATCCTCCCAGCGCTGACGGCGGCCATTTTCCCCAACCAGAACCAAACCACCCAAAAACCAACAAAACCCCCCCCCAACCACCCCAGAACAGGACCCAAACTGCACCATCTAGATCCCATCCAAACCTCTACGGAGATCAACCCCAAAATCCCCACTAGTCCTACGGTCGCCACCGTAGGAAGGCCTTATGGGCCAGGAGCGGGCTGAGCGGAGGCAGTGGGCCCTCGTCGCCCAGGCTACCAGGACTATAGTAAGCCCCCTCCGGTGTCAAACCCTTCCGGGGCAAGAGCAGAAGCCCCCCAACCCTCCCTCCTTCGTTGTCAGCAATAAAGAATGGCAACCGCCTCCCCCCTGCCGGGCCCCCACCCAAAACAAGGCAGCATATCCCGTTACCCTTGTCCGTCCAAAAGGTCCTCCACCGATTTCGGTGTGATCACCGGTGTATGGGTACTGTCTGCCACTGAATCTTCCGAGTCCGATGGTGCCCCCTGAGCACCCGGGTTTTCTTCCTCCTCCTCGATGACTTCGCCTCTTGCTCCCGACAGTTCCGACAGAACTTCCAACACTCCCCTCCGCTCCGATGATGTCTCCGCAGTCGAGGGCCCTCCCGTGCGGCCGCGGCGGTTCCTGACCCTCTTAGATCGCCTCCTTTGTTCCGGCTCCTCCGCCTGATGGGTCGAGGCGCTATAACCATCTTTCCCTGTCCGGTACAGTTCGAGCCAGTCACAGACCTCCTCTGGGGTGTCGAAGAACTGGGTTTTGTTGTCGACAATGACGCGGAGCCTTGCGGGAAATAGGAGTGAATATTGGATGCCCTCACTCCTGAGTTCACGCTTAACCGCCAGGAAGGAGAACCGCTTGCGCTGCGTCTCGTAGGTGTAGTCAGGGAAGATATTCACCTGACTGTTTGCCACCTGGAACGGGCCATTGTGCCTGGCGGCATTTAGGATCAGATCTCTGTCCCGGAAATGTAGCAACCGTGCCACCACCGGCCTTGGGGCTCGTCCCTGCTGTGGGGGCCGTGCTGGGACTCTGTGGGCCCGTTCTAGAGTGTAAAATGAGGACAGGCCCTCTGGGACCACCGTGTCTCGGAGCCAGGTCTCCAAGTATCGAACCATATCGCCATCCTCGATTTTTCCCGGCAGGCCCACCACCCGAATGTTATTCCTCCTGTTGCGGCCTTCCGCATCCTCCGCCCTCCGTTCGAGGGTCTCAATTCGGGACATGGCATCCTTTATCGTCGCAGCCAGGGTTCTCTGCGCCGGTTCTAAAGTCTTCACCGTGCCCTCCACCTCCTTGACCCGGTCCGAGAGTTTACCATGGTCTGCCCTAAGGAGGCCCAGGCCCGTCGCCACCTGGGCAATGTCCTGTTGGAGGGCCGACCGAGTTGCCTCTATCGCTTCCAGTACACGGTCGAATTGTTGCTGGAGTGGTGCGCCACCAGGTCTTTTAGGGTCTCCATGCTCTTCCTTGTCCTGGGCTTCAGAGTCTGAGGCGGTCTGGCTGGATCCCTTGGCTCCTTTAGGTTTCCCCATGCTGCCAGGGGCTCTCCGTGAGGGTCCCGGAGTAGGCGTCTCCGTGTACAGGTGTCCAGCACGACCTTCCCGGGAGTTCGTTCTCAAGTCGGGTATGGGCGATCTCCGTCTCCAGAGCCTGTGAAGACTCCGCCGTTTCGGCTCACGCCACCGCCACGGCGTCCGAGGGCACCGATAAGGGGGCGGAGACAACCGTCGCCGAGTCAGGCAGGCCCGTTCACCCACTATAGCTCCGGGGCGAGGGCCACCAACTCCCTCGGTTGATCTGTGGCGCCAGAGTGTCGCGCCACCCATGTAGTTGGGCTGGCCAGGAAATCGTATCTAGTCGCGGAGTCGCGGTGCAGACCACCGCCTGGAGCAGAGGGCACCCGCGCCCGGTGCCCTCTAGTGCGTGGGCACCCGCCCGGTCGTCTAATCGAGTATGAACCCGTTGTAGAAGGTCCGAGCCTGCCAATGTCCAATGTCTAAAACAACTGAGGATGGTGAAGCCGGGTGCCAGTCGACACCCGCGAGACCTCTTCAACTCCGTAGTTTCGATCAAGGGGACAAAGGGGTCCGGGCGCCATGTTGGGTCGCACTCTGCAACTCCGCAAACTTCGGCATTTCTTCGAAGCCACCCCCGTCCAAACTCCACCAAGGCCCCCGGCAGGGTGTCGTCGCCTCGCTCAACCGAATGCGGGGTCTGGGGCGCCCCTCAGCCTCCGATGTTCAGGATAATTTCGGGCTTAGTCCCGGAGCCGAGCTCTCAGGCGACCATCGCCATCGGCGCCCAAGCCACGCCCCCTCACCAGAGATATCTTGTCACTTTTATTGTTGCCTGAAAACTGCTGGATATACAATGAACTCTGCAGCAAGTGCTTTGAAAACCATAACATATTGCAAAACAGTGCTTGTCCGAGCGCTTGGTTTGGTGGGGTGGAAACATTACCCTAAAACGGGTCATGGGCAAGGCATCCAGGGTCACAAGATATGCTTGACTAGCAGTGCATCTCTGTGTAGTAGGGCTAAGGCCAAGTAGACTGTTAGAAGTGGGGTTCTCCAGTTAGCAGGGGCTGCACCCTGTCCAATCAGGGAACCTTATTCTGGTCACGGCAAGGGAGTTACACACCTAAGTTAACCCCAGCTCACCCCCTTGGTAGCGTGGCACAAGCAGTCAAGTTTATCTCAGAGGCAATGTGTAAGGCATTTGTACATAAACACACATGATGGATGCAATGTGGAGAAAATCAAACATTCACCCCCAGTCAAGAGATCTGGTGTAAATCCATTGTTCTTTTGCTCACCATGCCACACCAGTTTGAAATTAGCCAAATGTAAATCAGTCTTGACCTTGCTCCTCATGGGAACAGTGCATCCAAATTGCCAGGCTACATCCTCCTTAGACCAGAAACAAGCATCTTGAGACTGGGTTTATGGTATCACCCCTCAAGAACCAGGCTAGCTTGAATCCAGTGGCACAGCTAGCAAGGCATCCACGTCTGGGTATACCAATCTCATTTTTGGCAAAAATTTCTGCGTAAGCAAATGATGGATGTAATGTGGAGAAAATCAAACATTCACCCCCGTCAAGAGATCTGGGTGAAATCCACTGTTCTTGTGCTCACCACGCCACCCCAGTTTGGACCCAGCCATATGCAAATCAGTCTTGACCCCGCTCCTCATAGGAACAATCCAGCCCGAACTGCCAAACCAGGTCTTCCCTTGACCAGAAACAAGCATCCTAGGACAGGTTCTGGTGTCACCCCATATCAGCTAGACTAGCTTGAAATCAGTGGCCCTGCGGGCAAGGGATCCACATCTGGGTACATCCATCCCACTGAAATTGAAGGACATATTTACAAGCCCCTTTGCATCTTGCACCACGTAATAAAAAATGCAATTTATGAAGCCACTCAAGGCCACCTTGCGGTGTCCTGTGTGACTTCATTAATCTTGAGTACTGCAATGCAACGCAAATTGCTGCGTTAACTTACTCTACGCCAGGGGGGTATTTCAATGGGCATTGCCTGGGTGTTCCTTTGCAACATCCATGGAGTTTGCCACATTCCTACATTTACCGGAAGTAGTAGACCTGGGAATGTACCAAAAACCTACACCTTCCCAGATGAGGGTGATTGAAAAGAAATATGTTTATTGCTCCTCTTTTTTCTTCTTTCTCTGTGTGCTGCCTTTTGCAGCACACAAAAAAGAGGGAAAAGCCTCAGGGAATTGATGTTGTGCAGGAAGGTTTTCCTTCCTGCACAAAAACTATCCTGCTTGGTGCAAGGGTGCCTGCCATGGAGCTAGGCAGCCAAATATGCACCAGTGTATGGGAAAAGGCAGGAATGCACAGTATTGACTTAAATATGGCACGTTCCTGCCCTTCCCTTGTCATTCAGTGCAGCAAGGTGACTTGCTGTGCTGCTCTGCGTGAGCTGACCATAAATATAGGGCATATATGTAAGAAAGAGGTCAAACAATATCTTCTGAATTCTTTACATGAAAGCACATTTCATGCACGGTTGGCCAATGTGAGGTTGCTTATGCTTAGGAATTAGTACTGAACAGGGTACCTTGAGTACAACTCCTAGGCCACAAACTGCTAGATCACCTATGGCCGGTTCATTATAGTGAACAAGTGACAGCTAATATCTAACCAAATGCTATGAGAACATGTAGCTTAGGAACCACAGAAAACATTTATCGGATTAACCTCATTCTCTGAGGATGACATGTTTTCTAAGGCTAACATGAATTATGTATTTAATACTGCACTTGTCAATTCTGCTAAAACACATTTATTTAAGAAAGTTAAAATAAAGAAATGCAGAGAAGAGATTGAATGAGGCCTAGGTTAAATTGGCAATGAAATAGGATAGGAATGGGTGCTTACTAAAAGAAAAAGAGGCTAAACATGTTACACATTAATTTGCAAATTCATAGAAAGGCAAAGTTTGTATTCTTTATTCATGACTTGTGTTAATGTTCTACAAGGTAACTGTATTATTTAAGCAACATTGTTATTGCTTTATAAATTCGCTCCATCTGATGGTTTTCAAAACGATCACAATAATTGTTTTCACATATGAGTTTGATTTCAGAAAGCCTTTTTAACACCAGTCGAATTTTGTCTCATTCATTTTATCCACCTAAAATTTAGTGATTTAATGTAATCATCATTAATGATCCCTATCAAACCGAAATGCTTCTTATATAACTTATTTGCATCCTGTCTTGTATTTGTGTAAGATGTATCTACAGTTCATGTACAACCCATCAATATGGAATTATGAATAAAAGCTGACCTACAACCTGAACCTGGGTGACCTACAATACAGTGCAAAATAAGTGGCTGTCATTAATAGCCTACCACAACTTTTTATGGCAGCAGCTTTACTGTTGTGTACTGCCGTATTCTAATGGTTATCTGAAACTATTTTCCAATCAGAGGATTCTAATCTGCAATCATGCCATCAGATTGTGAAACAAGGGGCCCCATAATTGAGCCGGTTGGACTTCCGATGGGCACCGGCGAAGGGGCTCTTTGGTGGAGTTCTTTTGATAAAGCCGTTTGGTGAGTGAGGGTATGTGAGCTGGAGTGTGTAGTGTAGTGAGTGAAAGTTTAAAATAGGTTCAGGGAGGTTCTTATTAAATACATTTTATTAATGCAGCTCGCTAAGCTACGTAAAAACAGTGCAGCTCATATCGAAGATGATGATCCTATAGAGCAAAAGTACTATTTAGTTTGTTTGGTCAACATATTTCTTGCCTCATCAGCCTCTAATGGGTCTATTGGCAATGTGTCGGGCCATGCAGAGGATCGTTTCCTCATAATCTTACACTACTGAAAGGCTGGTGTATACAATTGGCAGATTAATTAAGTCGCCAGCTGTGCTATGTAGCACAAGGTTAAATAACACCTTATGCTGTTTCAAGTCCCCTTATTATGCTGGTCAAGGTCTGACGGGCTTTCACAGAGCACTTTGCTCAAACTCGATTAGAAGTGATGAGGTGAGTGGCCTTTCGCCTACCCTGGCTCTGTCTCCTGTGGGACTGCCACTGTCAGCATGAAGGTGGCGGTTCCACCGCCATCGTGATGGGGCCCAAAATGTTTCTATATTTGTACCTTTCAAATGATGGCCTCATTTTTAGGTTGAGCATTCAAGACCTCTTGTGGGCTCTGGAGATCAGTCCTAGGACTTGTCTGCTTCCGCTTAGGGACTTTTTTTTAGGTTCAACTGCCTCTATTTAACTGTCTTGATAAAAACGACCACTAGAGGTCAGTAAAATACAAGACTTGCTTTAGGACTTTCTTTTTTTTCTGGCAAATGCCTCTATTTAACTTTCTTGATAGAAAACGACCAGCCGAGGTCAGTAAAAAAGTAGAATCACTTTAGCATTTTCTAGTTTCCAGTCCTTAGAAATTGTTGTCCCCCGTAGACAATAATATTTTTTTCAAATCTTGTATTTTCAGTGCTATGACCACCGAAGACCCTGAATTTATATTTAAAACAGAGCTTTGGACTATGCCATTTCCATCTGAAAGGCAATATTTCTCTCCATGTGTTCCCATACCTGGTGGGTCACATAGTTTGGTGCTTACTTTACCTCAATGTTAAAGAACAGTAGATATTTGAACATCCAGGCTAATGTACTGCATAGCTCAATATATTTATAAGGTCCCAAAGGCGTGACCAATTGCATTGCAAATGCTTGTTTAAAATGTGGATTACTTGCATTTTTCACCATTATTTTAAAAATTCAAACATTGACCACTGATTTATCTACATCTTTTGTTTTGTTTGCCACCAGGTTGTTTATTCAATCATGTTATGTAAAATTTGCTTATTTCGATGATGGGCAGATATCTTGCTGTTTATTTCTGCAATTCGGTTTTACTTCTAATATTGAAACACAGTGGCTTATTTTTCTTGAATTATATGTCAGCTTAGCCAATGAAAAGACATATGAATATTGCTATTTGTTTTTAAAGGCGCAAAGGTCAAACCTCGCCTGGATTCCTGGTGCTGCTTCCCTGTGCCAATACACAGGCGCCACTGCCCAAATAGGCCTCCAGGGGATAAGGGGTAGAGGCAGAACATATGGCAGGCAACCATACAAATGCTGGTGAGTCACTCAGACCAGGTGCTAATTTTTGTGAGGACCCCAGGGACATACAAATGTTGTAGCAGGCAGTGAGAGTAAGTTCTCTACCTCCATTTCAACTCAAGACAGAAGGCAAGAAGACAGAAGGTGAGTTAAATGAATCTGATTCAGAGATGGCCCACACTACCCATTCCCCCCAGGAGAGAAACTCTACTATATTGGTGCCCCTGAAAGCTCTCCCTCTAAGCAGATAAGTTCTCAGGTCAACAGGCCACCCCAAACCTGCTGGAGGAATAGAACAGGTAGGAAAATCGTATAGTCAGGTGCTCCCACCCCCCAAATCTTCTCGAAACTCACTTAAGTAAAGGCAAGCGGTCAGAAACAGCAGCAAGACATGGCAGATTGCCTCCATACTGCTAAAAGATTCATATAGGAGGCTCACCCCCACCTCTCAATTGATACTTCAGAATGATCAAGTGGTCGGGTCCATCAGTTTTGCCCCTTACACAACATTGAAGCTTTGCCAGGAGAGCAGCATCAGATACATCTACCCCCGGAGACATGGTCACCCATCCTACAACCAGGGCATATCTGCCAAGGAGGCTTCTATAGAGATGGTGGCAAATAAGTATGCACCACGTACATCATTGGGGGATCATGATGGTGGCAGATGGGAGGAAGCAGAAAATCATAGCCCCATTAAATTAGCAGATCTGCTCCTCATGAGATGCACAGACAGGAGAAGGGCAAATAGAACCCTTCCACTTAAGATATTTTGCTAGAACTAAAATCTCAGATATTGGCTACATTTAGCATCTCAGAGCATAACCAGAATGATATCCAGCAAGCCTGTGAGACATTGGAGGGTAAGCTCAACACGCTGGCATAGTGCCCTAAGGTGCTGAAGGATGATATGCCAGCTGCAAACACTGTGCTGAAAGGAACGCACAGGATATTAAATCCTTAAAAGAAGTGAACGGTATTCTGCAGGCAGATCTTGAAAGGTTAGAGATTCATTCAAGAAGAAGCAATTTAAAACTGTTGAATGTTCCGGAAGACGTGGAAGGTACAGACTTAAAAGGTTTTGCCATTAAAATTCTGAATGAGGATTTCTGGGAGGAAATTGGTAACTTCAAGTTTGACGATTACATCCAAAGGATACATAGGTATGTCTTTAGACAGAATACTAACCAGACAGCCCCATGGAAGATATTGGTGAACTTTTGCACATATACATAAAAAAGAATGCTCAGTGTAGCCTTAAAAAGGGAGGATATCCAACATGGCTCTTTTCTTATCAGATTAGATCTGATGTTGGATTGAGTACACCCCAGTGACAACAGGAGCTGAGGAGTAGAATGGGGGAATTAAGGGAGTTGGACGGTACAGTCCAATCGAAATTCCCTGCAGCACTAAATGTACTATGGCAGAATGAGATGCACACAATAAGAGGAGCAGGGGAGGCTCATGATCTAATAATAAAGATTAAATCAACCTCCTAAAAACTATAAGATAAGCAAGGCAAGTGCTCACATATTGGTCCTAGCTCGCACACTCTCACTATCCCATTCTTGTTCTTTGATACTGTCACACCTCTTGCCACCCCTATGCACATTCCTTCTTTTTGATCAGTATATAGTAAGCGGGTTGGAGAAAGTAATGAAAGAATAATTCAGATTAAGACGTACGATTGTTAACTGAATAATCTAACACTCTGAACATAGAGCTATGATTGCTAAATGGATACACTAACACTCCTAACATAGTATGTGGTGCACTTAGTTGACCAAGCTGACTTATTATTTGGTGTCACCTCAGTTTATTGATTTATTTTTCTCATTTTGCCTTATTTTTATAACTCTTCATTCTACTGCCCTAACTGTGAGAAGATATCGCCAAAGGAGAAGGGTCCAGTTCTTTAGGGAGGGAGCACAGAGGTGGGGAGCATGGTGGAACTAAGGAGAAAATAATCCACATATCACAAGTGTTAGAAATTCGATTTCTGGTTGGCAGATGTATGTACCCTGTCCAAGCAGGAACCGCAACCCTAGTCAGGCTAAGTCAGATACACATCCTATATTAACCTGTGCTCACGCTCTCGTAGCATGGCACAAAGCAGTCAGGCTCAACTTAAGAGGCAATGTGCAAAGTATTAGCGCAACATTTAAAACAGTAAAACAGTGAAACACCACACAAAAAGATGCCCCACCCAATTAGAACAATAGAACTTAGTTCAATAAATATAACAAGACCAAAATTACAAAAAACTCAATAAGTAGATCCTGAGATGTGCAATTTTAAAGGTCTAGGTGAAAATACTGAGTAAAAGCACAAATCGCCAACTGCGGTAATCTGGCTGCTCCGGACTAAGACAAAGTCACAATTTCTGGCCAGCAGCAATGGAGAGAGGGGCCGGCTACCTGGACCCACTTGGCTTGCTGAACACAGTACCTTAAATCCTGGTGTGTGCTCTGCGTGGCATTGCTTTGTGAGGCTTCTCGTCATCAGGCATCGGTCATGAGAAGCTTTGGGGCGCGTCTTTGAGGGGCTTGGCTTCACTTTACGTTGGTCCTAGGGACCTCTGCGGCGATGTTTTGTTGGGCTTGACGTTGCTTTGCATTGCTCCTGGGGAGCTGTGTGGAGAGGCTTTGCAGGGCTTGGTGTCGCAGTGTGTCAGTCTGATTCTAATGAGACTTTCAGCTGTACAGCAAGGCTTTTCAGGGCTTTTATGTTGTTTTGCATCGGTTCCAATCAGGACCACACAGGGTATAGCACCTTCCGCCCAATTGCAAGGGTCTAGAGTGGTACTACGTGGCAGGGCAGACTCACAGATGGAAGAGTTCAAGTTAAGGAGCAGGTTGGTTGGATGTCTTTTGTGTCCCTGTGCCTTCAGAAAACAGGAAACCAGTCAGCTGGCCCTTTGAGTTAGTCTGGGTTCTGAGCTGTAGCAGGTCCATTCCTTCTCACTCCCAGTGAAGATTGCATCAGGCACTGTTCAGGACAGAAGAGCAAAAGTCCAGCAGAGCCCAGCAGAGCGGCAGTCCTCGTAGCAGTACGGCAGTCCTTCATCCTGGCAGAGTATCCACAGTTCCAGATTTGTTGGTGTCAGAGGTCAAGTACCTATACCAAGCTGGGTCTTTCAAGATGGGAAGACTTCAAAGAGAGGCCTTTGAAGAGCACAAGGTCCATGCCCTTCCTACCCTGTCTCCAGACTTACTACAAGGGGGAATGCAGCTATTTGTGTGAGGACAGGCACAGTCCTATTATTCAGGTGCAAGTGTCAGCTGCTCCCTCCCAACCTGTATAGGATAGTCCATCAACCTCTTTGTGTGTGGATGTCTAGAAGGAGTGCGCAAAGCCCAGCCACTCATCCTAGACAAGTATTTAGAGAAAGGCAGAGGCACAAAATGGTTAAAGTAAGAAAATGCCAACTTTCTAAAAAGTAGAAGACACACAGATGATGGATGGAATGCAGAGCAAATCAAACATTGATCTGCAGTTAAGAGATCTGGGTTAAATCCAGTGTTCTTTTGCTCACCATGCCACCCCAGTTTAGACCCAGCCATATACAAATCAGTCTTGACCCTGTTGTTCATGGAAACAGTGCAGCCCGAACTGCCAAGCCAAGTCCTCCCTGGACCGGAAACACACATCCTGGGACCGGTTTCGGGGCATCACCCCTCATCAACAAGGCTAGCTTGAATCCAGTGACACAGTGAGCCCAGGACACACGTCTGGGCATACCCAGAGCTCCTAGGGCAAGAAAGCAACAGACACACAGATGATTTCTAAAAGTGGCATTTTCAGACTTGTAACATAAAATCCACCTTTACCATAAGTTGGGATTTTAAATCGACACCAAACTCGAAATATATTTATTTCCCCAATTGGCAAGTTCAATTCTAAAATGTACTAAAGTAATCCCAGTGTTGACCTATGGGAGAGATAGGCTTTGCAGTAGTGAAAAATGAATTTAAGAGTTTTTCGCTACCTGCGCATGTAAAACATTAAACAACTTGTCCAACCTTTTAAATACACTGCACCCTGCTGTTAGGGCAGTCCAGGGCCTACCTTAGAAGTGACTTATGTGTATTTAAAATTAAGGTGTGGGCCTGGCAAGAGGGTGAACTTGTCAGGTTGAGAGGGCAGTTTTGAAACTACACACACAGCCTATGCAATGGCAGACCTGAGATATGTTGAAAGGGCTACTTAAGTGGGTGGCCCAATCAGTGCTACAGGTTCACTAGTAGCATTAAATGTACAGGCCCGGGGAACATGTAGTGTACTTTACCAGGGACATATAACTAAATTAAATATCCCAATTATGTATATGCCAATGTTACTATGCTTCAGGGAAAGAGCACTTTCGCACAGGCCAGCAAAAAGGCAATCTGAAAAACAAGAAGTCAGAAGGCAAATAAGTCAGGGGAAACCATACCATGGATACCAGGTCTAGTACCAAGCTACACCAATCACTACATAGATGCACAGGAGAATACTCAAGAATATGCCCCAGTAGATGTATACAAAGGCAACATGGATAGTACAATAACATTTTTATCTTGGAATATGAACGAAGCTGGCTTTTTATGTAGTATCAGTAATCAAAAGAAGAGTGTCTTCAAAGTAGGCTAGACCTTGGTAGGGAGCACGAAAAACAGCCACACTGGGATGTTAAGGAAAGCCCTCACTCACCACCTAGTGATGACATGCTTCTTCATCGGGCCCCACCAAAGAGACCGAGTGTCTCTTTGGTGTGCTGCAACGCCAGTGTTACTGCGGAGCGGGATGGTGAGTTCAGGACGTGTTGGGTGCAATTAAATTAGTGAGTGGTGAAGGTAGTAAAATTGTCAGTAGTGTATCTGAGGTAATGATTTTATTCTATGACCACTAAAGACAGAGATTTTAAAATATATGTAAGGAAACAGTCCATTTTAATTGAGTGGTGGGTTCCTATGCGTTTGTCAACATGTTTCTTGCCATCGAAACGGTGTGAATTTACTCGGCAATTCTTCAGGACTGTGTGTGATAAACCCTGGCGGTATGGGCGCGCAAAGGCCCACCCTTACCTAGGGGCGTGAAAGTGAAAATAAATTAAAGGTGAAAAAGTGCAAAAAAATTAGGAAGGAAAACATCTTCCTAATTACTCCTGGTTTAGGAGGCTTACCCCGGGTCCGGTTCGAGGGCGACGTAGGCAGACCGAGGGTGCCAAGCGTCAAGGGCGGTGTGCCGAATACGCTTCCACCCCCCTTCCTGAGACCCATGGTGTTTGATTCTAATACCTATAAAGTGCAGAAAACGAAAAGTAGAAGCCTCCTAAACCAGGAGTAATTAGGAAGAGGTTTTCCTTCCTAATTTTTTTGCACTTTTTCACCTTTAATTTATTTTCACTTTCACGCCCCTAGGTAAGGGTGGGCCTTAGCGCGCCCATACCGCCAGGGTTTATCACACACAGTCCTGAAGAATTGCCGGGTAAATTCACACCGTTTCGATGGCAAGAAACATGTTGACAAACGCATAGGAACCCACCACTCAATTAAAGTGGACTGTTTCCTTACATATATTTTAAAATCTCTGTCTTTAGTGGTCATAGAATAAAATAATTACCTCAGATACACTACTGACAATTTTACTACCTTCACCACTCACTAATTTAATTGCACCCAACAAGTCCTGAACTCACCATCCCGCTCCGCAGTAACACTGGCGTTGCAGCACACCAAAGAGACACTCGGTCTCTTTGGTGGGGCCCGATGATGAAGCATGTCATCACTAGGTGGTGAGTGAGGGCTTTCCTTAACATCCCAGTGTGGCTGTTTTTCGTGCTCCCTACCAAGGTCTAGCCTACTTTGAAGACACTCTTCTTTTGATTACTGATTATTGACCGGGGAACAAGAGTGTCAATCTACTCTCTCTACCTCTCTTCTTGTCAAACACTTTTTATGTAGTATACCAAAATGAGGTATACTATATAAAAATTTCATACAAGCATTATTGGCATACAGGTCTTAAATTAATAATACCAAATGTTCTCTTTTGTTGTAGTGTGGACAAGCAGCTTAGACTTATCAGAGGGTAGTGTTAAGGTATTTGTTGAAGATACACAAAGTCAATAAATGAGGAACACACTCATGAAGAAACTCAAGACCAATTTAGGAAAATAGCATGTATTTTAATATTTATTTTTACACCAAGAACTTCCTAAATGGATAAATACTTTTCGTAATAGCAGGTTAAGCAGGTAAGTTAAAATGTCACTGAAATGCTTTTTTACGCGGTAATGCTTTCTTGAGAAAAGGGCATATACTTCATACAGTTATTTACAAACAGTTCTCCCTTTAGGACTCAAGGTGGTAGGAGGCCAAGGTCCAAAGTACCACCAGCAGTTCGAGGTTACCTGCCAGATTTGAACTATAAGAGCATGGTGACCTCTTCCTGGGTGGGTGCTGCATTGGTGGACCTGGTGAACAGCAGAACGTTGAACTAGATGTTGTGGTCAGTGCCTGCAGGCTGCAGGGAAGTAGCTCCTCCAACTTCAAGGGAGATGCTGACTACTTGGCAAAATGCTGGAGGCCCTCTGAGGCTTTTAAAACTTGTAAACTTGTAAACTTGTAAACTTGGGGATTTATAGAGCGCAATTGTTGCCCAAGGGTTCCAAGCCCTGGGATAACCATGACCTACAGAGAACAGGTGGGAGGAACAGCAGTTAGTAGACGGATGTGAATAAGTAAGTCTTTAGTTGCTTGCGGAACATAGTGAGGTTCGGAGTGGCTCTGAGATGGAGTGGCAGCGTGTTCCAAGTCTTGGATGCGTTGTAAGTGAACGTCCTTCCGCCGGCTCTAGATTTTTTTATTCTTGGAACCACTGCCAAGAGAGTCTGGCTGGAACAAAGACTTCGGTTTGGGGTGTGGTGGGTGACCAGATCACGGGTGATGATGGGTCCCATGTCCCAGAAGGCTTGATGGGCTATGCATAGCGCCTTAAACAAAACTCTCTGCCGAACCGGTAGCCAGTGAAGGCTAGTCAGTCCGGTCCTCACTGAGTGTCTACGAGGGATTTTGAGTAGAAGGCGAGCTGCGCAGTTCTGTACAGTCTGTAGCCTGCGAAGGGTGTATTCTGGTGCGCCCAGATAGAGTACGTTGTTAAAATCAAGGGGTGAATGAATGAGACCTTGAATGGCTGCTTGTTTGGCTTCCATAGGAAGGAGGGGAACAATTTTATTTAGCACTCTCATGATGCCAAAACAGGTGGCTGAAAGTTTTGTGGCTTGGACATTGAAAGAAAGAGAACTGTCCAGCCACACTCCGAGGCTTTTGATGGTGTTTTTTGGAGTTGGGGGGGACCTAGGCATGGGGGCCATAGGGAGGGGGAAGGGCCGGCTCTGAAGGTCCCAAGAGCATCAGCTCAGTTTTGTCCCCGTTCAGTTTCAGGGATGATGACGACATCCAGTTCCTCACTTCCTCCAGGCATTCTCTAAGCCCGCCTGGCGCAGTTCGGCATGCCTCCTGCGCCAGTGAGACCACCAGCTGCGTGTCGTCCGCGTATGAGATGATCTTGACTCCAAATGGGCGGACGACACTAGCCAGCAGTCTCATATATAGGTTGAATAGAGCAGGGCTTAGAGAGGAGCCCTGAGGAACTCCACAATTTAGAGGTCTGCTGGAGGAGTCGGATTCGCCATCAAAAACCCTGAAGGATCTGTTCTCCAGGAAGGATTTAAACCATGCCCAGGCTTTAACCTTAATCCCCACACAGGACAGGTGTCATGACTGACCGTGTCAAATGCCGCACTTAGATCAAGGAGGATCACTGCCACTGATCCTCCCTGAACCAAGATTTTCTCGTTTCCTCTATGACCATGAGGAGAGCGGTCTCAGTCCGGTGCTTAGGTCTGAAGCCCGTCTGAGTAGGATCCAGTATGTGATGGTCTTCTAGAAAGTTCACTAACTGTTGGTTCACATATTTCTCCAGAACCTTGCTCAACCAAGGGAGCAGAGAAATAGGGCGATAGTTAGCCAAGTCAGACGGGTCCAGATTGGGTTTCTTGATCAATGACCTAACCATGGCTTGTTTCCAGACGGTTGGAACAGTGCTAGAGGAGATGGAAGTGTTTAGTACCTCCCTGATGATGGGCAAGGTGGTGTGGGATGCTGCCATTAGGATGTCAGGAGGGGCAGGGTCGACCGGAGAACCTGATTTGACACTGAGGGCTAGTGACTCCAGGGTGGAAAGATTCAGTGGGGGGAAGTGGGTTAGGCTGTGTGGAGTGGGGGGGTGTGGCGGGCTAGGGAGGATATTAGGTTGATTAGATGAGCTGATGTTTGGGGAAGAAAATGCTGAATAGATTTTGTTAATTTTCTGATAAAAGAATTCGGCAATGTCATTGCATTGGGTGACAGATTTCTCGACATGCACCGCAGGGGATGGGTTCGTTAACTTTTTAATGATCTGGAAGATCTCTCTGGGTTTAGATTTAGCCCTCAAGATTTTGTCGGCGAAATACGTCGACTGAGCTGCTTTTATTTGGGTTTTATACTCGTTAATGGTTTCACGGTACCGGGTTTTGTTGTCTGCCGAGTTGTCTAGACGCCAGCATCTTTCCGCCCTTCTACAGAGATGCTTTTTTTCCCTAAGAGACTAAGTATACCAAGGGGCGGTTTTGTGGGGCCGCTTCAATACAGTCTTGCTCATTGGGAGAGAGGAGTCAAGAGTGTGAGTGATCCAGTTGATATAGGCCTGATTTGCTAGGGCAGGATCCTCCTGTATCTCTGGTTGTGAGCTGGCAAGTTTGATGCACCACTTGTCAACCTCGAGGCGTGGCCAGGCTCGCCTGAGTTTGGTGGTGGGGGCAGGTGGAGAGATTTTAAGCGTGGTCCATTTGAAGGGGATTAAAAAGTGGTCGGTCCAGGGCAAGGAAATGCCTGGGTCCACTGTGATATCAGGACAGTTCGAGAAAATTGGATCCAGTAAGTGGCCTTTTACATGAGTAGGGGAGGGGACAAGTTGGGTGAGTTGTAGAGCTGCTAGATCCTCCTTTTAAGAATGTAGAGCAGCAGCAAGAGTCAGGTTGTCGCAATTGTCGGAACAGGAGCAGGCAGGCAGGCAGGATTTGGAGCCAGGGTCCACCAGCAGTGTACAGTTCTTGCTTCTTCAGCTCTTCTTTGTCCTCTTCTTTCTTCAGTCAGTCAAATCTAAGTTCTTAAGCCATAAGTGCTGGCTTACCAGGATGATGTAGCAGTGGTCACGGTTGATCCCTCGCAATCTATAGCTGAGATAGAGGATGAAGCTAATCTATTTGGTGCATTTTTGGATTATAACCTCAATGATGGGAAGACCCAGTTGCTGTGCACCAAGGATGTTGGTGATAGATGAGGCAGTATATTTGGGAATCAGTCTATCTGCAGATGGAGGTCACCTGGTTGAATTAAATATGCCCCCCGGCACACAGTACAGAACAGGATCTCGGGAGAGTCAATCATGTTTACTTCTCACTGGTGGGGAGGTGTAATGTATTAAAAATGACAGTTTTGCCCAAACTGGTATATATATTGAGGGACATCCCACTGGGAATTAGTATAATTTGACTACATTTCAAAGTTTTTGTTATGGCTTTCTCTGGGGATTTAAGAAGCCAAGAAGAGCCTCCAAATATATGACACTTAAAAATCGTGGAGGATGGGCTGTACTCAATCTCACATTATATTACTCGTCATGCATGCTACAAAACATGGTTGTTTTGATTTTGAGAAGAACATAGGGTTTAACTCAGCGGAAGCTATGTCTATCTATGAGCTAATTTTAGGGACTGAGGCTAAAGGGTGCCTGTTGAAAAATATTCAGTCTAGGTAGTATAAAAAAACAAAGTTCAAGGTTCTGCAAGGTGCATTTCAACTTTGGCGACAAGTCAGAAAGAGGTTTGGCATTACTAAACTAAAATTGTATACACCTATACGGGGGTCACTGGCTTTACCATCTATATTTAATTCCACAGTTGTTAGAAATTGGTTGGAGAATGGTATTTCTCAGTTGGGGGATTTTTATGAGGGAGCCCAGATTTTTTCCTCTGGTGAGCTCCAAGAGAAATATGGCTGTGCCAGGGTACATTTTTTCAAATATCTTCAGATTCTGGACTTTGTTGATAAGATGCCCAAGAGTCCATTTTTGGCTAGTTGTATCCCTTTTGGTGATGCCATTGATAAGGGGACTAGGATTGGGGACTTATAGAAATACACTGGTTCAAGGTATGCTGAATGATTTGGAAGTCCAATATGCCAAATGGGAGCTCACGCTCGGGTGGAGGGGTTGATACTATTGGAATCACTTGATATCAGTAGTAAAGCTTTGCTGACAGTGGAGTTAAAAAGCCAGCACTTGAAGACTACATAAGTGGATTAGGAGATCTATTAACTAATGCCACAGTTGTGGGGCAGGGCAGGCCAGAATAGTGCATATGTTCTTTTCATGCCCGGTATTAGACCCCTTTTTCAGGAAAATTGGTTCTTTCACTGGGATGATTATTGGGGAAAAGATTCAGTTTACCTCTACAATGGTGCAATGGGGGGTAGATGACACTGGGTGAGTTAAAAAAAAGTCTTATATGTTTTTTATTGCTATGGCAGTTGCACAGATGTGTATTGCAACAGGCTGACTGAATTTATAACCCCCATATTTGTTGAATGGCGGTCAGGTTCTTGGCAATGCATAACATGAAAATTAGGTTGTATGAGTACAAAGGGCGAAAATAGAAAATATGGAGGGGATTGGATTTGGCATTATACTACTAGATCGAGAGCGTTTTATAAACTCTCTCTAACGTTCTCTAGCCTAGCCTGACCTGGACCATTCCCTTCCATAAGTATATATATATATATATATATAATGGAATTGTATTGATTTTTTAAGAACAATGATTGTTATTGGAATGTCTATGCTGGTATTGTACTCTACAAGGGGCTCTGTGGCCTGTTACATATGGACTACGCACTTGCACTTTGTTGGTTTTTCACAATATGAGTACTGCAGGATATATCTTGTATAGAGTTTATCTATATAGCAGTCTTGATTCTCTGGCTCATTTGCACTGTGTATGTCATATATCACACTGTATAGTTTGTCTGTTGCTACTGGTGAGATACTGTAGTTGTCTTGAGAAATTCCACTTTAATGGTCCTTTGAATTCTCAGGTTTGGAATGTCTATGTTGTAATTATACTCTACAGGGAGCTATTTCACTACAGGGGGCTATGTGACCTGTTATGCACTGAATATGCACTTGCAGTTTGTTGGTTTTTCACCATGTGCGTACTGTATGAAATATCTTGTATAAGAGCTCATTTACACAGCAGTCTTGATTCTCTTGCTCATCTGCACTGTGTATACTGTAAATACATTTTTGTATTGTATTGCTTATCTGATGCTACTGGTGATGTATTGTAACAATACTCCTTGCTTGTTTTTAAAAAGCAAAATTAAAATATAACAAAAAAAGGAATCTGAGTCCTTGGTGTTAGGGGGCCAATTAAATACTCAATTTAGGGGCATAAAGGGGAGTGAGGGTAGTAGCCAAAAGGCCACTTAACCTTGGGGTCACCACACCCCCATATGATCACTTGCTGTGGGGAGCGGGCATAACCCTGTCCCAGAATTCCTATGTCCTCCAAAATCAAAATGGCGGAACCCTTTTTTCTTGAGGTACATCAGGCAGCCCACCCTATTTGGGTGAATACCTGGGTAGTGCACCATGCCTCCTAGCAATTTCCCACCTGACCCGGTGCCAAATACACTTCAGGGAAGGGTGTGGCATCTCCACAGTGTTGAGGAAAACAGGGTTGCATATCAAAAGCAGCAGGGACTTTGAAGTCCCTTGCCTTGGCATACAGATTTACTAGCAATCCTGCTGAAGGAGGCACTGATTCCCACCTCTGATAGAGTGGGAATTCACCTGTAGGGGGGCGGGGTCACAAACATGTATGTGGAGGGCAGACTGATCGGTATCAGTCATTCAGCAAACTAAGAGGCTGGCAGGTTTTACCGGGACTCCTCTAAGGTGCCCACAGAGTGAACGTTTTATTAAATCCATTATTGGCATCAGTATGGATTTATTATGACCAGGTGCTTGAAACCAAATATCATAACATTCAGTGAAGCCATCATGCAGCTGGGGAACTCATAATGACCTATGCCCAGTACATTACTTACAATGGTTTCCCTGCTCCCTTGTACTATCTAGTAATAGAACTAGACAACACAAGGGCATATCAGCTCATGCAGATATGTCCTCACATGTAATATAATGCACTATGCCTTAGGGTTGTAAGGCCTGCTGTAATGGTGCCTTACATATATTGTATGCAGTGTCAGTGGGCCTGGCTCACAGGTTGCGTGCCATGTCATGTTTTAAATTTTGTCTTCACTATTTCAGGAAGCCTGCAATGGCAGTCTGCATGGGTTTGGTGGTGGGTCCCTTTGGGTGGCACAATCCATGCTGCAGCTCTTAGGGACCCCCTTTAGCCCCCATGACCTAGGTACAAATAGTATCGTTTTCTAGGGATGCTAAAAGACTTGCCAATTGGAGAACAATTGCACTGCTGCATTGTTTTATGGAAAGATCACTGGCCCTGGGGACCTAATCAGCAGGTACCCAGTGCATTTCAGTAAAAATTGCATCAAATACCAGGCGAAAAAGTGGGGGTAACCAAGTCAGAAATGGGCACTTCCCTACAGAATATCAATAGGCTGCGAAAGAGGAGAAAGTGGATGAGTGTAGAAGATTATATTAGGGACACGAATGCCCAGATAGTTATATACCGGAGACACACTAAGAGATATTGGAAGGTAGTCCCTGTTTTAGTAAACTATCCTGAGTCCAAGAGGTCATTACAAGGGAACATCTCAGAGCTACAAAGGGGTTGGCAATAGTTATAAAAAGAAAACTGACTTGAAATTATTGGACTGTTAGAGTTTTCAGGTAGATGGTTTGGGCAAAACTGGAGGTTGGCTGGACAGAGTTTGCGTGCTGTGGGTACTATGGTCCAAACATAGATGAACCCTCTTATTTAAACATCATGGAACAAAAAATTCTAGAAATCAGCCTTCCAGTTCTAATTGGGGGAGACTTTAATGTAGTCCTCAATGAGGCAACGGACAGGAGGTAAAAATATGCAGAGAGCTTTATGAAGAAAATGAGATGAAAAATCATCAACATGAAAAAGGAACTTGATCTCACGGACATTTGCCAAAAAGCCTTCACCTTTTATAGGAAAAAGTATGCCTCCCACTCTCGTATTGACTACTTTCTCCTGGACAACAGTATTTTAGCCATGGTACAAGCAGTGGTCCACTACCAGTCCTCGGTGTCAGATCACTGGGTAGTTACCCTATCTATCTGCTTCCCAATATATACATCAATACCCAGGTGGACACTGATAGAACTGTTTTGAAGGACCAAGGGGTAGTCTAAAATCTATCTATCAAGATCCTTACTTTAAAGAAAACGTTGACTCCACTAATTTAGGGGTAGTTTGGGCTGCATAAACGGTGTGCATGGGGGGTATCCTAATTAAGTCTGCAGCAGTAAAACATTAGAAGGTGCAAATACAGGAAGAGGAGTGGATGCGGAAAGTGGCAGTAAAATCAAAAGAATTACAAAGAAATGCTCTCTTCTCTATCGGTGATTTAGGTACATCAAACTGCTAGTTAGAACATGCACAAAATGAATATAATGAACATCTGAATATGAAATGGCAGGATAAGTGGAAAGGTAGCAAGCTGCAACACTTTGACTATAGAGAGATCAGTGGGAAACTCTTAGCATGGAAAATAGATCTGATAATGCTATGAACCACATAAACACAATTGAGCAAGCAGGCTCGCACCAAAGCTCCTTACAACTGGAGAGATAAAGGAGGAAATGGCTAACAGTCTGAGTCTGGTGTACAAGGATGATCTAATACGTGACCAAGAATATATAAAGCGGTGGCTCGCCGGAACTCACAGAATCCTAAAATCACGAAATGGTCAGCGAGATCATGGAAGAAGAGATCATTGCCCAAATTGAGACCTTAGAGAACAGTAAAGCTGCAGGCCAGATGGGATACCTACAGAGTATTAGAAACTATTAGCAGAAGAACTTTCTCCTTGGCTGGGAATATTATTCAATCAAGTATTTGTGCATAATCAATAGATGTCACTATCCTGGACAGAGGCAATAGTTATAATGTTCTTAAAACCAGATCAAGCAGCTATCCGAGCAGACTCATAAAGACCTATATCATTATTGAACATTTATTGTAAAATCTTTCCAAGAATAATGGCTGGAAGGATAGCTAACCATATAAAATCATTTACACACGTGGACCAAAAAGGGTTTATTCTGTGGAGGCAATTGAATTAAATAACCCACATATTAATAGTAGACTTGGCCATCACATATGGCAATCAGTTAACCTTTTCCACGTTAAATGCGGTCAGTTGGTCCTATTTGTGGGCGGTGCTTAGGATTTTTAATTCACCTAAAAGATGATCAAAGCAATTCAAAATCTATACCAAGCACCAACTGCTAGAGTTTTAGTAAATAGAGAACTAACCCGAGTAATCACCATAAATAGGGGAACGAGGCATGGCTGACCTCTCTCACCCCTTTTGTTTGCCAAAAATATTGAGCTATTCGCACAGACCATTTGCTCAGATCCAATAATCTTCCCCTTTACATGACAGTCCCTCACTATAAAGCTTGCTCTCCATGCAGGAGATATCTTTGTATATACACTGCAAGCCCACTCCCCGACATTCCCAGGCTGCAAGTCCTAGCTGAAGAGAGTGGTGAACTTTCAGGATATCAAATTAGCATGGATGAAAGCAAGGTCTACATGTTGCTATACACATAATTTAAAGTGCCAAATTAGATATTGTGTGTTATAATAATGAGAATCAGGAAGATATGGCCACTACAGATACAAAAAGGGTAGTTAAGGACATTAAGCTATTGCTGCCGAGGTGGAAGAATCTTCCATTAAATATATATGGTAGACCAACCCTGATAAAAGTTATGATTCTCCCAAATCTGATCTTCTTGTTTAATTGTATACCATTATTTTCCGTAGGAAAGAGATTAAAAGACTTCAAGGGCAAGTGTTTTCCTTTATTTGGGGGCACAAATCACCTAGACTCTGACGTAAAAAGCTTAGGAAAAAGTGAAAAACGTTAGCTTAGGACTACCTAACTTCCAAATATATGCCTATGCCTCACAGTTCAAGAACCTTCATATGCTAGGCTCAGCCCCTAACCAATGTACCAGAGGATATCTCTTTCCATTGATGCTGGAAGAGTATGGCCAGGAGGAGTTCTTGCAGAGGTTTGTAAACCCAATGTACATCAAAAACAATTCAGGAAAAAGACACTCATAGCCGCCCTCCATATATGAGGTATATAAAGATAAATCTGTGGAATACTACTCTATGACACAATAAAATCGGCCCCTTTAAAGTGTAATCATCTTTTTACATTGCATAGAATATACTGGACTCCCACCACGGACATGCCTGAAGTGAGGTTTGCCTGAAGCATATGACAAGCATCTCTTTGTCGAATGTCCAAAGCTTCCCTCATTCTGGCAGTATGGGAGAACTTTCCTGTCTGAGGATTCCCTATTTGAAGTAAAGCTAAGCGATACTTTAATATTA